>NC_140603.1:5090229-5560229 GCF_057381915.1 Diplotaxodon limnothrissa
GGTGGCTTAACAGGGGCTACGAATCGATAGTAGAAACATTGATCGGCAACCCTTTGATTGGTCGGCGAAAATGTCGAAGGAGCGCGCTCAGTATTTTTCGGCAGCAGAGCAAGAACTCTTGATTGAGGGATTTCAGGAGTTTCAGAGTTTAATTAAAACGCAAGGGAACACTGCAAAGGCTGCAAAAGCAAGGAGAGAGGGCTGGCAGGAAGTTGCTGACAAATTAAACTCGTAAGTAATTTAATAATAATAATAATAATGGATTGGGTTTATATAGCACTTTTCAAGGCACCCAAAGCGCTTTACAATGGCACTATTCATTCACTCTCACATTCACACACTGGTGGAAGCAGCTACGGTTGTAGCCACAGCTGCCCTGGGGCAGACTGACAGAAGCCAGGCTGCCATATCGCGCCATCGGCCCCTCTGGCCAACACCAGTAGGCGGTAGGGTAAATTCATTATATTATATTACATTATATATTATATTATATTACATTATATATTATATTATATTACATTATATCCTCTTTCACATTAGAGCCACAAAACAGGACCCACTAGAACATGGGAACAAGTAAAAGTGAAATATAAGAATATTCTACAGAATGGTAATATTTATCACTTATATTGCTTTTAGTCTCTTGGAAAGAGACCCTGAAATAATCTGTTTGTTTGTTCATAACAGCAACCAAGAAAAGGGCAGAGCAACAAAAGACAGGTGGTGGTCCTGCACCCCCTCGTCAACAAGTTGGTTAAGTAAATAATACCCTCACGGGAAAATCGATATCTCTCTATGAGCACACTGTCGCGCTGAGCTAAAGGATCCTGTCTATCCCGCAATATACGCTGAATCTGAAAACTCTCCTTATCAATCTTGCACCTTCCGCAATGGGTGGCTCGCGTATACGGACAGGACATGGCTGCAACAGACTTCCCAAATCCACCTTCGCTTTTATAGCCGTGGTCTCTCATCTTGATTACACGAAGTAATTTACTATTACTACTCTAAAATATGAATTACATCTGAAATAATCAAATACATGAAATAGAATGATTAATAGTATATTTCCCTTTTTTTTTAGGAAATGACCTGTATGTATCTGTATGGAATCAATAAAAGGATCAAGTGCTGCATTATCTTCAGTTACATTGATAATATTTATTTATGGACAAACAGTGGTAAAATATCGCTGTTGATTTCATATAAATGAAGCGGACATACCTGAGTGGCCGCGATCTAATCTTGTTTACATAAAGTAAGCCTGCTCCCGAGCAGGTTCACGCTTACGGATCTGTTGCTATGACAGCAAGTCCCGGATGAGCTTCAGAGAACCGAACGATCCAAGATCACGCGAAATCGTCAACAATCAAATCCAGCTAACTTACTTAGCGAGGTACGAAGAACGGACCCCAGGAAAGCACACCAGCGACAGGAGTTGGGTGGAAAATGACAGCCAGTTCCAAACCTCAGTGAAGCTGTAGTGGGGAGAAGCCAGGGTTAGCTCAGAAAAAGACCTAAAACAGAATTCACAAGACTATGAGTCTCACTGATTTTCCAGCAAGGAATGTTTGAGAACGCTGGTCTTAAGAACCTGCCAGCTGATTACGCACAGGTGCCACAAACAAGGGGGTATGGTGACTCTGCCCAGTGATGGACTCACTGGCACGCAGGAAAAACCAGCACTCACCCAGACCATGACACCTTCAGTAAATTCCAGTCAGATTTAAATTATTTTTGTAAATAGTGCAGTGTTAAACTCTGTACATAGTCCTCTCAGAGAGAAGAAAATGTCTAGAAGCAAATGTCTATCTGTTTTCCTTCATCTATCACTTTTTAGTAATGTGATGATGAACAAAAAAGTTACACTGCACAACTTTTTCCATTTATTATAGTTTTCAAGTCTTTGCTTTAAGCTCTTTAAACAATAAGTGAGACCCTAGCCAGACGTAGCTGAATAAAGCACTCACTGTGGAGAGTGTTAGTAAAACTTCTATTTGCCTTTGAGGATCTGCAAAGGAATGTCAGTGGAATGCAAAAGCTGAGTATTATATCAGGGGCATGTATTGTAGTGCCGTGCTTAGAGAGATGTAAAGATTAAGCTGCAATCTTGAGCTCAACATGCTCTCCATTTTGCTTATGGAGGCAGAAGAGCCAGATGCATAAAGAGTGTTTGGCAGCTAGCAGAGAGGTGGGAGGGAGACATTATGCAGAGTGCACAGGCAGACACTGATGGCTTCTAGCACAGACAAATCAATGATGGTCAAATGCACAACAAGCTCTGTCTTTGCAAAACCTCTGATCTATTTAAGACAGTCTCATATCTATCCCTAAAGTTGCATTAATCTTGGTGAGAAAATAACAATACGACACAAGAATAAATAGTGTTAGAATTGTTTTAACAGTATTTCCCCTAAGCACCAGGCATCCGTGTATAGTACTTTCTGGTTGGCCTTTGTAGATGTTCTTTTTATGTCAACATTTGGTTAAAAAATGTTTTTCAGTCTATTAAAAAGATATTAAAAAGATTTTCTATTAATTAAAAGTCTAACACATGCCACAGCTGCCAAGCCAGTAATCAGATTAGATATGGTCAAAAATGAAAGTTTTGCAGATGTCTACATTCTGCCAAACCACTGCTTCAAAAACTGAAAACACAATTTATGTCCCAAAAGGTTGATTCTTTTCATCTCGACGTAGCGTTTCTTTCGCTTTTTTTGTCATCCACGTACCTGAACCAATGACTTGTTGTTGTCTCTGGTGTTCCAAGGTAGGATAACAAAGCCCTCTTTCCCAATTCTTCCATGTACAAGTTGGCCACAATGGGTGAAACTGGGGAACCCATGAAATGTGAAATAGGTGGAATGAAGGCACAGTTCCAAAAGCAAACACACTTGGTCAGTGCTGAGAGTGGTCCCGAGTTGATCATACTGACGATTGCTCTTAAGGGTACACCCTGTTTATGTATGTTTGGTAAACACTACATCCAGATGAACAGAATCAACCTTTTGGGATTTACTTACCTGGATGATTGAGCATGCATCAAAACACATTTTATTTAGTTGTAACAAATAAAATATGGAATGGTTGTAACAGCCAGACAACATCTACACCAGGTACAGTGGTTCCTCGTTTATCGCTGGAGTTACATTCTAAAAATAACCCATGATACGTGAAATCTGCGAAGTAGCCAACTTTAATTTTTACAATTATTATAGATCTTTTAAGACTGTAAAACCCATCACAACACACTGTATACACTTTTCTCAGACAGGCACGAACATTTTCACACTTTTCTCTCTTGTTTAAACTCTCAAAGTTCAAACCTTTGTAGAAAAATAAGTCCAGTATTATAGAATGAAACCAAAGATCAAACCCTGTTTTCGGGTCCAGAACACGAGAATAGAACAGCTGCAAGAGAATTCAACATTAATGAATCAGTGGTACTGAAGTAGAGGAAGCAAGAAGAATGAGTTGAGTAAACTTTGACTTATCTGACAGCTTTGTTTCACTTAAAACTTACAAACATACAGTATAGCATTTCAGAGTCACACTGCTAGCTCTAAGATTTATGTAAATTTGACAAGCTGAATGCATTCTGTACTGTACAGGAGACACAACACAAAATTGATTGACAATGGTCTACAGCCAATCAGGACGCAGAAAACAATGTGCTGTAATAAAAAAAATTTAAAAAAAAGCAAAATTGCACACAAAAAAATCTGCGAAATATCGAGGCTGCACAAGGTAAACCGCGTTATAGCAAGGGACCACTGTATACAGATAAGTATTACAAGCTTTTAAAAAAATAAATAAAGACATCTTTATCAATACATCAGATGTAGCTGCAGATGAGGTGTGGCTGTAGCTCAGCTGGTAGAGCAAGTCCTCTACTAAATGGAAGTATTTAGTATTTAGTATTTATTTATTTATTGTCATTGTCAAGAACAATGAAATTGCGTTTGGGGCTTCCATACAACCCAAAAAAAGAAGAAAATAATAAATACCCCTTAAAACCCAAGTGTACATATTTAACCCATTGTGACTCCAATGCAATAAGACAATCCTTAGCAATAATGTTCGTAGAAATTCAGACAAAGACCTGAGAAACATGACAAAATACAACAATGCAACCCATTCAATATTATTGTACTGTGAGATATGATATCAGATATGATAGTTATCTATTTAAGAAAGAGGGGGGGGGGGGGCAGGAGGGGGAAGAGAATAAAGATATGATGCACCAATGCAGACCAGTTCATTGCTATTAAGAAGTTGGATATGGTTATTGTCCGTGAGAGGGGGGCAGAGAGTTCAGGAGCCTCACAGCCTGTGGATACAGGCTGTTGGCCAGTCTGGATGTTCTGGCCTGTATAGACCTGTACCTTCTCCCTGAGGGCAGCAGATGGAAAAGGTGGCGCGCAGGGTGATGTTGGTCCCGCAGGATACTGTGCACCCTCCTCAGACAGCGAGTGGGGAAGATATTACTGATCTCTGGCAGACTTGTTCCAATAATTCTGCCAGCTTCTTTCACCACCCGCTGGAGTGCTTGCTGATCGGCCTTGGTGCAGCTGGGGAACCACACTAGAAATCCATACGTCAGAACGCTGCTGATGGCACAGTTGTAGAAGTTCAACATCAGAGATCTGGGAATGTGTGCGCTCCGCAGTCTCCTCAGGTAGTAGAGGCGCTGTTGGGCCTTCCGTACAACTGAGGTGATATGGTTGCCCCAGGACAGGTCCTCGGTCACAGTTACCCCCAAGAATTTAAAACTGCTCACCCTCTCCACCGCCTCACTGCCAATGAAGAGAGGCAGATGGTTGTTATGACCCCTCTTCCGGAAATCTACAATGATCTCCTTGGTCTTTTTGGTGTTTAAGACCAAGTTATTGTCGTGGCACCATGACTCTAGTTGTTGCACCTCTGTCCTATAGTTTGTCTCATCATTGTTGGATATAAGTCCGAGCACTGTAGTGTCATCTGCAAACTTAACAATGAGATTGGACGCGCAGGAGGAAATACAGTCATGGGTGAAGAGAGTGTATAGCAGAGGGCTCAGAACACACCCCTGAGGGGCACCGGTGTTGACCACAAGGGTGGAAGAGGTGTTCTTACCCACTCTGACACTCTGTCTACGGTTAGTGAGGAAGTCCACAATCCAGTTGCACAGAGAAGAGTTAAGTCCCAGTTGGTGGAGTTTGGGACGGAGTTTGTATGGCCGGATGGTATTAAAAGCCGAGCTGTAGTCTACAAAGAGGAGCCGTGCATAGGTGTTCCTGTGTTCCAAGTGCTTCAGTAATGTGTGCAGCACTGTGGCGATCGCATCCTCGGTTGACCGGTTCTCCCTGTATGCAAACTGGTGCGAGTCCAGGGATGGTGGAAAAGCAGCTCTGATGTGTTTAATGACCAGTCTCTCCAGGCATTTGGCGGGAATGGGGGTGAGTGCCACAGGTCTGAAATCGTTCAGACATGTGACATTTGACTGTTTTGGGATGGGAACGATGGTTGCTGCTTTGAAACAGGATGGTACCAGTGAACAGGACAACGAGGTGTTATATATAGAGGTGAAGACGTCCGCCAGGTCCGCAGCACAGTCTTTTAGCACCCGGCCCAGCACTCCATCCGGCCCGGCCGCCTTCCTGGTGTTAATGCTCCGGAACACACGCCTCAGCTCATGAGTGCTCAGGACCGGAGCAGGGTCGGTTGAGGGGAGAGGGGACAGGACAGGGTCGGTGTTCTCCCTGTCAAAACGGGCATAAAAGAGATTTAGATCCTCAGCCAGAGTAGAACTGTCGGCTGAGGGTGATGGTGTTCTTCTTTTGTAGTCCGTGATAGCCCTGATGCCCTCCCAGACCTGCCTTGGGTTTGTGTTGTTCTCAAACCTGGCCTCGATATGCCTCCTGTGCTGCTGCTTGGCAGTCTTGATGCCTCTTCTCAGGTTGGCCCTGGCAGCACTGTATGCCTCCTGGTCCCCGGATTTGAAAGCGTTGTTCCTTGTTCGAATAAGTTGTTGAACTCCGTGTGTCATCCAGGGTGGATTATTAGGGAACACACGGAATCGTTTCCAAGTTGTTACATTGTCCACACAGAAACAGATGTAGTCCAAGACAGTGGAGGTGTAACTGTCCAATGCGACACGATTGTCAGTGTCCTGCACCTTGAATACATCCCAGTCTGTGCAGTGGAAACAGTCCTGAAGCATCGGAATAGCATCCTGCGGCCATGTTCTCACGGTTTTGGTTGTAATCCCAGTGCTCTTGATCTTTTGTGTGTATATTGGGTGTAGCAGAAGGGAGAGATGGTCTGACAGACCCAGGTGGGGATAAGCCTGGGCTCTGTACGCATTCGCCATGTTGGTGTACACCTGGTCCAACGTTCTATCTCCTCTGGTAGCACACTTCACATTACGGTGGAAATTGTGAAGTACAGATTTCAGGTCCGCGTGGTTAAAATCCCCAGCCGCAATAAAGACACTGTCCGGGTGTGCTACCAGGCTGTTATTGATGCTGCTGCTCAATTGTGCTAACGCTAGCTTAGCATTAGCATCTGGTGGAATGTAAACAGCGCAGATGTAAACGGCAGAAAATTCCCGAGGGAGATAGAATGGACGGCACTTTAACACCAACAGTTCTACCTCTGTACTGCACAGTTTTTCCGTTACCGTGACGTTCGTGCACCAAAGGTTGTTAATATAGATGCACAGCCCCCCGCCAGTCTTCTTACCCGAGTCCGCAGACCTGTCGGCTCGATAGGCGGTGCGGCCTGCTAGATCGATAGCCGCATCGGGAATGGTGCTGTCCAGCCAGGTTTCAGTGAAAATCATGCACGAACAGTTATTAAAAGTCCGTCGAGTGGCGATCTGCAGTCGTATTTCATCCAGTTTGTAACGGATTGAACGGGCGTTGGAGAGGAATATGATCGGGAGTGGTGGTTTAAACGGACTAGTCTTTAGCCGTGCCCACAGGCCTCCCCGCTTGCCTCTCTTCTGCCTCCGCTCGCAACGTCTCCTCCTGCGGCTTGCTGTTGCGGGTAGCCCCGGGGGTTGCTTAACGATCTCCGGGGGGATGAGATACTCGGATGTTAGTTGAAGATCTCCATGGCTTAGTTGTAGTAGATCATCTCTGTTGTATTGAAGTAACCCCAGACTGTGTGAAATAATACACAGTACCACCAAAAGTGCAAAAGTGTAGGAGCTCCGGGCCGCTGCGTCTGTGCGCGCCGCCATCTTGTTTCCCCCTCAGAGAGGTGGTTCAATCCCTGGATGCTGAAAGAACCCCTTGGCACTCATACATAATTGCTCCCACACACTGGTGTGGGATGAAGATACAGTAGTTAGTAGTGCTGTCTCACAGGAAGAAGGCTCAATCTGTTTAATTTGTACCGATTTTCAAACCTCTCCCTGAAGTTCTTACCCTTAGGTCTAAGCCACTTTATTATGATTGTATGTTATATACCATCCAAACATCCAAAAGTCTTTGCCATGATTCAATTCAAAGACTCTTTTCCCCTGGTAAAAATGAAGGAAGCACCACACTTGTTTATTAATCTCTTTTACTTGGAAACAAATAAGCATACTATACTTTATTTACTTTATTTAAGCAATCGAAAAAAACTGTAAATGTTGAGTGTTGAGCTATTCAATAGCTTTATTGATGAGAAAGTGCCTCTGGGGCAGATGACTTCCCCTGCAGCTGTTAACCAAATTTACAACATAGATCTGCACAACGACACAAAAATGAATTATCCAGATAGGATTTACAGCAAGGACTAAGAGAAATAGGTGGACAATGTCACAAGTATTCATTTGCCATAATCTTTGACTTTGATTTCATCACTTGTACCCAGCAGTGTTTTGGGTACAAGTGATATTAAGGGGTGCAACGATACACAAAACACAAAATTCATGGTTCGGTTCGGTTCGATACTTTGGTGTCACGGTTCAATATTTTTTCGATACAAAAAAAAATGTTCATGCCTTTTTAATTTGTCATTTATTAAAATTATAAATATCAGGGCTCGCAAAATTTCAAAATCCCTGGTAGCCCTTCGGGCAGGGACTCTTCAGTTTTTTGTAGCCCAAAATAAGTTTAAGTAGCCCGAATAAAAAAGAGAGCAATTTTTTGATTGATGTTTTGTTTCCCGTTTTGTTTCCGTTACAATATTATACTTTAATGTATAATATTGTAACGGAAATAAAACATTAATCAAAAACTTGTTGAAAAACAAATTACAACATTGTATAAAAATTACAATCATCAACTCAAATACTTGGTTCTAATTGAACAGAAATTTCTATGAACTTGTAAGAACTGGTTAGGACATGAATCAGTCTGTGTCAGATCCTGAATTTGAAATTTCCGCTGAAGTCACGGGTAAGAGACAAGTGGAACCAAGATCGAGGCCATTTGCTTTTTGAAGTTTGCAAAGACTGCTACATTGTGCCAGTGGCAGTTCACTCTTTGCAATATAGTACGCTGTTCTAAACAGATTTTTCAGGTTTATTTTTAGTATGTTATTTGCAATTGGTGTTTGTTCTGGGAAAGATATTGCAGACTGAGCAATAATGCATTTCTTGCATTTCTCATGGGTTCTAATGGGGGCCTTTCTTAAAATGACTGGTCCCAGTAACAAAGGCGCTTGTCGACTCAGAAATCGAGAGAAAACCAACAACACACCCGGCAGAACATTATGTTATTTACACGGGTGCACATAAGTGGTCCACATGTGCGCATTCGCTGTCAAAATAAAAGACGCGCACCAGATAAGAAGTTGCAACGCGCGTTTGCGTCCATATAAAAAGCAGTTTTTGTCCGCTAGAGTGGGATTTTCACAGCACATTCTGAACCACATCTCTGTGCGTTCATCATTTGTTTGAAGCCAGCTCGCCTCCTGCAACCACTTTTCCGAGAATACGTGCTTCTTTTGTGGTTCGGACTCCTTCTGACATTTCTTTGGAGGTGGAGGAACAACAAAGTAATTGCTTAAAGGAGCTTCTTCGACATCTTTAAGAGTTCTAAACAAATGTCTGTCCTCCTCCTGAAAATCTTATGTACGCAAACACGCGTTGCAACTTCTTATATTGTTTTTTATTTTGACAGCGAATGCGCACCTGCGGACCACTTATGTGCAGCCCTGGTTATTTAGCTCGTCATATCGAAGCCACAGAAATTCTTTTGTCCATAAAACCATAAAGCTTCACTTTCTTTTTACCTTATTGTCTGATTTGTCATAACTTTTCCGTTTTGTGGTAAGCTTTTCTTTGGCTGTCACTTCTTCACCCTGACCTCTCTTATTTGGCTCAGCAGAACTAAAATATATATCCTGCTGCTTTTACACACGCACTCACATAACGCTCAGCGATTCTCTGCGTGATCAACCTCTCATATGTTTAAGCTTGCTGCGGGAGATTTCACTTGTCATGTTTGCATAGTAAGCTAACGATTAATAAGACGATGTCAGAGGAATTGGTACGCAAATTATCATCACTCACCAATCAGTGCTGTCGCTCTCTATACACAGTTCGCGCGATTGCAAAGTGAAAGCAAAAAACAAGCGCAAATTCAAACACGATTTCAATATGTCACATATTGACAGTGGCTCACCGATGCCAATGACATAATTACCCAGCTACATTTCCGAAAGAATGCAAAAGCATTGACATATATTTTTCCTTCCTACGATAGCCCGACGGGCAGGGCAGAGATAGATTTTGGTAGCTCGACTGGAAAAATCGAAAATATATATGTATGTGTATATGTACATGTGTGTCTGTGTCTGTGTGCTACTGTATGCTGAATGGCACTGTGTTCAGTCTCCTTGAGTCTGCAAAAAGAAGGTGATGAAAGAGAGGTGTAAAGTGTGTGTTACAGGATGAGAGAAACGATGAGGTCTGTATACTTGACTGTTGATGCAATATGGCAGCCTTTTACTCAATCTGCTCTTAGGAATAAGATTTCCCTTGCTCTGTCTATTTGACAAATATCTTAAATACACAGAATAGACAGATGGACAGAAATTTGATACGAAAATCAATTCAACTCAGGAAATCATTTTTCAGTTTAGATATGTTCATTGGGGCTGATCCACAGTTCTTAAGTCATCAGTTCACTCTTGTAAATTCCTTGTAACAGATATTTCATTAAGTTGAGGTCTCTAAGGTCATTAAAATAATACAAATCCTCAAATTGTAACCAGTATTGGGGTCATTACTCGACCCCAATACATTGGTATAGATTGTGACTGGTCCATTGTCCTCCCTCAAAATTAGTTACTGATGTTGTTACAACAATTTTTTTGGATCCACAGTGCTTATGAGAAAGTAAACACTTGTCTTGTAAGGTCCATTTGCCGTCCTTGACCTGGTACAAACTATAAATGTTCCATTTTCCTTTCTCTTGTTTTTGGCTCTCAATGCACTGATTTGAAGAATAACTTGTTGACAATTGCAGCACAATGTCACCTGTTTCTGTTCAAAATAAAAAATCGGAGTTGTTGCATAAAGCTTCGTAATTTAACCCTTTCAGTTTTCACTCATATTTTTATAAGTGAAAAGTGTTATTTGAAGCAGTAAACAGTGTCTTATTTAGACACTGAAATAAATAGTTTACTGCTAAATAAGAGACAAATAAAATACTAAATTTTAAATCACCAAAAGTCAAACACAAACTTCTTGAATGGGCTGTAACACACAGTTGGCAATTTGTCAGATAATTACACCCTTGACCAAAGCAGCTAGATTTAAACATTACCAGTTTCCAAATGGGTGATAAATAACAAAAACCACCATAAAGTTTTGGTTAATAGACTGGTACTTTTTTCTCCACCTGAGAATTCAAAGCACTTTATTCAACATATAGGTGGCTATAGCCGTGGCTGTAGCTCAGGTAGTAGAGTGGGTCACCTACTAACCGGAAGGTTGTTGGTTTGATTCCAGTCTGCATGCCAAATGTCCTTGGGCAAGATACTAACCCCAGGTTCCTCTCCGATGCATCCATCGGACTATGAATGTTAGTTAGGTAGCATTGTAAACCTAGAAAGTGCTGGTGTGAATGAGCAAGTTGTTTAAAATGTTTTAAGTGCGCAGATAGATTAGAAAAGTGCTATATAAGAACCAGTCTCATTCACACACACACTTTTTCTATGCTTACGTCCTTTTCATACATTCACACTCTGATAGATGCATTGGAGAAGAACTTGGGGTTAGCATTTTGCTGAAGAGTCACCCCCTGCCAAGCATTTTAAAAAATGGACATATAAAAAGCTTCTGCAATAACGTTGCATTTCAGACCTGGAAGCTATGTTCAGCTTTTAAATACTCTCAGTGGATATAAAGCAGTACTGAAAGAGTGTGGCTGACCATAGCTCCACTGTTGTCATTAAACTGAAGGTAACAGTAACAGTAATTTGTTCTTAGCTACAGTAGTTGAAATGAGATCAAAATGCCACAGGGGAACCAGATAACCAAATGAGTTCCAATCAATGACATTGTAAATATGCACGCAAACACAGTGCATGGCATATCTACTGTCAAATGTGGCAGAAAAGCACAAGCATTATTCCAGAATAATCCTAAATGAAGCGTGCTGAAAAGAGAAGTGATATTTGAATTCAGTCTAGGACAAAAGCACATGTGGAGAAACAGAGAGAGAGAGGCTGAATAATTACCAGAGATGAGGTTCCTCCAACCTCTTCTGCCCCTGCGATTTTCCTTGAAATGATCTGATCAGTGCTTCTGCTTTTAGCAAATTACCCCAAATTTGAGATAAGTCAGCCCATTAACCAACAAGCTGTGTAAAGATCTGAGGAGGTCGTGGACCTGCTCTTTTTGTTTCTTTTTATTGAATGTCCAAAAAGATTTAATATGCAGACCGCTGGTGCTTTTTTCTACTGTGATTGCTGGAGACTTGTAATCAAATCAGCCTGCACAAGCATTAAGAGAAGATTTGTTGTAGATGTTGTTTCATTTTACAGCCAAAAAATAGCGCTGGGTAGCTAGCTGTCTTCTGTAGTGACTTTTAATTGCGTCCATTTTTTCTAATCCACTTAGTCAAATAGATAAAGTGCCTGTAATATGATTCAGAAAACCACAAAAAAGAGAAACCAAAGCAGGAAAGACCATGTCCATCAGCTTTTTTTTAAAAATCTGTGTAAATGCCAATGTGTAGTACCTACCTAGTAAAGCCACAACATTTGTTATGGGTATTGTGTGACTTCCTTTGCCATGTTTCACTGTTTTAAAAAGTCAACTCAAAGAGGCTGCAGAGATTGTGCTCCTCTCCCCCAGATGGAAAGATAGATACACAAAAGAACAGCAGCACCTGGCCTCTGTTGTCTGTGTGTGTCGAGGATTTTTCCCTGCTCAAAAAATTTCTCTGCTGCCCTTTCTCCTTGTCAAGAGGCAATTTCTAATCAGAAATATATCAAAAAGCACTTCTCGGCGTATTAAAAAAACATTTCTACACATGAACAAAAAACTTATATTTTTAAAAGTCTGGTAAATACTAAAGCTTTGAATCAATTCATCTTGTCAGCCCAACAACAGGCTATGAACAGGATATAAATAGAAATATGAAATATAAAACTATACAGAAATATGAAATATGAACTATGCAAGCTGTAAACAGTTGTAGAATTATAATTATCGTATTGTACAGAATGATTGTCTATACAGCATTTACAGTAGTGCAGTTTAAATCGGTTAGATATGTGGCTAATATAGGGAAGAAGCTGTTCCGGTACCTGGTGGTCTTAGTCCGGAGGCTCCTGTAGCGCCTCCCAGAGGGCAGAAGGGTGAAGAGTCCATGTGCTGGTTGACTGGGGTCTTTGATGATTTTCCCAGCTCTTTTCAGACACCGCTTTCTGTAGATGTCAGTTATGGCAGGAAGTGGTGCTCTGGCGATGTGCTGGGCAGTTTTCACGACCCTCTGCAACGCCTTCTGGTCCGAGCAGTTCCCATTCAAGACTGTTGTACAGTTGGTCCGGATGCTCACGATGGTGCAGCGGTAGAATTTCACCAGGATGTCTGATGACAGGTGATTCTTCCTCAGAGTCCTCAGGAAGAAGAGGCATTGGTGAGCTTTCTTGACCATCTTGGAGCAGTTGGTCATCCAGATGAGATCCTCGGAAATGTGGACTCCCGGGAACTTGAAGCTGCTCATACGCTCCACATCCGTCCCTTTAATATAGATGGGTATCCACTCATCTATATTAAAGGTGGGTCAGCATTCCTCCTGTAGTCCACAATGAGCTCACCAGCGGGTGAGTCAGCGGTGAACGGGTTACCCTGCCATCCAGATAATGCCGTGGTTGTTCCTCATGCTTCGTTCGACTGCGAAAGCGCTCCCATCTCATAGCCTGAGAATTTTTTTGTTTTACTTTTTGTTTCATGCCATTCATCATCTTTGGACCCACGCTGTCTGGTGGATGGTTGATGTTTAAAGGAGCTGTCCAAACAAATCAGAGTTTCACATTCTTTAAAAGTGACTGTTTAATGTTTATGTTAGACCAAAGCTGCAGTTGTCTGACAGCACAGCGTGCTCCAGGCAGGCGCTGGTTCTTAAACTTGAACCCTGGAGCCCCTCTTCCATACCTGCAGCAGCCAGATAAATGAAAACATTTTTACAGTTATAGGAGGGACCCAGATCCCATCACCTCTCAGTCGTTCAGGGCAACTTGTACATTCCCATACCCCTACATAGAGGGGCTAATATCCCCTACACATGTATGGGTAACTAGCAAAAAATAATTTCCCCCTTAAAATTTAAAACAATCTTAAATACATAAATAAAAAGGTCTGAATACTTTCTGTAGCCAATGTATATATTTTTCTATTATAAATAATCCAGTCATGGATTATCCTTAATGAGTTCCTCCAATATTTCTCCAATACTTAACAATGTAAAAAAATTAAAGTTACTGAATAATAACTAATAATGAACAGTCATCAGAGATGGGTAGTACTGTAATCCGATTACTTTTTTCAAGTAACGAGTAAAGTAAGGGATTACAATTGCAAAAACGGTAATTAGATTACCGTTACTTTCCCGTAGGAACGCTGCGTTACTGCGTTACTAAAACTGTGATTTTTTTTTTTTTTGCGAGAATGTCTCATGACAGTGACGTAAGCGAGTGCGACGTTCGTGACAACAGCTGTGTGCAGAGCAACAATGGATCATATATCGAGTGCGGGAGGGAGAATGAGCGTGCAGCGATTAAAGCGTGGAAGTACTGACCTTACTTTGAGTTTGATTCCATGAAAAGTGACAAAAACATTAGCGTCCATTAGCATTGTGCGTGGGAAGAAAACTTCTTTTTACAGCAAAAAACCCCCCCTAAACGTCCAAGCAAGCACCGAGTAGCTACGACGTAATCGGAAACTCACAGAGACACTCGCGGATTTTTCAACTGACTGCTGCGGCACACCTGCACCAGGGTAAACCTCTGCCTACGCCACTCCTGCTTTACAGGTGAAAATAGAGCAAAAGGACAGCTAGTCTTTGACTTTATTTATTTTCTGCTGTGTTTTACTTGCATCTATTTGGAAGACTGAGTGTAAACACACAAAAAAAATATTTTATGTGCTGGAATGTGCAGAAAATAGGTTTAAATATTAAACAAATTTCTTCCAGTCAGAGAATGTTGCATACAATTAAATTTTTGCTTGATGCATAAAGTTAAAAGATTAAAACTAATAAAACAAATTTTAAAAATGGACCTTTCCATTTGATTACATTTTGTATGATGGATTATGTAGAAAAAGTAGACTTGGGCTGAAAGATCTATCGCTTTATCATCTATTCAGGTTGTAAATAGTGTTTTTAAAAAGTAACTAAGTAATTAATTACTTTTGAAAATAAGTAATCAGTAAAGTAACAGGATTACTTTTTGGGGGAAGTAATCAGTAATTAGTTACTGATTACTTTTTTCAAGTAACTTGACCAACACTGACAGTGATCCAGGTCACTTTCAGTCACCATCCAGTGAACATGTTTTGTCACTGTATGTATTCTCATGTTTACAACAGATTAGCACCCTGTCCAGGATGTACCTTTCCTCTCACCTTATAACAGCTGAGATCCAGCCTCTGTTTGACCCTGCAGTAGATAAGTGGAAGAAGATGGATGGCTGGATAAATGGATGCATCAATAGCTGGCTGGCTGGATTTTCATGCTTTTGCACTATATCTTTAAGATTTAATCCATCTCCTCTTTTGTCGGTGGCAAAAAATCCATGTAGATTCTGCACATAGACTTAACTACAGCAGCAGAGGATATTTTTATAGCTCTGCTACATCTGGCACATCAGAATATCTGATGTAATTCAGTCTCGTAATCCAGTAATTGGCAAGAGAGAACAAGGTAAGCAAAGAATTATGATATGATGAATTTACATTTCATATACTGGCCGAGTTAAAGCTAAAAACAAAAGCTTAGAAACTGGTGAGTGGCAGACCCCATATTAAATCAACCAATTCTTGGAATATTTTCTACGGGTCCATCTCCAATTTGCATAAATCATATATGGTCCAAAGTTTGAACATGTATAATGAGTCCTGTGAAATTTTAACTTCCCATGAATACTTTCCAAAATATACATATATATTTTAAAATAGTCCATCAACCCACTTTCTGTCTTTTCCCCCCGGCACATCTGCTGCAATGTTTGAACCCAAATATCTCATAAACTATAAAAGATAGAATACAAAAAAAGGCCTGAAAGTGTGTTGATCTTTCAAAAAATATGTCTCGAAAAGCTAATATTTCAATTATTCACTCATACCAGTCATAAATGTTCAAATTTTCTGCCATAAAACCTTTCTGCACATTGGAGATGGTTGAGCAGAAGGTTCATGTTGATTTGAGACAGAAGTGTTTCAATGTTCTGTTTGCAGAGAAACAGTTTATTCAGCTTATTTACTCACTATGGCAACCCCTTGTCACAATAGAGCAGCCAAAAGAAGCTACATTTTTACACTTTTAAGTAATTTAGTTGTAGTTGCCTTGATCAGCTTGTTTTTTTAGCTGAATTTGAACTGTCATTAGGAGTGTTTGTTCACATAGTTTTCCCTAATTTTTTTTTACACTGCACTTCCCATAGATCAATTTGCAACAGTAAATTTCCAGACTTACAGCAACTCTCACAAAAAACAAACAAACATCAAAACAAACATGGCAGTCTACCCAGACTGCTGAAGTACAACTCATGCTACAGTGTGATTTAAACCACAGTTTAAATCACCATGGAGACAACTTTATACAAACTACCTCAACATGTATTCTGATAATTGCTTATAAACAGTGGCTCTAATGATTATAAATATAATGAGTATAATGAAAATGTTGCCGACAGTGATAATCCCACAAAGAACCTGATTCTGCTATCCTTCTGCTAATAATTAGTCATCTTTGATTTCATTTGCACCAAAAGGAAAAATCCTTACTTTCCAAGAAAGTGGTGGTATGACAGCACATTAGAGTTGAAGTTTAAAAACATCAGCACAAACATGCATGTGGCATTCACTGCTTGCTAGCATTAGTAAGAATAGATTGATCAAAGTAAAATAATTTGGTTTAGAGCAACAAATCCAGTTTTGGTAGCGTCTGTTTCTAAAGACTGTGCTGTGGGATAATGTAGTTTTTTTGAAAAATGGTGTGATTTTTTTTTAAAATTTATTAGCAGCTTTTTGCTGTTTTTATAATAGTGGAAGCTATTTGGTTGAACCTGTTGTCACTCACTGAAAATTTTCAATGAAATAACAATGTTTTCTCAAAGCCACTGGTAACAGGGCAGTAGAGGCAACTGCATTGCAACAGGGAGCAATCTCACTTTCAACTCCTTATTTAGGCATGCTTTGCATCGCATTTTAACATGCTGTACACTCACATGTCATTTTTAGTGTGGGTGCTTAAATAAGCAACACAAATCTCTGGTTTTATTGTCCTTCCTTTACTTAAAATCCTTTTCATCTTGCAAAGGCAGTTGCTGTGTTCATTGTAGCATTCCCTGCTAGCATGCTTGCCTTCCTCTAACTGATTAATGACATTGTTTTTCTTTGGATTTGCTTCTTGCCTGTTCAAGCCAAGTAGCTCTCGCTGCTCACCGAGTTTCTCTTCACTCTTCAATTAAGTACAAACAGTCTTTATTTTTCCTCTTTATATTTGAGGAAAACCCAACAGTGAGAGCTTAAAAGAGAAAAGCCTAACATTTCTATTTAATACAGTCTTTAGTTTTCTAATCTTTCTTAATTTTAGATTTAGTGGTCCACTTTCTTTGATATTATGGAGTCCTACATGATACAAAGCCTAAAATGGATTCATCATTATTAATTCAATGCAGTTTTCAAACTATATTGAACACTAAACAGTAGTGACTGGCGATACTTATGTTGTAGTTCATCACAGGAGCTGAAGGAAAAAAACATTAGTGTTTCCCCTAAACCTTTCTTGGTGGGGTTGGCCTTGTCCTTGTTTTAACACAGTGTGAGTCTAGAGCATTTGCAAAGCACTAACTAATTAGTGTCATAATTAAATTGGCTGAATAAACAGTTTTAGAGACTGATTAAAAATGAGTAGAAGCTAACTGATGCCATGTTCACCCTTTACAAATGATGGAAAATGCTTTAGTCTACATTATACTTATGGTACATTAAATTTGGATCTCATCTATATGCCTTTGCTTAATACTAGTAAACCAGAACAAAACAGAATTAGAAATGACTATTACTGATCACAAATTTGGTTTTATATTATAGTTTCTCTGATAGAGTAATGTTAAATCCCAATTAAACTGCTTAACTGAGCACCACTTTCGAAGCACCAGGTTCGAGTCTGATCTGCGGCCCTTTGCTGCATGTCTTAAAAACAAGACTGATTTTCTAACACTGGAATATTTCTAACATTTTGAGTTATTTTCCAGTGTTAGAAAATCAGCACTGCTCAGTGTTAGTCTTTGTTAATCTTCAAAACTGACTAGGTTACTTTTAAACATATAACACTGTCAAAAGTGTTAATTTAACACTCAACAGTGTTGTATTTAACACTCAGAGGTGTGGACCCATATAGACACTCTCCAGTGTTAATTTAACACTGGAGATTTTGCTGTGTACGTATGACTCTGGACACTGAGAGCCTCAAATCAGAAAGACTTGACTCTTGGAGTAGCCTGGCTAACAGTGTAGCCAGGCTGACAAAAAATCAGAGCACCCATTCCTTTAACGTTAACTAGTAATGATTTCATGAATGTCTTCACAAATAAAATTTTAACCATTAGAGAAAAAAATTACTCATAATCATTTCACAGATGTAACATTATTTACAGCTACTTTCAGTACCATTAATATTTATTTACAGTCTTCTTCTCCAATCGTTCTGAGTTAACTTCAGTAATTACTTCCTCCATCTTTTAGACCCCATTCCTACAAGACAGCTCACAGAAATCCTACCATTAATTAAAGCTTCAATCTTAAGTGTGATCAACTTATCTCTAATAACTGGCTATGTACCCTAGGCCTTCTAGCTGCCAGTAGTTAAACCTTTACTTAAAAAGCAATCTCTTGATCCAGCGGTCTTTGCTAATTATGGGCCAATCTCCAACCTTCCTTTCATATCAAAGATTTTTGAAAGAGTAGTTGTCAAACAGCAAACAGATCATCTGCAGAGGAATGGCTTATTGGAAGAGTTTCAGTCAGGTTTCAGAGCTCATCACAGCACAGAAACAGCTTTAGTGAAGGTTACAAATGATCTTCTTATGGCCTCTGACAGTGGACTCCTCTCCGTGCTTGTCCTGCGAGACTTCAGTGCAGGGTTCGATACTGTTGACCATAACATCCTATTAAAGCGATTAGAGCATGCTGTAGCTATTACAGGTATTGTGCTGCAGTGGTTTGTATCATATCTATCTAATAGACTCCAGTTTGTTAATGTAAATAGAGAGTCCTCTTCACACACTGAGGTTAATTATGGTGTTCCACAGGGTTCAGTGCTAGGGCCAATTCTGTTTACGTTATACATGCTTCCCTTAGGCAGTATCATCAGAAAGGATAGCATACATTTTCACTCCTATGTTGATGACACCCAACTTTATTTATCCATGAAGCCAGAAAACATACACAAATTAGTTAAACTTCAGGAATGTCTTGTAGACATAAAGAATGGCCTCTAATTTTTTGTTTCTAAATTCAGATAAAACTGAGGTCATTGTACTCTGCCCTAAATATCTTAGAAATATGGTATCTAACCAGATTCTTAGTCTGGATGGCATTACCTTGCGCACCAGTGACACTGTGAGGAACCTTGGAGTCATTTTTGATCAGGATATGTCCTTCGATGCACATATTAAACAAATATGTAAGACTGCTTTCTTCCATTTGCGCAATATCTTTAAAATTAAAAATATCCTGTCTCAGAGTGATGCTAGCTCATGCATTTATTACCTCTAAGCTGGACTACTGTAATTCACTATTATCAGGACGTCCTAAAAATAGGACGTCCTGATAATAGTTAATCCAAAATGCTGCAGCAAGAGTACTGACAGGGACTAGACAGAGCAAGCATATTTCTCCTATATTGGCTTCCCTTTGTTGGCTCCCCGTTAAATCCAGAATTTAATTCAAAATCCTGCTCCTCACATACAAGATCTTGAATAATCAGACCCAATCTTATCTTAATGACTTTATAGTACCATAGCATCCCATTAGAGCACTTCGCTCTCGCACAAAAACATTGTCTTTCACAAAAACATTGTGTTTTTGTGAGACTGTGACATGCTTGGTGAAGCTGAACAGTGTCTCGTCGTCTCTTTGTTGAAATGCACTCTGTGGGATCCAACTCGAGTCCCAGGCGCTGAAAGACTGAGGCAGAACACTTCTCCAAACAGGCTCCGGAACTGAGCCCTGGAGTGAACTTGGAGCCCGGGCTGGTCCGACTCTGATCTCCCCGTGGAGGATGTTAGGCAGTCCGTTTCTTCTTGCGGTCCGACTGCTTGGCTGGTGGTGGGGCACCCTGAGCGGCAGCAGGCGGGACATGTTTCTGGGGCCAGTGGGTCTTAAGGTTCTGCGATCCTAGGGGACCCTGGGCCGTGACCTGTGGAGCTGGACGGCGAGGGATTTTAAACGTCGGCACGCCGGCTAGACGGCTGGTGACCTGGCGAACGTGTGCCGACTGGGTGGAGGCGGGGGCGCAGGCTGGGTCTTCCTAGGGAGACACAGCTGCAGGGCCTCTCCCTCTTTCTTTTTCTCCTCGCACTGTCTTTGCATGGTGGCAACAGTGGCCCGGTGACCAAGGTGTTAGCTTGCTCGTGTGGACAGTTAGGCTAGCACTCACGTTCACAGTCAGGAGAGATGAGGTTTCTAAGAAGCGAGAAGAGGAAATTGAATGACGGGTGATGCTGCGTCACACCCTTTTATAGGGAGGAGTGTGGCCCCTCCCTGATGCAAGCGTCACGACTGCCAGCCAATGCTGTCTGGAGTAATGATATAGAGGCTTCTGAGGACAACACTGAGAGAGCGTTCCCCATAGTAAGACACCGAAACGAATGTTTGAAAGAGAACACATTTACGTGGTATTAGTTGATGCATTGACAATACAATTTTGGTTAATGAATTTTTATAGTTGATGTCATTGATTATTTCAATGAATTGTTGCAGATCATTATTAGCAGTTGCCTTTCAATTATTATTTTCAGTTTTTCAAAGCACTGTAGTTCACAAAAAGCTCAAAATTAAGATAAAAATACTGAGAACTCCAGATATCCTTCCCCTCAGCAACTTCTTTTCCCCTCATAATCTTTATTAATAGTTGTTCAGGGGCATAAATATTTTTATTGTCATCACTACATCTGCTCTCACATTTAAACACATAGAACAAATCCATTGGGAGAGTATTAAATAAAAACATTAAAGAGACAGCACAGGTGAAAGGTCTTAATAGCGTTCTTGATACTTTAATCAGAAATAGTTTTAATGTCTTTTTAAATAATATAAACAAGGGTTTAGAATGCCCTGGCGCCTGTGGCCCGGCTGGGCCCCTTTTGGGGGGTGGGGTGCCCTCAGTCCTCTCTGGCACAGCTGGCTGCCGGCAGAGCCCGCGGACACGTCACTGCAACCCTCCCTAGCAGATCGTTACACGGAGAAACCTTTTGAATACAAGCATGCTGATGCACACAAGTGTACACACGGGTGTTCACAGACACAAACTACACCTTTCTTGGCTGCTACCTCAAGGCACATTGTGCGCTGTCGATCTTGCATACTGCACAATAACATGTAATATTTAGTACCTACTGTTAGCTAGTTTATTGTGATGGTGTTGTATTTATTATGTTGCTCTTTTTTGTTTGTTTTCTCTTCTGTTTTTTCTTATCTCCATACAGGTGATTCAGGTGTTTTGTTTGTTTTTCTTTTTTTTTTCTTCTCCCCTCTATTTTTCTTTCTCTCCCTCTCTTTCTTTCATTCTTTCTCCCTGTCCTATCCCCCAGTCATGTCTGTCCCGTCTGTAACAACCGAAAATCAAATCAAATAAATACATAATTATAATAAAGGTCAATCAAATGGACCAATATGGCAAGGCTATGATGATCCACTTGGTAAAGTAAATCCGCTTGGCATCTTTCTTGGCCTTCAGACAACAATTGTGATGGCTAAAGATCCAAATGGGACAGGCAAAAAAAAGAAAGAAAGAAAGAAAGAAAGAAAGAAAGAAAAAGCAATAGTTTTAATGTTGTGCTCGGCTTCCTTTTTAAATAATATAAACAAAGGTTTAGAATGACAAAATTTTACTTTGTGTGTAGGGTTAAGGTTAGCTATGAATCAATATCACTTCCTATTGCAAAATGGGAAGCGGATTTATCAGTTAACTTAGACCTAAACTTCTGGTCTCAGATTTGCTTAAAAACCTTTCATCTAATTAGAAATCCCAGTCTTCAATTAATTCAATACAAAATATTACATAGAGTGCACTATACAGGTCATCGGATGTTCAAGATGGGCTTTACGTCTACCAACAACTGCTCACACTGCCAAACCAATTCACCAGACAATTATATCCACGCTCTCTGGTTCTGTCCACCAGTTCAGAAGTTTTGGCGCGAGATATGTGAAGACTTATCGAAGTGTCTGAAATGTAACATTCCAACTTCCTCCTTAGTGTGTTTGTTGGGCAGCTTAGATAATGTCACTACAGAAAAGAATATCGCCCATATGGTTTTCACTGCCCTATGCATAGCCAAGAAAACTGTCCTCTTGAACTGGAAAAATAAAAACAATCTTAATTCTAACCAATATAGAAATTATCTATTAGATTACATTAGTCTTGATACAGCCTCTGCCACCACATCAGATCAATTGCTCTGGGCTCCTTTGATCAGCTCCATCACCTAGTGGGGGTGGGGGGTCATAGTTTGGTCCCGCCTTCACTGTTGTGATTGGTGTGGGGGTAGGGACAGGCTTAGGGCGTCGGGGGGTTCCCCGGAGGCATCTTCCTTGGGGGGGCTCAACCCGGGGTAGCGGTCATGTCCGGTTAGGGGCTCTGTTGGCTCTCAGGTGACTGTTTCCTCGCGGCTGCGTGCAGCGGGGCTAGGGGAGGGTCTGTGCTGACGGACGTGGGTTACTGACCTGGTAGCCTGGCTGCCCCTGGGTGGGTCCGGGATGGGCGTGAGGTTCTGGGGGTGCTCCGTCTCTGGGCTGGGGCCCGGGCCGGGCCTCGGGGGCTTGGGTCCTGGTTGGTGTGATGCCGGGGTTGTGGGCGGGTGGGTGCATGGGGGCCCAGCCCTGGAGCAGGGTGCCGCCGGTGCATCGAGCCACCTGGGGGGCTCTTCAACTGGTGGGGAAGATTGTCACATCTTGCAGGAGCTTTCCTCTCCTCAGGGGCTCTCTCTGCAGGAGGGGGAGATACAGGAGAGGGAGATACAGGAGAGGTGGAGGAAGATCTCAGCCTGGGTGTTTATTGTCTTATGTAGTCTGGAAGAAGAGTGGATGGTGGGGTGGGTGCAGTTTTCTCTGTGGTGGGGTTGGGTGGAGTGTCCCGGGCTCTGTGGGGCCGGGAGGCGCTGCTGCGCTGGGCCCCGGTCTGGATGGGCCTGGGCCCCCTTTCCCTGGCGGGTCGCGGAGTATGGGGGTGCCTACTGGGGTCAGCGGGGGAGCTGGCCCCAGGGAGGGGTCACTTGCCCCTCCCTTCCTTCCCTCCCCATCTCCAGCTGCCTCCCTCTTCCCGCTCCACCACAACCACCCACACATGCAGGACCTTGGAGTAGGGGTATGTCACCAGGGTGCAGAGGAGGCTTTCCCCCAGTCAAGTCTGTCCCGTATTCAGTAAGTGAAAATAAAATGAACAATAAAAGGTGAATCAAATGGACCATTACGGCAAGGCTGGGATGGTCAATTTGGTAAAGTAAATCCGTTGGGCATCTTTCTTTGCCTTTAGACAACAATTCTGAAGGCAAAAGAGCCAAACGGGACAGGCAAAAAAAAAAAAAAAAAAAAAAAGGTTAGCTATGATAATTACCTAGAATAATTAATATGTTAATTAGGTGTAATCCTATCCGGTTACTATTGAATATTGAACTGAATAATACATTACTCCACCACAACGAAAAATTTAGAGTGAATATTATCAATAATGAATCGTCCCCCAGCAACCATCTCCAGCTTATCTGGACTGTATAAAAGATGGACAACAACTTCCTGCCATTATACAAAAATGAAGACAAAATTTCTTGTTTGTGGGGGCTGCTTTGTTGTACTTTTCGAGCCAGAGTCTGCACAGTCTGCGTCCAACACCCACCCACACACCTCCTGGACGTGACTGCGAAGATGTCCCCATACACTTTTTAAGTAGCCTCGCTGCACCAATTTTGAGGGTATTTGCTAATGGATGTACCAAGATTTACATGATGGCTCATTTTAAAGTTTAAGGTAAATACAGCCAAGTCTCTATTATAAAAAGGACAGACATTTTAACATGTTATAGTTCCATACAACATCTAATATAATTTTGTAGCTGGCATAGTTAATTCGTTAGCAAGATTAGCAGTTAGCATGTTAGAGGCTTGTTGCTAGCTAGGTACCTTTACTAGTTAGCTATAATACAAATCTATCACACATATACATTTATCTTGGAGGAAAATGGTTGAAGGAGGTCCTCAGGACAAGCTGGGTTTCCGGTTGTTTCTTTTTTTGGCAGACCCACCCTAGACAGCACAGAGTTAAGGCACAGAGATGAAGCACAGGGGCTCTGGACTTTTATATAATGATGTTATATTAAGTCCTGTAGAAAGTTATATATTTAACAAATATGTTATCCTTTCTGGTTACTGGTATGAATGACTCTGAATTACTTTATGGTAAATAACAACATTAGCAATACACAGCGAATAAATCCAGATTCCAGTTTTTAGTTCAACATAAAAGTAAAGAGCTTTGACCTTCCATCAGGTTTTATTTAATGCTGTGGAGGGAAAATATCATGTTCTTTTCATGCAGCTGACTACATTCAGTGTTTTAAACAGACACTGTACAGGTTTGAGATCAGCATCTTTCTTAAACCCCAAACTGAGTTACTGTTTCTGCTGATATATAGTGACACCAGTTACACGGACGATTAATCCCTTTGCCTTTTTGTCTTTAACTTCAGCAATAAAACAGCTGCAGCTTTCACTGACATGCTATAGCACTTTATTTAATCAGTTAATTTTGGAGTGAACATACAAAGAAAAGACTACAAAAAGCAAACATATAGGATGATTTTTCTGTTGTCACTTGGTGCTGCTGAGGTCTGAATCTGAGGGCAGCTCCTGTAATCACAAAGGGAAAAGAATTATTACAAGCTGTGAACTCTGAAATGTATCCCTCAAATCTGAAATAAAGCTGATCCTTCCCTGTCATTGTACTCTTCAGGGTCTTAAGTTCTGCTCTAACAATTTTAATTCTGCAGTTCTACGGATAGCTGACATTTAAACTGTTAAGGACAAAGCCTTATATACAAACAGATTATTCAGTGTCACATTTTGGCTGTTGTTGGTGCTTTTTAAATGAAGATCTGAAAAGATGAGATGATAGAGCAGATTGAGAGTCCCTACTGCATTGAGGTCACCTGCAGGAAAACAGAGACATACATATGGCAGTGACAGATGTCACCAGTGTTTGAGCTGCTATCTGAGCATTGGACAATATATATTAATGCTTCATATTATTTCTTTCAAAGGATGTAAGATGTACAGACTACTGCATGTGTACATTTGTAAACAATACCCCATAAAGAATAATTCAGGTTGATTTTTTAAAACTGAATATTAGAAATGAAAACATCTAAAAATAAATATACAGGGTAGCTCTAAACTTGGAAAGAAAGTGATTGGACATCTTTAACTCCATGTTATGTTAATTTCATGTTAAACAATTTTCTGTTGCCAGTCAAAATTTTTAATGAGTCTTACTGGAACAGTAAGACTCATTAAAAATTTTCAATAATAGATATATTTCAGTCCTTATGCTACGTTTTTTTTAATCAACTGAAGGTCTTGTGAACATTACAACTTTTGAACTTCTGTTTGTTAGTTATAGCCTGCATGTCTCAATACTCTGAGCTTATAAACCTTGAATTTAAGTTCTAAAAAATATAATTTCTGGATTATTTTGACTACTTGGCAGTCATCTGGAGAAAAAAAGATGAAGATGAACTTTTGAGAGATCTCACAAACGTTTTGCGAGATCTCGCAAAAGTAACTTGGGATCTCGCAAAAATTGATCCTTATTTTTTTCTCCAATGTCCTTTGCGTGGCTCCGTAGTTTCTCATGTGGGGCTGACAGGGTAGGTTACATGGTTTTTGTCCTCCACTTGTTTTCTACATTTTCTTGTAGTCTGTGAGTCTTTTGGATATCACCTTTGAATTAAAACTTTTTTTTTACTTGAGCTGCAATGACAGTTCCAGTTCATAGGATGTCAGTGAGACAGTTTGAGCAAAGCTGGGGCCACATCTTAGGAGGGAGAGAAATCGTCTCTAAGAGCTGACTGACCTGAAGCTGAGAAAAATGGGATTATTGTCTCATTGTATATTCAGCACTGTTCATATGTGTTTATTTGGACCCAACAGAGAGCTAACAGCACAAAGAGACTTCATTGCAATTGCCACAGTGATTCTGCTGAAAACAGAATCACTGTGAAACATGAGCATGCAGAAATAAAGGCCTTATCACCCATTGTTATCTGATAAAATTCAGTGGTAGCTGACTTTACCTCAGCTCACAAATGACTGCTCACTTGACTGCGGGTCCTGGACTGGGATCAGCATTCACTCAGCTTTAGTGTCACTTTGGGTTTTTGGCTAGCTTTATGTTAGCATTCTGTCTGTACATGTACTTGCAAAGACCAAATTTGTGTTAGCAGCGTAATACAGTTGTTTTTGTCGTGGACACAGCTCGCTCTCTGCAAGAACCAATAATAATAATAATAATGGATTGGATTTATATAGCGCTTTTCAAGGCACCCAAAGCACTTTACAATGCCACTATTCATTCACTCTCACATTCACACACTGGAGGAGGCAAGCTACAGTTGTAGCCACAGCTGCCCTGGGGCAGACTGACAGAAGCGAGGCTGCTATATCGCGCCATCGGCCCCTCTGGCCAACACCAGTAGGCAAGTAGGGTAAAGTGTCTTACCCAAGGACACAGCGACCAGGACAGAGAGCCCAGGGATCGAACCGGCGACCTTCCGGATACGCTTCCCAACCCCCTGAGCCACGGTCGCCCCCTCCTCAGCCAATATCCAGAAATCTATGAAATCATATGGTAAGGTCCTTTGGAAAGGAAACCTTCCAAATTTTTGGCATTAATGAGGTCTTCACATGAACAGGAACAGAATGTCCTCCACCATTGTCTCTTACACAGATTTCTCCGACCAGGGAAACAATGGGGTTTGTGCACAGAAGAGAGAAACAGGTGACTAATCAGACAAGACAAGCGAGAGACTTAATGACTAGAGATGATCTTACTAACGTGGTTAGTTCAACTCTCAGGCAAAGGCTGAAGGGTCTATCCCAATATAAGTAGTGGCAGGTTGATCAGCAGATGACAAATGGGTTAGCTTGATCACTTTAGGTGTGCCAGAGTGGAATGCGGGAATCCCGAAACAATCCTACCCCTGCAAGGAAAGGTGTGGTTAGAAGCACACACACAAATACACCCATATATTCATGCTGATAGAAAAGGAGACGGAAAATGAGAGAAAAGAGAGGATGGCAGAGACACACAGGAGGACTGGAGGACCACAACAGCACGTTTCATAGATTTGACAGTAATTTTGCACAGGGTAAAAACATTTTCATGCAAATATTAGTACATGAGGATCAGTAACTTTGCCTTGCTGAACAAATCTTGTTTTCCTTTGCCTTTATGATTTTACTACTGGAATGTGCTCAACTTGGGAGTGACATCAAAACCAGCTCTGAGGAAACTCTTAGAGCTCATCAATAGCAGCAACTGAGCAAAAACCATTTGTCAAGAATTCTTTTTCAAAAGATGTCTTATCTATCAGCAGCTACTGAAGACCGTGAGCAAAGATCAAATATGATGCTATATAGATCACTTCAATTTAGTTTTGTTTCTCTAACGCCAAGTTACAACAGCAGTTTCCTCAAGGTGCTTTATGTTGTAATGTAGAGAGCCTACAATGATACAGAGAAAAGCCCAACAATCAAACAGCCCCCTTTTGAGCAACCCTTTGGCAACAATGGGACAGAAAAACGTCCTTTTAAGACAAAGAACCCAATAGCAGAATCATTTGCCACAGCCAGTTGGAGACGGTGAAATTTCCCTGCACAAGACCATGAAACACTATGAGGTTAAATTTCAGAAGCAGTCAGCGAGTGAAGCAGAAGCAGGTCCTCAAAATGAGGGGACACAAGATGAGCTCACGTATTGGTAACTTGAGGTTACGATATATGAACAGTTCATTACTGACTACCCAAAAGACCACTACAGATGGTTGTAAAGTACACCATCTATTATTTAAATAATATCAGACGATATTGTGTGTTTGTGAGAGAGAGAAAGAGAGAGAGGGATGGCTCAAGAAAGGAAAGGGTCACAGAGACTGCTAATGTTTAGGACCCAGTGTTCTGTGCTATGTTTCAGCATCTCCTCTGTTTCTGTAAAGCGCAATACTTTTCATTTAGTTTTAGTTTTGAAACCAAAGTTAAGTGGCTTAAAAGACTTGAAAGTGAATTTTGAAAATATCCAGAAATTGAAATGTAAAGGGACACTGAGGGAGCAACAAACAAGGTCTCATTGAAGAAAAAAATCTCCTTAATGAAAAGTTAAGACTGTGTTTGGATATTGGATTAGCTTTTTAATTACAGAGCTACAGTGCTTTATAGTAAACAAAACAGACAATCAATATAGGAGATAACATTTGAACATCTGATCTCTTTGAGTGCCATGATTCGATCTACATGCTACTTGCAAGTGTCACTGTATACAGCTACATTGTCTAAATACATTGAACAGCCTTGTATCCAGAAACCTCTATATTAATGAATCCCTGAAATATGAATATTGTGCATTTAGATTACTAAATAGCATGACAGTTGCAGGAAGAAGGTATGTATCTGGCAAATTAATTGCATTAATTTTATGGAAGTCAACACAGGGCTTAAATGTAGAATCTGGAGTCTTCTCCAGCAAACATGGAGATGCCAGAGAAGGAAGACTCAGCAATAAATATGGCATATATACTAAAATGTTTTTTTTTTTTAGTTTCTTCAACCTATAGTTTTTTTACCCTTGTTCATTGTCAAGGCTACTGAACGGACCCACGCGCAGACAGTTCTTTCAAGGAAACAAAAGGGGATTTATTTACAATAGGGATCACCTTAGTGCAAAATATATGTACAGTGAGTTGGGAGGGGGTCCAGGGCTCCAGGGAGAGAAGGGGGGGGGAATCCACACACACGCTTCCTCTTCCACTCAGTCACCGCCACCGCTCCTCCGCACACACGCACTCCTCTTCAGCCGCACTCGCTCCAACACTCCACACACTGCCCCACTTGGACAGGTCTGGTGATTCGGTCCAGAATCTACAGACAGAAGGTCAAAGGTTAGTTCCACAACATAAAACACGTGTAAGCGATTCTTCTTTGAATATGCCGCGAGCACGAACTCAGGTGGTTCGACATTCCAGCGGTGAGCTGCTCTGTGCCACTGCCTTAAATAGCAGCTGGGGAAATCAGCCAGATCAGCCGCAGGTGGACACCATCCACAGGGGTGCGTGGGCCAAGAGTGAGAGCCCGTAATGAGCTCCACCCAGGCAGAGAGGAGGAGGAGAGACAAAAAACTAAAACTAACAACAACAAAACCTGTAGCCAGCGTGGGCCAACCAGAGAGACACGGGGACCGTGACATTCATTATGTTAAAACATCACTGTGCATACTGAGAAGCAGTTTGCAAGCTCTTCTGTGCTAATGTGTCATGTCTTTCATTCTGCTTTCTCATTTTTTTAACCACTTCTAGCTCCAGTCCGTTCTCAAGTCTTTTAGTTTTTTATTTGCTTCAAGCTCATGCTGTGCTCAGTCTTACTGGTGTGGTTGTGAAGCCCATCTAAAAGGCATGGCTCAGTCTGTAGTGGACAGATTCAGTCCTGTTTCTCTTTAACACATCTGACATACCAAAGAACACGTGGAGTATAAAAGAAAATGGATCTATGGTTAGTTTTGCAGAATGTGCTAAGTGGACTTGGGCTGTAAGTCTAGAATAAACTTTCAATAAACCAATGTGTACCATAACAGTAAATTAAGAAAACTGAAAATGTTATATTAACCATATTAACATATGTCATATTAACCAATTAAAAATATAAACCTACAGGCTACAGTCCCACACACCACACAAATGCCTATCCTAATGAGGACACGTGATCTTTCTCTTAGTATTTAGGTATGAAAAATAACAAAACAAAATAAGCAAAATAAAGCAAAGATGAAAACCAGCTCAAAGAGCCTTTAAAGCAGTTGCCATTTGTGATTCTACTAGAAACATGAACAGGTAGAAACGGAGGCTGCAGCCTGACTGCTCATCAGTTTGTTAGATGTTGAAGTTCAGTTGGCTGGCTTCACCACAAATGACAGCTCACGGTGCTGGGCTGGGGTCAGTATTTACTCAGCTTTAACATCACTCCGGGTTCTTGGCTAGCTTAGCGTTAGCATGCTGTGAAATGATCAGGACCCACACGGTGTTCGAGTGTCATAGCACCTTTATTTTGAAACACAGTATTTCCCACTGCTTCAGCACAGTCCCACACCCACTGCTCCTTCCCAACTCCATACACTAAAAAGAGGGGAGAGTTCATTAATTCCAGTCCCTCTCACCTGCCCCCTCCAACCTCCCGGCACCACCCCGTGAGCATACTGTGCCACCCCTCTACTGCAGCAGAGCCAGAGACCATACCCCTGCCACACATGCTGTCTGTGCAGGTGCTTCTGAAGAGCTGAAGTTGTGTTGTGGGAACAGTATAATGCAGTATAATCCTGGAGCAGGACAGAAACAACATAAATAGCCTGGCCATAAGAGGTGGCTCTTTTGTGTTGTGCCATCCAGTGCCATCTCCAGCCATGTGTATATATTGGCACTTAACAGTATGCACTATATTACTCTGTTTGTGTGATCCTTTGGGTGGACCAATTTTTAGCAAAGTGTGTTTTGGGGTTTGAAAACCACAGAGATGTGGTGTTTAGAGAAAATGCGTCTCAGCTGTTCCGATACTCCTGACATATAAGGGCTCACTAAAGGTTTTTGCTTAGGCAGCAATTGTCCTTCTCTCCTGTCAACATAATAGAAAGCATCTGTTTACACATTGTAACATTATCTTTTGTTAGGCACTAGGTTCTTGCTATCCTGAGGTGAGTATTTGTATCCATTTTGGGTGTGGATGGAGGAGTATGTGTACATGCACATGCACTGAAAAACGAGGTACACCTACTATCAAAAATCAATCACTGAATAATTTGTCTTTTTCTGTACAAACAATTTATTTGCCACATGTCAAACTGAGCACTATGATCAGTTGCTCAACTATAAATCTTTCATCCTATGGTTTAAATCCAGGTCCACCATCTTAAATGGGTTCTTATGCTGGTCCTTGTTCTAGAGTGAGCAGAAAGGGAATGACTGTCCAAAAGTTGTCCATTGAGACAGGTGCAACATACTCAAAATGAGATGAAATTGGAAAGTAAAACTAGCTATGGAGAGTAAGCTTCATTTTATTTAAAGGAGATTTACAAGAATTGTCTGTGGACAAGTGGTCAGGGGTTTAGTAAGGTGGTAAAGTTTATGCACTGAAACTACTTCTCTAATTTCAGTGTATGTTAATACATGTGCTCTAATGAAAACTACAATAAAAAAAATACTTAAAAATAGTTTTTAGAGTGAATCAGCAAATGAATTAGATCTAGCAGGGAATAAATGTGAAGATAACTAGCATCCTCTAGTAAGCAGTCCTCCCTCCATCTCCTCTTCCCGCTCTTCCTCTTCTCTTTTCTTCAGTCTTGGATTTACAGCATAGCCACTGCTTTAAGTTAAATGTGTTGTTACTGATGGAAGAAAACATGGGGCTAAACATAGCACAGGCCCTTTGTACTCATAGCTTTTCAGGTCACGCAGGCTCAAGAGATTACAAAAGCAATTGTACACCAATAGCTCTAAATCAAGTGATACTACCATGTGTTCTCCTTCAGGCTATTAGCCCCCAGTGTGATGGTAGCTTTGCGCTCTCACTGTAGTAATCACCAAACACAATTCATGTCCACATACAAACACACATATAAACCTTGACCTCAGCAGCTCAGCAACACATTTTGAAACTCAAGAAATTAAATTGTCTAATTTCTGCAGTGTGAGCGTCGATGAGGTGAGGGATAACAGACAAACTTAAATATGAGCACTATCATGCTGAAGCAAGTAGTATGCAGGCAGCCATAGACTGCACTGCAATCAATTGGGACAAGAGAATAGGAAGTGAAAGTGTAGTTAATTTGTTGTTAATACTAAAGTATACTCACTGGGTTTGTCTGGAAAAATTACAATACTTATCCATTAATATGCATGCAAAAGTATTAAGCATGTTGTGTCACACTAAGTAATTCTCCGTTCGTAATATTATACTTGTTCAGGTTGTTTCATTTGCCTTCATGTTAAATAAGCAAGCAGATAGCAGTTTATTTGCAACCAGAAGTCAACGATCAGTTAAGTATTAGCAGGCAGGTAAACTACACGCAGTGTTGGGAAGGTTACTTTTAAAATGTATTCCATTACAGATTACAGAATACATGCCCCAAAATGTATTCTGTAACGTATTCCTTTATGTTACTCAATGAGAGTAACGTAATCTGAATACTTTGGATTACTTAATATATTATCATGCTGTTTACAACTGCGTGAATGTACTATTGCTGTGATTTATTACTGTTACTGGAGGTCCGCGGCTCCGAACCGTAGGGGTGACCGTGGCTCAGGGGGTTGGGAAGCGTATCTGTAACCGGAAGGTCGCCGGTTCGATCCCTGGGCTCTCTGTCCTGGTCGTTGTGTCCTTAGGCAAGACACTTTACCCTACCGCCTACTGGTGTTGGCCAGAGGGGCCGATGGCGCGAAATGGCAGCCTCGCTTCTGTCAGTCTGCCCCAGGGCAGCTGTGGCTACAACTGTAGCTTGCCTCCACCAGTGTATGAATGCGAGAGTGAATGAATAGTGGCATTGTAAAGTGCTTTGGGTGCCTTGAAAAGCGCTATATAAATCCAATCCATTATTATTATTAAAGGGACCTCTGGCTAATACGGTGGGTTCTGTGTCGGGCTCGTAGCCGAAAAATAGCTCTACTTTGTTGTCTGGGTCAACTTTGCTTGGGAGAGACAGAGAGAGGCGTTGAAAGGCTGCTCCAACGGAACTTATTGTTTCGGAGGAAAACACGAACACAGTGTACAGTCGAGTCTTAATAGCTTACTTACAACTGGGCTCGTCAGGCACTCTTCTTGGCTGCAGTGGTTATTATTATATATACATGCTTCCAGCTCCCGTTTTTGCTCAATGACAACTCGTACTTTCCCTTTTTCTCCCTCCCTCGACACATAACGGGTATGGCAGTCCATTCTCCGCAGCATGGACTACACTGCCTATGATGCTACATTCTTTAGAGCTATACCTGTAGCGTTCTGCCTATTAGCTTAGCACAACAACAACAAAAAGGCGCTCTCTCACCCAGGAAACACTCAAAGAGAGAGAGCGAGCGTCACCCTGTAACCATGGCAACCGTAACGCTGCCGCCTGGAACAAAAGAACGTAGCTGTCAAACAAAACCCAAACAGTCCTGACCCGCCACAATATGAAACAGGGAAGTACCGCTGTGTAATCCATTTATTTCAACAAAGTAACTGTATTCTAAATACCACCTTTTTAAACGGTAACTGTAACGGAATACAGTTACTCATATTTTGTATTTTAAATACGTAATGGCGGTACATGTATTCCGTTACTCCCCAACACTGACTACACGTACGTCAGACTTTTACATGCTTATGAAACTGTAGGCTAGTTAGCTAGCTAGCTAGCTAGCTAGCTACTTATTCAGATGAGTTGTTTTCCAAAATGGCTTGAAGGCTGTGAGCTGGAAGAAGGTTTTCAGAGGGTTTTGAACCAGATTTCACACATGACGAAAAGCCAAAGACTTATAATAATGTTGTGTTTTTACATGTATTTGTAGGGTTTTAATCTTACAATTCTCTAGCTGGGTCCGCATCCTCATTTAGATTTGACAATGGTGAATGAAGGATCGTGAACTGATGCTGAGGTTTGGGGAAGAGGGGACTGGCAGCAGCTCAAATCAAATCAAATCAAATCACTTTTATTGTCACATCACATGTGCAGGTACATTGGTACAGCACATGTGAGTGAAATTCTTGTGTGCGAGCTTCACAAGCAACAGAGTTGTGCAAAATACAATAATGTAAACAAGCAAAATACAAGAATGGCTACATCTGAAACTAATAAATATATGTACAATATATAATAGTATATGCATTTCTGGATGTGTATACTAAATATTTTTCTACGTGTGTGTGTGTGTGTGTGTGTGTGTGTGTGTCTGTGTGTGTGTGTGTGTGTGTGTACACATATTTTACAAATTAAATAGAGTAAACAATAAATAAAATATATAAAATAAATAAAATAAAATATACAGAGTGAGACATGTGCAAAACAGTGGCATTACTGTACAGTATGGAGTGCATAATGTTAAAGTTCCAGTAGTGAAGCTGAGGTGTCTATGAAGTGTTCAGCAGTCTGATGGCCTGGTGGAAGAAGCTGTCTCTCAGTCTGCTGGTACGGGACCGGATGCTGCAGAACCTCCTTCCTGATGGAAGTAGTCTGAACAGTTTATGGCTGGGGTGACTGGAGTCCTTGATGATCCTCCCCGCTTTCCTCAGGCACCGCTTCCTGTAGATCTCTTGGAGGGAGGGAAGCTCACCTCCAATTATCCGTTCAGAGCACCGCACTACTCGCTGGAGAGCTTTGCAGTTGTAGGCGGTGCTGTTGCCATACCAGGTGGTGATGCATCCAGTGAGGATGCTCTCAATGGCACAGTGATAGAAGGTCCTGAGGATGCGGGGGCTCATGCCGAATCTTTTCAGTCTCCTGAGAAAGAAGAGGCGCTGCTGCGCCTTCTTCACTGTTTTGTTTGTGTGTACTGACCATGTAAGATCCTCAGTCAGGTGTACACCAAGGAACCGGAAGCTGCTCACTCTCTCCACAGCAGCGCCGTTGATGGTGATGGGGGTGTGTACTTCTCTGCACCTCCGGAAGTCCACTATCAACTCCTTTGTCTTTGCGACGTTGAGGGTGAGATGGTTGTCTTGACACCAGTGGGTCAGGGCGCTGTTGGTGATAAGACCCACCACTGTAGTGTCGTCCGCAAACTTCACAATGATGTTGAAGTTGTTAGTGGCTGTGCAGTCGTAGGTGTAGAGTGAGTATAGGAGAGGGCTCAGTACACACCCCTGTGGAGCACCAGTGTTCAGTGTGACGGGGGATGAGGTGATGCTGCCCAGTCTGACCACTTGGCGTCTGTCAGACAGGAAGCTAAGGATCCAGCTGCAGAGGGAGCTGCTCAGTCCTAGATCCTGCAGTTTCCTGTCCAGCTTCGAGGGAACGATGGTATTGAATGCTGAGCTGTAATCTACAAACAGCATTCTCACATACGTGTCTCTCTTCTCCAGGTGTGACAGGGCAGTATGTAGTGTCAGGGCTATGGCATTATCAGTGGACCTGTTGTGGCGGTATGCGAACTGTAGAGGGTCCAGTAAGTCGGGTAGTGCAGAGCAGATGAAGTCCCTGACCAGCTTCTCGAAGCATTTGCTCACGATGGGGGTCAGGGCTACAGGTCGCCAGTCGTTCAATGAGGAGATGGTGGAGGATTTGGGTACAGGGACGATGGTGGCCATTTTGAAGCAGGCTGGGACTACAGACAGAGAGAGGGAAAGGTTGAAGATGTGCGTGAACACTCCAGCCAGCTGAGCCACGCATGACTTGAGGACGCGGCCGGGAATCCCGTCCGGACCAGTAGCTTTGCGTGCGTTCACCTTCCTAAAGCACTTCCGCACATCCTCCTCAGACACAGTGTGCGCACTGACGTCATCCGCGGTGCGCACACTGTCCGGTCTCATGGTGTTCGCTGTGTCGAATCTAGCGTAGAATACGTTTAATCTTAAGCTCCCGGGCCATGCAGATCCCCAAAGAAGACATCCTCTAGAAGTAGTGACGATAGAGCATTGCGAAGGGCTTGGAGATTATTGCGAATGTATTACTGGAAGGCTTGTTATGATTAGTGGCCCATGAGCCTGATCAGGAGGTCAGGGATTCCTTTGTGAGAAGTGGATGTTGCTGCCCAAATGTTGAAGGAATGGCCAGAGAAAAGATTAGGATAAATTATAGAAAATGAGAGAACGTGACAAAAGTGTAGAAGAAAACAGGATTTAGTAGCTATGTGGCCAGATGTGTGATAAAAAGAGGTTCTGAAGGCACTGGAATTTTTTAAGGTTGAGGTAACAGGTCAGCAGCTTGGAGGGGCTTAGAGGTGAGTTTATTGTGAAATAGACTATTGAAATCAGACTGCCTAATTGATTGGTTTTACTGCATTAGAGGGAGAAGACGAGGCAGTCATCGGAGACTGGATTAAGTTCACTTATGCAGGGTTGGAGATGATTGCCTCTCTCTTTTAAAACTTGTTATAGACGGGTTATGGTCCAGTCTGAAATCGTTGAAGGGAAATGGGTTGGATTTTTGGGAAACTGGGCTTGCCTGGGGAACACTTTCGGAGACTAGATTGTCGAGCAGCAAGAATGACTGCTAGAAGGTTTCCCAGGGAGCCCTGAACGTGGCCTGAACGTGTCATTTAGAGATGTGAGTTTTGGTTTCTTGGACTGCCTGAAAGAGACCTGACGAGGATGGGCCGAGGGACAAAACATCCATGGTGGATTCTTTTGCTCTTATAAGTAAAACTGTTAGTCGTTCAATGTCTCAAAAAATAAAATCAAAAATTTATTTATAAGCACATTTAAAAACAACATGGGTTGAGCCAAAGTGCTGTACATAGTAGAGATAAAATAGTAAACATACATAATATTTACTATAAAAGACTAGTCATAATTGACTCTGTTTTTCCGTCTAGTTCTGGGGATAGTCAGAAGCAACTTATCTGCAGACCTGAAGGCTCTACTTGGATTATTTTTTGTTAAAAGGTCTGAGAGATAAGATGGAGCTAATCCATTCAGAGATTTAAAGACAAACATCAAAATCTTGAAGTCGTGGTACTAGTAGCCTGGTAGCCTGTGTAAACGTGCCAAGATTGAGGCGATATGATAAAATTTGCGAGTCCCTGTAGGGAGTCAGGCCACCGCATTTTGAACTAAGTGCAGATGTGAGAGTAAGGTCTGGTTAATACCAAAATAAAGACTATTGCAATAGTCAAGCCTAGAAGAGATAAATGCATGTATCACTCTCTCAAAATCGGCGGATGACAACATGGTCTTGATTTTTGCAATGGCCCTTAGCTGGAAAAAGCTGGTTTTAATAAAAGAATTTATTTGTTTCCCAAATGAGAAAGAGCTATTGAGAAACACTCCTAAATCGTTTGCAAACAGAATTCTGAACTTTTTCAGGGGGCCAAGGTCAACATTCAGGGAAGAACAGGGGTCAGAGGGGCCGAATATTATGATCTTCATTTTTTGATAACTTATATGCAAAATATTTAACATGAACCATGATTTAATGTCATCAAGACGGTCAAGTAAAACTTTAAAGGAGTCTGCAGAGTTCTTTTTAAGGGGAAAATAGATTTGAGAATCGTCAGCATAACAGTGGAACAAGATTCCATGTTTTCTAAAAATAGAACCTAGCAGGAGCATATACAGGGGAAAAAGTATTGGGCCGAGGACAGACCGTTGTGGGACCCCACAGGTGAGGGGGGTGGATGTGGAAGAAGAGCCCTTGAACCTGACAGAAAAACTTCTATCAGTTAGGTAGGATCTGAACCATTTAAGTGCTGTACCCTTAATGCCCACACAATTTTCCAATCTTGATAGCAGAATTCCATGATCAACTGTATCAAATGCTGCACTCAAATCTAAAAGCACTAAAATAACAGGATTACCAGAATCAGTAATTAGTAAAAGATCATTAACAACTTTTAAAAGCACAATTTCAGTGCTATGTAGTGCTTTAAAACCAGACTGAAATGATTCTAAGATGGCATTAGTCTCTAGAAAGGCTTGGAGCTGGAGATGGGCAACTTTTTCTAAAGCTTCAGACAAAAAAGAGAGTTTAGAGATTAGTCTAAAATTTGAAAGAATGTGGTACTGATGGACAGGTAGAAGAGGTTTAACTGAGGAACATGGGGCAGAAATTTGAAATAAGACAGGCATATGATCCGAAAGCTTAAGCTTGCAAATATGAATATCATGTAGCTACAGACCACAGGATAGAAGTTTGTCCACGCTCATGGGTAGGAGTCTTAACTGATTGGATAAGATTAAACGAATCAATAAGATTAAAATAAGGCCCAGTGAATCTTCTATTCTTTGTGGGCTGGAGTGGGTCAGACAGGCAGTCCTGCAAAATCAGTTTTTACAGAGACATAGAATTTGTTTAAATGTTAAGTTAAATAAATAATAATAATAATGTGTTTTTAATTGCTTCTATATATAACGTGGGGGAAAAAAACAATAAAGCGTTTAAACTCAAACAAAGCAAAGAAAAATATTTGGATTATAGTGGATACTGCTTATTTAGTGTCAGCACTTTTCATTAAAGTTTTTCATTATAGAGTCTGGTGAGACACACATTAGCTCAGTGGAAATGGAGGAGCTTCTCACATCTGACAATATTAAAGCAGAATGTGGATAACCCCAGTTTTTTTCAGTTTTCTTTTCATTTTTCACAGGTTGATGCTTTGTTCGGATTAGGGGTTGGTCTTAGATTAGGAACACCGGGCTGCCTGTGCTTTTTCTCCTCATTAGGGTGATTATTCTTGCTGTCACAAGAGTCCTTGTCAAGAAAAATGCAACAACTTGACTAATGTCTAGTGCTGTTGTTTTTGTCCTACACTCCATTTAGTCATTTTACGAGAGGAACCCCTGGAAACAAAAGCCTTCTTCTTTAATGTCAAATGAAAATAAACAGCTAAGCTCCTGCTAGTCACTTGTGACTTATAAGTGGCAGTGATTCAGGGTCCCCACTTCTGGTGCTGTTTCTGTACTTTCTGTCATCACATTTCTCTCTGTCTCTCCCCCACAATACCTCTCATTTCCCACTCATGCAAGGAGTGGTGGCTGGTCTCAGCAGGGTATCCATTTTATAAGTGCTGTAAGAGTTTGTGGAGTGGCAGTCATGCTAGCAGAGCTACAGAGGAAGAAGCAAAGAAAGAAAAGAGCTTAAAGATGAAAAGAGAGGGGGATCCAGAGCTAGGGCAAAAAGGGAAGAATCTAGTGTGGAAAGGGAACACAGAAAATAAACAGAAGAAAGAGAAAATGAATAAAACATTAGTAGTAAGAGACCTTTTGGCTACAACAGTGGCTGATCAGAGGCCTTAATGTCCCCTTCTAAATATCAGCTCATGCTCTATGCCATATTGTAAGGATCTAGTGTCAGTTTTCTTTTATTTAAATTTAGGAAATATAAATACCACCATGTTTGATCTAATCTTCATCTTAAAGTTTAAGGAACTGCAAAAATCAGAAATGTACATCTCCTATTTGTTATTCATGCATAAGCTCCAGTTTCTCTTGCCTCATTCATATCATACATCAAATGATTTGGCAATCAGACCTCAGGGGTCTAGTGTAGTGCAGGAGAAATATTGCTCTGCGTTTCAGCTGTTCAGTAATTATTTTTAAGGCAGTAGTAGTGAAGATGCCCCGAGGCTGATGAAAGACCAGCAGACCTTTGAAGGTCCTCTGAGAGCCTCGATGCTCCATGTGAAGAAGCTCCATTAAGTGGAGCACCAGGGGAAATGAATGTGCTTGGAACAGGACACACACAACAAAAAATATCTATCTATCTATCTATCTATCTATCTATCTATCTATCTATCTATCTATCTATCTATCTATCTATCTATCTATCTATCTATCTATCTATCTATCTGTCTATCTGTCTATCTGTAAGCATGGCTCACAGCTATGTTTTTAATATTTTTTACAAAGGTGGCACAGGGAAATAAGATAAACACACACATAGTACTTTTTAAAAATATATAACATTGGAAATTTGCTAAAAATGTACGTGGAAAAAAGGGAGCCATCTGTCAATGAACGTTGTAGGTGTGTTTGCAAAGCCCTCTTGTTACCCAAAATAGTTCATGAGCACAGACAGACTTCAGATTGCAGAAAGCACAAAAATAATTCCAAAACAAATATGACCTCATTTAACCTTTTTCAGAAACAACATGTGACAGAAAATATGACTTTGGACTTCACCTGAGGCTTCACCTGAGACCTTTGCTTAGGAGAGAAAAAGGAGTTTGTTCTGTCTCTGCTCAGTATTCCCCATGTAATCTCGCTCAAAGCCTCAAGGCTCGCCCCCTGCCTTAGAAACACAAAAGATAAAAACTCTTTTACTGAATGAATCTTAAACTGTAACTCACATAAGTATTTTTATAGTGCACATGTCACACAAAATCACTTGTAAGTTGTCTAATTTATGTTCTAAAGATTCTGGAACTTGTTAAGAAAAAAGAGAGAATACGATGGAGCAAAGCCTAATGATGCAACTGTACTCTGGATAAAGAAAATCAGGCTACGGATTTATTGACGTGTCTTCCAGCCCTGGGAACACAAGAAACTTTGGATAATCTGCTAATACAGCTCACAATATTGAAATGATCAGATCACATCATTACCTTGCCCTTTGTTTTCCTAGAGCATACAACATCAAGATGTGTCAGATATGAACATATAGGTACACACACTCACACACAGTCAGTGGGAATAATTTTGCTCTTTATTTTAAATAAGAGCAACTGAAAGTGGTCAAACAGAAACTTGGGGAGACAAAATAATTCTAAACTCTGTCAAGGACCATATTTTTTCTAAACTGTTTTAATCCCTGCATAGCAAATAGAACACTGAAAAACAGTCTGTTGGATTAGCATGAAAAAAATGTACATTGGTTGCAGGCAATAGATTTATTGGCATTGTCAAAGTTCATTTCCTGTGTTATAACTGCAGTTTTTATATGTTAATTGGAATATTTACGTTTAAATTTATTTATTTTTTATGTTGAGTAGTTTTAGTTGCCTTATGTTAAAATAACCTAATTATTTAATTTTCATAAATAAGTATACTGGTATATCTGCTAAACTGCTATTTAACATGTTTGCAATAACAGGTTTAACACAGTAAGCTCTTTAGTTTGATTAAGATACACACTCATTTGGCCACACTTGTTTGACCTGTAATGTAACACAGCACTGAATCTCTAATATTATATCAAAGCAAGATAAGGTGCAAAAGTAAAATCACAACAGTAAAATTATTAAAATGTCTATAGAAAACTAGTAAAGCTGTTAGGATCCCCGGATTTGGAACCAGTGTTTCAAGTTTTGTTTACATTCAGTATGTCCTGGGCTTTCTGTATATTGATATTCTAAATTTATGTTTATCATCAAATTCAGTCCCAAGTTTTAGTTTTTGAATTTTAGTTTTCTCCCTCATTGTAGTCATCTCGTTTCCATTGTGTGTCCCCATGCTTTGTCTAGTTTTCGTCTGTTTGTAATTCCATGTTTTGTTATTTCCTGTTGTACTTTAGTAATCTTTTGTCTCCTGTGCTTCCATGTCTAGTTTAGGTCCTGTTGTCGTATTGTTCCTGATTTGTTCTCTTCTGTATTCCTTTGTGTTCCAGCCTCTGTAGTTAGTCTCATCTCCTTAGTCAGTCATGTGTCTTTATATGTTTAACTTTGTCTATGTCAAGTTCATATGTCTTAGTTGTTGTCCCAGTGTTCTTTCATGTTTTACTTTGTTAAATCTCTTGTCTCCTGTACGTCATGTTCAGTTTTACTTTCTCCGTCTCATCATCCCAGATATGTTCCTGCTGTGTTTCCCAAATGTTCTCCCGTAGCCTCAACACCAACTGTGTATTTATCGTGTCCATCTCCTGTTGTTCCCTGTCACATCTTAATGCCATTAATGTATGTTTTTTATCTGCGTTATGGGCTCCCTAGTTTCTAATGTTTTGTATACCTAGGTTCAATGTTTCCTTCATTTTTGCTTTTGTATTTCTGAAATGTCACCGGCAATAAAACAGCTTTTGAGTGTATTTTTTCCTCCTGTACCCTGCATACTGGATCTAAATCTTGCTTTATGCTTCATGATAAAAGCAGGACTTGACCCAAGCAATGTCTGCCTTTTAGCTTCCAGATTAGCTAGGTGGTCTGAAGACAAAGTAAAGCTGTGTCCCAAAACGTCGGCTGCATCCTTCAGAGGCCGCATTTGGAGGCCGATTACGTCACAGCCAGGCGACGAAGACTGTCCCAATTCGTCGACTCCCTCAAATGCGGCCGACAAATGCGTCCTTCATTTCCCCGAATTTGAAGGATGGGCCGGGTGTGTCCTTCGTGGCTCACCATATCCCAGAATTCATAGCGCGGCCCAGCCAAATTTCTGAGTTTTAAAATTAGTCTTATTAATCTTTCTGGGTCACAAAATAAACTTTTAACGTGCTAAAGTTATTAGATTAAATAAAACTTTAAATAAAACTTTATTAATCCGTCGGGTGGGTTCCTCCGGAATTTTCACACAGCTGAATAAACGTAAAACAGAAAACTGATTAAACAGAAGTGTAAGACGGTGAGAATTTACGCCAGTGTCCTGTTATATTTTAGATAGCAAGGAGCAGATGGACGAGTTTATTAAACTCCACCGACACAGCGGTGACGCACATCTGAAGGCTAGACCGTCCCACAGCCTCGCACTTCCAGCCTTCTCGGTCTTCGAAGGACCCGGCCCACGTAGACCGCGAAGGCCAGGTCCGTTTTGGCCGACGTTTTGGGACACAGCTTAAGTCTTCAGTCCAAAAAACTTGGCAGACGGCAAACAGCAGAGTTTACTGTTTGCCCTCTGACTTGTCTAGGGCATCTCTGTGTTTTGAGTGTTCAACATTTTCACTGTGGTCTCCTCAGTGGGTCCTTGGTTGTGAAACGAGTCCAAAGTAACCTGTGTTTCACAAGGTTCTGCTCTGCATTAAATCAGTACAGAGGAACATGTAAGATGGATAAATTGAATGTCTCAAAGCCTAGGAAAGTCAGTATTCCAGTAGTAACACACCCAATGGAGTCATAGGAGTCATCAGAAAAGTAAAGGCATACAGCAGTAGCAGAAGTGGACGTGACCTCAACACACTCTAGGGTTGAGGTATTTTCAGTCCTGTGGAAGTGCAGGACTGAGGTAAGAGAAGTTCAATATTTTTCCAAAATGCCTATTCATAAACCGAAGGTTGATTGTGGCCTTGTATACATCACAGTCTTGATCCTGTGAAAAAATTGGATAAAGGTTTGTCTTAAATATATAGCTTCATGTATTTCATATTATTTTAGGGTCACAGTTATTTTTTCCTGTATTTTCACCCACATACTGATAAAGGTGTGAGGAAAAAAATACATTTGCAACATCATCATCATAAAGAACATTTTTGAAAACACAGAAAAATGTGATTTAAACAAGTAAATTAAGTTTGAATATTCACCAATAATACAGGGCGTTAGCAATGAGAGAGTTAAGACTGTTAACTGCATTTTACAGGGAGAATATCAGAGAGAGGGGAACAGCATTTACAACATTTATTCCCTAACTCTGAAAATAAATGGACAATCATGGTTTACATGTTTGCTTGAGTCGGCTAATACACATGCTACTGCAGACATGTGAAAGGTTAGGGATAAATGAATTTAAACATCAAATTCTTACAGAAAATTCAGTTATTTCTTTAAACAGGAGTAGCTTTTTTTTTTTTAAAGTTTTTTTTTAAGGCAAGCTCAGCAAAATGCCAAGAAGGCATTTGACTTTGTCAGTTTGTCTCCGTGTAACTGTGCAGTGATTCACAAGCATACATAGCAGGTATCTGTATGAAAATGTCCACTCAGTGGACAGGATGCTTCGTGTGACGTAAGCTTTTATTCAATTTTTCCAAGCATTCCGTGTAAAGCAATGCCACGGGAACTGACTAATTGAATGAGAAAAAGAGCTGGTGCTGGTGGTTTGCCCTGTAAATGTCACCTTGACAGGGTGCCTGTCTCCTACATTTGGGAAGTAAGAGAGCATAATTCAAAAAAATCTTGTACTTGTTTCAGCACTGCAAGCCAAAGACAGTGGCCAAATTAATGAGCAACCAACTTTCAGTTCCACCCACTCCCATGTTGTTGTGAGAAGAGACTTCACATTGTGGATGATATAACACACTCTTGCACCTCAAATTATATCTCTCTGTTCAGGTGCTTTGACTAATGGCAATGTACACTAGTATATTCAGAGCTCTACAGGTCTGTCCGAAAACATTACTAGTAAAATGTTTCATCCAGAGATAAAACACAAATGCATACTGAGGACTTGGTGAGCATGCTCCATTAGTATGGAATACAGTGTATTAATTAGTTCTAAATCTATTGTAGCTGGCTGGAGTGGTGTACAGTATATAGTGTCCAGTTGGGGTGGCTGTAGCTCAGGTGGTAGAGCTAGTGCTAGTCAGCTACTGACTGGAAGGTTGGTGGTTTGATCCTTGGCTTCCCCAGTCTGTATCCTTGGGCAAGATACTAACCCCAAGTTGCTCTCCGATGCGTCCATCGGAGTGTGAATGTGTATGAATGCTTAGATTGCACTTAATTGTAGAAGGAAGTGAATGGGTGAATGAGGCATGTTGTATACAGCGCTTTGAGTACTTCGGGAGAGTAGAAAAGCGCTATATAAGAATCAGTCCATTATAGAGGGATTTTGAAACTGTTCATTGTGACATGACCAGAGTGAAGAATTTTAATCAGCTCCAAGGCCAACTTTTCATTTTCACTGGCACATTCCAATACCTTGATTGTTTTCTTTTATAGCCATTATGTTGTAGGTCTTCTGGTGTGCTTGAAATCATTTAAAGCTCTTTCAAACTACATATGGGTATAGATATTAGGATTTATATCTTTATTTGTGTGTTTTGTTTTTTTCATTATCTGTTTCTGCTGCTGTTCTGCATCTGCCACAACCACTACTCTCACGTTCCTCATCTGCACTTCATCCGCTTCCTTTTCCTCCTCCCCTGAAGCCTGGGTTCTGAATTTTGAAGCAAATTTGACATACCAAGGGTATCTTTCTATTATCTTGATTCATTTCTACATTCACAGTCTACAGCTGCTTATCAACTTGCTAAATTAACCCAGAATTTTCCCCATGTAATCACCAGTGTTGGGGAGTAACGGAATACATGTACCGCCGTTACGTGTTTAAAATACAAAATATGAGTAACTGTCAGAGGTGGAAAGAGTACTAAAATACTTTACTCAAGTAAAAGTACTATTACTTTGCTGAAATTTTACTTAAGTACAAGTAAAATTACCTGTCTAAAAATTTACTCAAGTAAAAGTAAAAAGTAGCTCATTTAAAATGTTCTCAGAGTAAAAGTTACATAGTTACTTTTTTGTCAGCAGGAGGACAGCCGCTTCTGAGTAGTGTAAAAAAGACAATGGGATAAATCTCAAAGTAGTTGTTTTTTAATTAAAAGAAAAACTTTACAAATTAAAGTGCAGTGGCAGTTAAACTGCAAGTCTATACATCAAAATGGATAATGGTCACCAAACCAACCAACCAAACTGTCAAAACCATATAATTCTTTTACATGAGAATGTGTTCTAAATTGTCAAATAAGAGAACAAATACTGAATTGAGCTGTACGGCAGCTGCTATAAAAATGTGTTTTAATTTTTTTAACTTGGCCCCGCTCTGTTAATTTTGAGGAGCAATTCAATTCAAAACTTTTTTGATCCTGAAGGTTGACCTCGAAGGAAATTGGGTTAAGGCTGCCGACCTTTGCCAGCGCCATCTTACCCTTCTGACCATACATACATTACACAAACATCACATGGGGAAGACAGGTCAGAGAGGTATAACAATGGAAAATGCACCACATGAGGAAAGATAAGGAGAATTAGTCAGATTAGTCAGAGGTCCCTTTACTAAGGTTCAGAGCCGCGGACCTTCAGTAATAGTAATAAATCACACAGCAATAGTACATTCACGTAGTTGTAAACAGCATGATAATATATTAAGTAATCCAATTATTCAGAATTAGGGATGGGTACCGGTATCGGTTCTGACATAAACGGTAGTAACCAGACCAGACCGAAAAGCAGCGCACATTTCGGTGCTTTATTTCGGTGCTTTTTTTTCCTGAGCTGTGATGCACTTTAGATTCTAGCCAATGATTTTACGTTTCCGAGGATAATAGGCGGGGCCAGGTAATCTGTAGAGCAGAGCTACAGATTAAAAATGCCCAAGGCGAAGCGGTCAAAAGTCTGGCTGTACTTCACAGCAAAAGATGCATACTCAGCAGCCTGCAACAAGTGCTTTAAGCTGATACTGTGATACTATCAAAGGAGGTAACACCTCGAATCTGATGAAACAACTGGCGACGCATAGCGTTTTTTTTTTAAAGCCGAGAAATGCGCCGTATTTGATAGACCTCACACCGAGCACATGTACGCATAGCGTTTTTTTTTTAAAGCCGAGAAATGCGCCGTATTTGATAGACCTCACACCGAGCACATGTACTGCGGGTGGGTTGCCTGTTATCGGACCCGGCGTTAGCAACATCCCCCAAAAACACGAAGAGCAGAGTCCTGGCCCCTAGCCCTGCCAGTGTAGCAGAAATGATGACGGATGATGATGGCAGCAGCAGCCGTTCTTCTCTGCGTGAGTAGCTTAATGTTGTTCGTGTGTAATTTACGTTGAGTAGGCTAACCACATTATTACATTAATGCACGTAAGGTGAACTAGCAAACATCATCATAGCTACATGCGGCTGTCTTCTTGTTTGATGGCAGATACTTCCTTCACCCTGGCCAAAAAGGCTAAAATGACCAAAAAAAAAGTGGAAAACAGTTAAACATGAGAGGTTTTTGGAACAATTTTGTGTTTTTTCCATTGTTTAAGCACTGCTTCCAGCCAAGAGTGATACCATATATGCCCCATAGCTACAGAAAAGGCTAACATTGTTATTTTTTTTACAAAAAAAACAGCTGAACATGAGAGGTTTTTGGATCACTTTTGTGTTCTCCATTCTTTAAGCACCGGTTTGAGCACCGTTTATGCACCTGCACCGTTTCAAAAGTACCGGTTTGGCACCGGTATCGGATAAAACCTAAACGATACCCATCCCTATTCAGAATACGTTACTGTCATTGAGTAACGTAACGGAATACGTTACAGAATACATTTTGGGACATGTATTCTGTAATCTGTAATGGAATACATTTTAAAAGTAACCTTCTCAACACTGGTAATCACATGGTGGCACTGGTAGCATACGGCCAATCACTGTTATGAATAAGATTAGTGGCAGCAGATTGAATGATTTTACCAAGATAAAAATCGAATGTCAGAAAAAATCTTCAGAGGTTAAACAAATAATGCAGAATGAAACCAACACAGATGCTGCAGAAAAATAAGCAGTATGATAGGAAAAGCACTGTGTAGTGGTTTAGTATTAAACTTGCTGAATGACTGTATAAACAATTTAAGTGCTTTGGTCAATAAGTCTGGATAACAGGTAGTAGTTTAAAAAAAGCTTAGTCTATTTGAAAACAGGAAATGAAGCTGGTAAAAATGCCAACTGTGTCAATTACCAGAATTAGGACTGCTACACCCAAAAATTTATCTTTACAATGTGGTAGATTATAATGTTTAAAAGTTGCTTTTATGTATTTTTTTTCATCTGCAGCATCTGTTTTTAAAGCCCAAGCAAACTATAAAACATAATTCAAATATAGGCTTAAACTATCTGCAATTTTGACCGTTTATTTGACAGTGTTGGGTCAACTTCAAAGAAAGTTTAAGTAACACCACTAACAGTGGCAAAAACAGCAGTACCTACCAATAAAAGAATTCAGCATATCGTCAACAACTCACCTTAGTATCACTGTCACAATTCAGACATGAGCTTTATTGTCTCATACCCATATTTAATTATAATCTTAACTGATGCTCTTTAAAAAAGTACCAGTCAGATTAGAATTCATTTGGAGCTGCAGTTTTTTTTGTCAGATTACAAGTGCAACTTCGCAACAATCAAATATCACAAAAAATGGAGTTATGCACAACATATTAATTTGCACATTCACCCCACATAGACTAAACAAGAAATTTTTTTTACAGATTTGTGTGTCTGTCAAAAGTGTTACAGCCCTAGCAGGGCCTCTCTCTCTCTCCTGAGGGTGCCTGTGTGGGCGTGTCCCACTACCTCCTCTGCCTGAGGTGCCACCTTTCCCTCCTGTACAGCTGACTCCCATCAGCAATTAAAGGTATTTAAGCCCAGAGAAGGGTGAGCTCTGGGCCAGAGTGCCATTTTGTGTGGGTACAGCTAGTGAGCCGAGTGTTTTTGCGGTGTTTCCAGCTAGTGAGCTGTGTAGTGTGGTTTCCAGCTAGTGAGCTGCGCTTTCCTTTTGACTTTTTGCTTTATTTGACCAACGCCTGAGTTTTGTTTGTGTTTTGTTTGTGGTGATAGCGGCTTGTCCGTCTCTTTTAGTTGAATTACTTCAATAAAACTGTTTTATTTAACTGTTTCGCCTCCTTGACTCCTTTTTCTGACCCGGTCACTTTTGTTACGTCCCCCTCACCGCCCCCCCAGGGGAACGTAACAAAAGATTTTTTTAGTTTGTTTTTAAGGCTGGTGACACAGATTGCAGCTTTCAATGATATCAGGCAGGGCATTCTGTTGAGTTCAGGCTTTCACAGACAATGCTGACTGTCCAAAAGCAGACTAAAACACAAATTGGAAAATAATTAAACCTTTTCAAAACTCTTTAGATGATACTCCTCCAGAATCTAACAGTGGTGAGACTTATGTGAAACATAAAAACTTTGTCTCTGATCCAGAGAGATGGAGGTCCATGGTGCCATGTAAAACAAATTTGAAATTCTAATCATTTGATAATAAATTGTGAAAACTTATAATTTAAAATAAATAAAAAATAATTCAAGCATATTTTTCTTCTCTCATAAAAAAACCCAACACAATCAAATGTCATTGTATTAAAGGCACCAACAAATCCATTCGCTTTCACTTATACTAATGGCCAGTGATGCAGTTTTTTTCTATCCTTTGTTTCTCAGGAAATTCTTACAAAAATAGCTCTTAAACAGTAAAATCGAGCCAGTAATGTTTAGAATTACTTGTCTATTTGTCTGGAGTTAATAGTGTAATTTGAAGTTTTGTAAATTTGTACAACAGGAAACTCATTAAATGGAAAAAAAATATTGAAAAGACAGACATTGATATATTTACATTGTTAAACGTCATTCAGACTGACCACAGGGTGCGTTTGGAATACAAAATCCTTCAATAAGTCAGTGCTGAAACCCTGAATAAACTAAAAAGTAATTTAGTAAGCAAGCACATCCTAAACCCCTGATTGCTGCAAATGTCTAGTGCTGAAACATGATTTAGCAAGAGTCCAAATCAGTTATATTTCTTGGAGCTGCCACTGACTTTTGACCTTCTTTCAGACATTTTTTTACAAGGATCTTGAACAAATCACATTATTATTACCTGTAGGTTGCTCACCCACAATCCTCCTGTAAGTGAGTGTGTGACTGTTTACCAGAGGGAGAGAAAAGCTTTTTAATACTGCCAACAACAGCAAGCAGCCAAGGCTTTCAGCTCTAATACTCTGTCGCTTCATTAGCACGAACAGTGTGTATGTGTATATGAGTGGGTGTGGGAAGGAGAATGAGGGAAGAGCAGCGTTGATACTGTCACTCAGGTACCATTATGCTTAAAACAACCCACATAGTGGCAGACAGAGTCTAAGAAGCAATTATTAATATTTCTCATCTGAAATAAGCCTTTGTAGAAGATGTATACAGTATGGACTTTAATTGTTTGGTGGGACTGAAGTCCCCTTTATGGACACATGAAAGACACAATTTCTATTACGGGACCTTTTCAGGAGCTTGGCCAAGCGATTAGCACTGGAAATTTTCTGTCTTTTATTTTCAGCTAAAAGGTTGTTTTAGAAATTCATAGCTGATGACTGAAAAAGGGTTAAAAGAGAGCATTAGCATCAAACAGGTCTTTAAGTCAAGTGCCACATTTTGAAAATGTATTGATTGAATGGAATTGAATTTTTATCTAGCTTGATGAGAATCTATGTGTTTTGACAGACAAAGCAAACACTGTTGAAAACTCTGGTTTTGCACCCTGCTTCTCTCATTTGCTTCAAGAGATGCTACATTTTGACCCCTAAGGATTAGATACAGGGCCACGGCTAGTTTTAATCATCTTCTTCATTCATCTGGATAGACTCATGGTTGAAGTGTTTCCTAGACTGAGAATCAGATGACCCGAGAGAGTGAGGTAGAGATTGCCTCTGCACATTTTCCCAAGGATTTAAAACCACATATAACCACATACATACTTGCTTGGACATGTTCTCTGTGTAGTCTGGTGAACAGTAACAAAAATGCAATAATATAAAGTGTTGAGGTGGCCCAGGCACTCTGTTGATTAAAATGGCAATACAAAGGTGTGGGAAACTGGAAGAAACGCTCAAGCTCAGATTCATTCTGCCACATACAAAGAGGTTGCTTCACTCAGTTCTGTTGTGTAAGATACAGCCTTATTGCTGGGTTGTCATCATTACACCTTGAAGTCATTATATTTACATTTTCTTTAAGACATCCACTCTTTTTTAATACAGTCACCTCCCCAGCATAGCTATCTGCTATGACAAAAACAAATTATCCCTAGAACTGTATTCTCTGAGCTGTAGATATTTTTACCTTTAGGAAGTTATTACTGAATTTGTTACTTGTTCCTGATTTTTTTTTTACTCACCACTGTGGCTAGATTAGTGAGTATAAACCATCCTCTGAGGATAAAGGCATGATTTCCTTGAGTTGCAAGGTGTTTATCAGTGTGGCAGGTGGCAAGATTTGCCCTCAAATGCCAAAAATGAATATTGAAACTAATTGAGTCTCTCTGTGGATCAGGAGGGATAACGCTAAAACTCAGATAAAGATAAGTTGCTTATATACTGCGTTCACTTCATTTACAATTTTCAATGTTGTTGTCTTTTTGTTTTACTGAATTAAGTTGTTTGTCTTTGAACACTTATATATTTTCTGAAAAATTTGCAAAAGAAAATCGAATACTCAAATACCCATGGGCTAAAGACATTTTTAGTAGCAACCGGTGGTGCTCTTTTAAACTAGAAATACTAATTTAAGAACAAAATGACAAATAACAGGTGATAAAGGTAGGCATGTTGGATTTCCCATTATGGTTATGTGATGGATCAACAGATAAGCAATCAAGTCTGGCTATCTATAGTTTTGTCATGTAGCTGACTCACTACCTTGTGAAACATCAAAAGATCTTATGTTTTGTTGACTTGTTGACTCTAGAGCATGTGAGTGTGAGTGGGCAGGATTGAAGGCTCACTGAAAGCCAAGTAACAACTGCTACACGGTCTGCAAAACCATTCATGATTGTTGACAGCTTAAAACATTGTTTGTATCACAATAAGTAGTCAAATTTTCTATAGATTTCTCTTTTTCAAGTGATTTTAGTGAAATGTCAGCAAGGCAGTTCTCACTCAGTGACACAGTTACCTAACAGCTAATAAGTTAACAGGTCACTAAATTATCTGATTGGGTTCACTGCGGTAGCTGAGACAGACTGGTAAGTTTTTTGATACAATGATTTAAGTTTGCTCCTTTTTGTATGGCTAGCTAAATGCTGAAATACTGCAACTGCAACTTCCCTGGAGATCTTCCTGGACATCTGCGCTCATTCCAGCGTTGTGCCGAATTTATGTAAAAGTAAAACGTTGTCAGAAAAAATGTTCTCAAGTACAGATACTTGAAAATTCTACAATTATTAAGTATGTGTACTTCCCACATCTGCACTCCTGTCTGCATATAAAGCATGCAGCTAGTCCCTGTGCTTACAGTGGAAGGGGTTAATACACTGGAAAGACATTTACACCTACTGGAAATTTCCAGTTTTCACTTATTAATGTGTCACATATTGTTAGAATGTTAATTTATTTGAAAGGACGAAAGGCTTGATTTCACAGAATTTTTTTAACCACTGTGACAATCTGGCATCTCTGTCTGTACTTAGAGGAATCATCCCCATTGACTTACTCATAAATCTGTTTAGACAGCCTTTTTTTCTGAACTTTTAGGTGACACTTCCTAACCAGTACTCTCTAATGTCTCTTCTTTACTTTGAGTAGTCCACTGAGTAGTCCACATCCTCTTCCACTGTTTCATCCATCGCCTAGCTTCAGTTTACCCTTATATTTTATGTTATTCCACCCCTGAGAGTGAAAGCCTCTCCTGGCCGCCAGCTTGTATATCCCAAACCATTAACAATATGACAGGAGGCATTATCTTGACTGGCATGTTTATTGTTCTGTTGACTGGGCAGTGCTAATGAGGCACTCGCACACTGCTGGGCCAGCAGGATTATCCCAGCATCACAGGACAAGCACAAACACGACCCGCTGTCACTGACCATTTCCCTCGACAGCCAGACACACATGAACACCCACTGTAATCACAATGCCTTCAGGTGTTCACACAACAAGCTCTAAATCTTGTGTTCAAAAGCTGTAAATTCTGTTTCTAAATGCATTTAAGCAGAATGTATTTTAAATTTTAAATTATTTTCTTTTAATTAAAAAGTTAAAGGCTGGAGAGCCAGATATTAACAAGCGATTTCGGCATTTGGCATACTTCATGTGATGGAACCACTACAGTGGGGTATGATCGGAATGGGGGGTGAATGGGCATCCCAGAAGGTAATAATGAAGAGAAATGACCACCCACCGTATAGCCAGGTACTCCTCTGCTAGATTATACCTGGTCTCTTGCTCCAACAGTTTTCGGGTGATGTATACTAACAAGGTGGTCGACCTGAGCAATACAATGTCACCCTTTGTCACCCAGTGAAGATTGTCTTAACCTAGCCCTTCTGTTGTACAGGCACTGCTGACGTTCCTGGGCCTGGAACAAATTCTCCCATGACAACCTCCCCACTGTATGTAGCTTTGCTCTTAGGTCCAGAACGTATTGAATTTCATTCTTAGCTACACTTGGATCTTCCACTCAGTTTTTTCTTTAATTAGGTCCAACAACCACTTTGGCTTCCTGCCAAACAGTAATTCAAAGGGGGGAAATCCTGTGGAGGCCTGGGACACCTCCTACACTGCAAAACAACAGACGGTCTAGTGAGCAATCCCAATTGCATTCAACTTCAGCATTCATTTTCACCTAGGCTTGGACCTTCCAACCATTTTTTTAATTTTAAAAATCCCAACACCATTTTGTTAAAAGGTTAATATGGAAATCAAAAAATAAAATTTCACATTCACTCAGACTGGATCACAATTTGTTGAACCTTTTTTTTGTTTTGTTTTGTTTTTCAGAAGCATTACAAAGCATTCATTTTTGGCTAACTAAGTTTTAAATAGTATAGCAAGGCGCACACATACTTATAAAAATCCATACTGAATATCTGTGCACATCTGCCATATTATTGTGGCGAGGCATAGATTCAGAAATATGGTATAAATCTATTTCTAAAGTGTAACCATCGGTACAGCATCTGTAAAACTCTGACCCTCCTAAAACTTATTAATAATTCTGATTCATGATGAGATTCGATAAGTATATCTTGAGCAAAAATCTATATATAGATGCGTTTTTGCACTTGTAAAATTGTAATTGTAAAAGTAAATTTATTTAAAAAAATAATTTTTAGTACAAAGACCTCCCTTCCCCCTACAAAATTTTGAACATGGTAACAAATCTAGTCGATTTGTAGTTAACCAGTTAAAAATAAAGGAAGAAAAAATAAATATGTGCCATTAATTACTTATTTTGAACACACAGTATATGAACCTGAAAGAATAAACAACACTTTTATGGACTTTTATAAAACTTTATATTCACCACAGATAAACCCATCAAACAAACAAAATTGATAAATTTCTTGACAACATAACCATTCCGAAATTACCAGACAGTCAAGCAATGGCACTGGATTCAACACTGATGTAACCCGTCTGTAAGTTACGCCTGTCAGTGCGTTGTGTTCTGGTAAGCAAGAGGCAGGAGACACCACTGGGTTTTTGGGTTCTTTACTGCACATCTGCAACACAGGAATACAGGTCTTGTGCGCCTGCCAGGACACCTCTCCTCCGGCCATGTTGAAAGGAGCTGTGCCTGCAGCTTTATTAACGCTACAATAATATAATAAATCAAATACAACAATTTGTTTTAAAATATTAACTTAAACTCTCAAATGAAATAATTCAAAAACAAATAAACAATCAGACAAATACAATTTAATAACCAGGACCCAATATTTTGGTGCTTATAGTTCAAATCTTATACTTAAGTACAATCATATTATTAAACACCATCCAACAGGCAATATAACACTGTACCAGAAAAACAATGAATGAAGGACCGCATCCCCAAAACATAGAAAACATCTCCTTACCTGCAACACAGGAATACAGGTCTGATCTGTGTGTGTCATGTGCCATCACCTCCGGACCAGGCAACCCGAGGATCTTATCCCATAGTTCAGTTAAAAAATTATCTGTAAACAAATTAAAAGAAGTTGGATAGGTTCTTCAGGCCTCCAACCCTTTTAGAACACAAAGGTGCAGCCTACACCTCATGAAACGTGATCCCCCAAAGACACACTGGACGGGCGTCATGATGCCCCAAGTAAATACACATTCATAATATACAATGGGGTGACTGGGAAACGGTCTATGCCAGAGACCAAGCCTTCTGTGGTGGTATCAAGTCCCAGACGGTAGGTTTCTGGACCATGTTCTCTATCAGCCTGTTGACTGACTTGACCACCCGACCTGCTCTGGTACCCACTATGCCTCGAACAGTAGCATGGTCAGGGTCATGTCTTGGCAAGTTGGATGGCTGACCAGAGATCTGATTCATGTCTGAGTCAAAAACAGGAACAGTCCGTGGAACGACAGTGTCCCCATGACAGGCAGCTGGAGGAGAAACTGCGCCAGACCGTATCACATCAGACGTAGTGGAACAGTCAAACGGAGAAGGAAGAACAAAGTGCTGGGTCTGAGCAGAAGGACACTGAGATCCCCCTCACTGGAGAAACCGTCCAGGGACTGACTTCCCAATGAATCCTGAACAGGAAGGAAACTCACGTCCAACAGAAAGTTTCTGTGTACGACCTTACTCTGGCCTGAAGAGTCACTGATCTTGTAGATGCGGGTCCTGGAATGCTTCTCCACAACCGTATAAACCCTGCTGTGGCCATTCCTGTTTGGCTCTGAGAGGGAGAGCTCGTAACATATTGCCAAGTGTGCGGTTAAACCGCTCTGTGCCACCATTGCCCATAGGGTGATAAGCAGTAGTGTGGGACTTGGCAACGCCAGAAATCTGCAGAAGCTCAGACAACAGCTCACTCTCAAAGCTGGGACCTTGGTCTGAGTGAATACGCTCAGGGAAATCATAGACACAAAAAACAAAGTCCCACAACTTTCTGGCAACCTGCTTTGCAGTCTGATTCTTCCATGGGAAAGCAAAGGCCATCTTCGTGAAGTGGTCAGTCGCCACAAGCACATCAACAGAGCGCTTCTTTCTGTCCTCTGCTGACCAGAAGTCGATGCAGACGAGCTCCATGGGAGCAGAGGTCTTAATGCTCTCTAATGGGGCTCGTGCTGCAGGCTCTGGAGTCTTGGCGAGTATGCACCTCCCACAGCACCGAACATGCTCCTTCACATCCCTCTCCATGTTGGGCCAGAAAAAACGTTGTCTTGCTAAATGGAGGGTCCGAGCTTGACCCTGGTGCTCTGCCAAATCATGGACACCTTCCAAGGCTTGAGCCTGTAAATTCGCTGGCAACACCAACTGGAGTCTCTTTGTTTTGTTCACAGGGTCTCTTGTCTCCCTGTAGAGAATCCCATCCCGAACCTTGAGCTTCTCCCAGTGTTTCAATAGGGCTAGTGCCCTGGAATCCATATCATGTCTCTCACGTCTGGAAGGGCGCCTCCTGTGGGCTACAAGTGGCAGGACAGTAGAGATGGTTGGATCCAGCTCATGCAAGCTAAGTGATGGCAATACATCACGGCGAATCAGTTGCAGCTGCTGAACAAGGTGAAGAAGGGAAGCAGCCCTGTTCTCCGCAGCGGTTTCCTAGTGACCATGGTGAAGCAAGGTAACCTTGACTTCTGACGACCTGTAGGATTCTGCTGAGGTCAGAGCTGGAGCATTTTGTTGGACAACCTGAAGATTTTGGACACTAAACCTGAAAGCGTCCTACAGCGCGCACACACACATGAACACACACAGACTCAGATTACACAGGCAGGAGATTAAATGCAAAATGAAATATTTAATTTTAAAAAAAGGTGTTTTGTGTGAAATTCAGAAGTATTTAACAAATATGTTACACTGACATTAGATTAACTCGAGGATGCCCTGAAAATGCCCAATAATAAGGCTCCAGATCCAGATGGATTTCTAGCAGAATTCTACAAAGAATTCTGGACAATTCCACAGATTGCTGCAGGAACTCAAGGAAAATGGCAGACTACCACCAAGTATGAGTTCTGCCAACATTAGTCTCCTGCTAAAACCAGACAAAGACCCTATATTTCACACCAGCTATTGTCCAATATCCCTTATTAATGTGGGCCTTAAAATAACATGCAAAGCTTGCCAAAGACAGTAGAGAAGATAACCCCCCATATAACACATCCTGACCAAACTGGTTTCATTAAATGTAGGCACCCATCAACAAATACATGTGGATTACTTAATTTGGTAGACTATCCATTTTGTAAAAACATTGAAACCACAATATTGTCTCTAGCTGCAGAAAAAGCCTTTGATAGAGTTAACTGGAAATTTTTCATTTGCAACTTTACACAAATTGGTCTTGGAAACTCTTTCATAAACTGGTTAAAAATATTATATAATTCCCCAACAGCTCGTGTCAGAACAAATGACCAAACATCCTCCAGCTTATGTCTCCAGAGGGGCACCAGACAGGGATGGCCACTCTCCCCTTTTTATCAAACCACTAGCAGCAGGAATTCACAGGCTATAGCGATTAAGAGCATAAAATGCAAGAGTGTAGAACATAAGATCGGTCTTTATGCAGATGATGTGTTACTTTTTGTCCAGCACTCACAAACCACACTCTCTGAGGTAATTACATTAATAAACTCTTTTTCAAGAGTTTCAGATTATTCGATAAGCTGGTTAAAATCTGGAGTTCTTCCAATTAATTGCTACTTCCATAATTATTCTTCTACCCCACTGCAATCGGGAAATATTAAATATTTAGGTATTAATGCCTCTCCTAAGCTTGCAGATTTAACAAAATTAAAATCACATCCCACTTTTAAAGAAAGTAGAAGACAATCTGGCTAGATGGAAACCTCTACCCATATCACTCATGGGAAGAGTCACTTTAATACAAATGATCGTCTTATTATTTATTATAATAATATTATTTATTATTTGGTCTTATTATTTATTTATTTTCAATGATCCCAAGTAAACCGTCATCAGACTGGTTTAGATCTCTGGAATCGTTTATTTCAAAATTCCTTCCTAAATCCCACTTATTAGCTTAAAACGCTACAAAGGATAAAGGACTAGATCCGCCTAATTTTCACCACTATTGTAGCCAACAGGCTACAATTCATCTCAGGATGATTTGTACCACCTGTGTGAACACTTGTGTTTGTATAAGGTGATAAGGTTTCTCCATGTAACTGTCTAATAGTAGGTAGGTGTGAGGAGCCATAGCCCTGCCTCCCAAGACATGACACAGTCATGGTGGAGATCCAGGCCCCAGACATCTAGAGGCCCCCCAGAACACGAGAGCCCAAGCAGGACCACTGCAGGGGCAGTCGCGCCACTCAACCGCCAGGGCTGAACCAGTGCATACCTGAGCACCCAGACCTGGACACAGAGAACCACCAACACACCAGTAGGATGGGGGCATCAGCCACTGCCATCCACAGCCATCTCAGGCCCCCAAACGCCTGGCTGAGATATTCCAAGAGAGGTGGAGTCTAAGACCAAATGTCACACATAAACACAAACATGTGTGAGGTCATGCATTCCAATCCTAATGCACTTTGTGGACAAAAGCAGACTACCCCCGGTCCTGCAGCAGCAGGGAAACCCACCGGCCCAGACCTCAACCAGATGGCCAGCTCCTCCTCCCGGCCCCCCGTCCCAGATGGCGATCAGAGGGGGTGTGTGAAGACCCCATACCTCACTCTGCCCGCTCATATCTTGTGTTGATGCCGTGCTGTTCTAAAGTGTATTTAAACACAGGAGGGGCATGGTGCCAGCTGGTATCAGCACGGACCCTTGATTTCTGCTGTATTTGAAATACAGAGGTGGGCACCGGCACCAGAGGTGGGGCTGAATAAACAGACCGTCTGGAAGTCTTTTAGTGTGCCCACCCCCGAGGCCCTATATGTATGTGTCACAAGAGAGTTCAAGTAATGCAAGTGTCTAAGTTGTGGAATAAAATTGAGGCACAGGTGGCCAGGAGGGGACAGAGGAGGAATGCTTCCCCTCTACCTCAGTGACGTACCTGTAACTTAAGGTCCCTCATGTGTGGTGGTGTGATGGAGCAAGAGAGGCAATTAGGGATGGGGAGGAAAGGTTTGCCAATAGGCACCCCCCATTCCCCGTAATTCACCAAAGGCAGAAGCCGCGGGCCCCTCCAGACTACCAGCTCAGACTTTCCTCCAGCCCCGCCACACGTAGCTGCCAGAAAAACACCTCCCAAGGGCCACCAGAGCCCCATTCAGGTGTTGGTATTCTAAAAACCTCTTCTTGTTAATTCCATACTGTATAACTGATCTGTCACACGGAATAAAGTCTGTTCCTTCGAATATATGTTCATAGTATTCAATTACTTTACAACTCCAGTCTGGGAAGTTAATCATATTGTTCTGTAGTAGGTCTTGTCTGTTCTAATTGTAACAAGTTAAAAGTGAAAAAAAATGAATAAAAATAAAATAAAGATCAAATAAACAATGACAATCAAGTTGACCTGTATAGCAAAAGCCGTAATGGTCCACTGGGGTATTTTGGGGCATGTTGGGCATTTTGGTAAGGTAAGACAGCTTTTTCTAAATAGGAACTAAGTTGTTCTGCTCATTAAAATGACCACATGCCACTGAAAAAGAAAACTGTAATTTTACCCTGCAGAGCACACAACCAGTAAGTTTGTTTGTCTCACTTTGGTATATGCCTATTCTGAATCAAACTAAAAGTTGTTATATATTCTAGTCATACACCCTGTGTTCTTTCATCTTTTTTTGCTTGCTTGGTTCCTAAAACAAAAATGTAGCAGCTCCGGTAACATATCGAAAAAGGTATGTGGCAGCAAGTACAGCATATGTTATATATGTCATATGTGACATATGTTAAATTTATCAAACTAACACCTTTACGTTTTCCGATCGCTTGAATAGCTGAAAACACTGGAAATTACTTTGTGATGTCTCCACAGGAATAGGACAATTGAGTTGATGACTAATATAATTCATGTAATTGTTGGCTTTGATAGTATAATTGGATTTTTTAACTGTGAGATTGTAATGTGTATGTAAATTTGTCAGACAAATGACTGTGCTGAGAATTCAGATGCATGTAAAAATAAATTATGACTTAGAGAGAAGGTCGGAAGGCACAGAGTGTCCCATTCCTGTTCGATTTAAAACTTGGAATAAATATTCTGGGGACATGTGACATTAACATTAATATGTCTTAAAGTGGTACAATATGGGACCATTAATGTTTACCTAATGCGAAGGGATTTGCTGGTGCTCTAAAAGTCTTTAAACTCCCCTTTCTCCATATTCAACAGAAAGGCTTGAGATTCTTCTTTCTAATCTGACTACATTTTAATTGTAGTGTTGAACAGTACAACAATGCTAATGAGATTTAAAATTTCTACAACATGAACAAAAAAATAAAGTAGTCTGGAATATCATTAACCCAGAATGATCACTCAAGTGATTTTAAGCAATCTGAAACATATTACTCATATTCAGCACAATTTATTTTGGTCCAATCTTTGCTTGAACTTAGGTATTAAATATACTCTTATAAATAGGATGTTATTTAACCTATTTGAAGATAAGGTCCCAAGGCTGGCTCAGCAGACACTGGTATAGTAAGTATGCTGTTTGTTAGGTCCTTGAATTTTTGAGAAGCAGAGCTCCCAATCAATTATACTTCTTTCTTACTTACATTCACAGTAGAGGCTCCTCATCCATCCACCCACACCTTCACTATATGTTGAGATTATGGCTCTGTAAGAATGTCCCCTTTATTCTTATCCTGTTATGATCGTAAGTGTTGTTGTAAAAGGGACTGTCATGTAAATATAACCAGTGGGCTCGTTCTGTTTGTCTTATTGTGGAAAAATGTATAAAACCGGCTGTAATTCCTAAACAGTCAATGTTTCTGTTGCTGAAAATCTGCCCTTCAATTACACCATGCTCAATTCAATAAACAGATAGATTACATTAATTGAACACATAATGTTATCAGGTTCTAGTTAAGTTTCATTCAAAACATATGTACTTATGCAATTGAATTATATATTATTTTATATTTTTTGGAAATTAAATGTTCATTGATCAGTATGGCTACAGTTATGCTTAAGATCACTTTGAAACAACATCCAGACTCAGTTCCTGACTGGCTATATGATAACAGTGTGGTGCTGACTGGGCTACAGGCAGAAGTCACAGCATACTCTAAGCACTCTGGAAAAATATGAATGAAACTAAACCACACCAGAATAAACTAGTGGATATAAATCCTGTGTAGATACACTATGCCACTAAACTTGACCCCAAGTATAGTGTTGCGCATTACTCTAACCTTTACTTTGTCCTTACTCACTAGGTGGTAGCACGTTGCATCCTTTATTTATGTTGCAGAGATTGGTGGTTGAGTGTGATTTTCAATAGGCTCCCTTTGTATATCAACTAGGACTAGAATTCCTATCACAGCAGTCCGTGGTTTATGCACCCTTGAGGATGCATAAGCCAGAGACCTTTTTGAAGACATTTACAGACCTCCTTGTATTTGGCTGCTTCAGTTCGGATTCAATCACCCTGTTCCTGATGATGGGAATGAATCCGACAGCATAATCCTGTCATTACTACAGCTATTTGACCCATTATTAATTTAAAAATGGTTTTTAGTCTAGCTTTGTATGTTCTTAATCCCATTTTTTCATCTCAGTCACCTCAGTTACTTGTGCTTGCCTGATGTGGGAAGTAATGAAGTAAATACTTTGCTACTGTACTTAAGTAGAATTTTCAAGTACCTTTACTTGAGTAGTTTTATTTTCAATGCTCTCTATATAATATGTCTATCTTTTATGTGTGGATATATATTAAAGTATATGAGAAAGTGTGTTAATAAAAATTATAAATCTTTGCAAAGCTCGTCATTTTAGAATTTGAATTTAAACTTTAGAATTTAGAAGCAATCAGCACTTAGGTTTTTCTATCAGATATCAAAAGCACACAGCAGTTAAAGCTTACTAATTAAATTTCTCTTACTGTGAGTTTGGCAGTTCTGTGTTATAAAAAATGCTCAAATTCATTGGCCAGTACTAGGAATGGGAGTTGATACGAACATAGTTATTCCGATTCCATTATTGGTATCACTTACCAATTCAGTTCCTTATTGAGTCTCATTAGGTTCTCTGGTTCCGCTTTGAAAGTTACCAAGCAGCATAAAGACATTACATTCGTGCAAGTTAATTACATGGTGTGTGGTCAAATGATTGCGCTTGTTGGAGGTTGGTGTAATCAGTGTTGGGGGCCAGTACTCAAAAAAAGTAATGTATTACACATATTATTCTGTTCTTAAGTAATGCAGTTCTTTACTTAATTGCTGGGGAAAATGTTTTTTTATACTATTGTGTTTCTCCATAAAATGATGTCAAGCACATTGTCTGATAACTGATTGTAAGAGTACAAACAGAGGCTGCAGGCTGACTGCTTATGTGATTTTCTCTGACAGAATTAAATAAAACCTGATGAAGGTCAAAGGTCGTCACTTGTATGTTGAACTACAAACTTGTCATCTGGAATTTTTTCACAGTTTTTTTACACATAGTGTGTTATTTACCATAAAGTGATTCAGAGTTATTCATACCAGAGTAACCAGAGAGGATCACATATTTTTAAATATATAACTTTCTACAGGACTGAATATAATATCTTTACGTAAAAGTCCGGAGCCTCTGGGGAGTATTTATAACATTACACAAACCAAAGGTCTCATCACAGTGTTGATGGAATGCTGGGTTTATCCATCTCCTGGGGCGGGCCTACGGAGGAGTGCTGAAGATTTCCCTGTGAGGGAGCTGCTGGTGAAGATCACGAGTCCTGCTTGATCAATGCCATGAGCTTCAGTCTTCCTGGTGTTTCTTAATTGATGCCTCTTACAGCGGGTCAACAGAACTTATGGCACAGGACAGCTGTGATGAAAGAAAGGGAAGAAGTTTCTCCAAACCTCTGGACCCAGGAAACCCAGCTTGGTTCTGATGGTCTCCCTCACCAGTTTCTCTCCAGGGTGAATGTAGCTATATAATATGGACTCTATTATTAAATGAAAAGAACAAATTAGACTACACTACTGAAACGTTCTGCTGCTGTTTTTAAAGTTTCCATGTTACCAGGCTGTAGAGATTTAAACAGTTTTAGATCCATTACACTCACAGTCTTATGTTAAAATCTCAAAGGACAGCATTTTTGATATTAACAGTAACTCTGGGCCTCTGTAGAGTGTACAGCTGATCTCATCGCTGTCTAAAAATGGATAAAAAAAAAACATAAGTGTTGAAGACTATTAAGATTAACAGGTGTGTAGCATCGCTAACTAGCTAGCAACAAGCCTCCAACACAGTGCATATGCTAGCGGCTAATCTAACTAACGAATTAACAACAGAGTGATTTTAGAACTATAAGATGATAAGCTGTGTGTCTTTTTTTATAACAGTGACATGGTTGTTTTTACCTTAATTTAACGAGTAGTCAGTCGCGGTAAACCAGCAAAAAACTCGAGCTGCCAGGCTTCGTAAAAAGTGTAGAGGGGCGTGTTTGCGGTCACGTCCAGCGGGTATGTGGGCGGGAGTTTTACACAGTCGCTCCACCTCAAGTCACTACTGCGCAAACTCTGGCTCCAAATTTGCAAGATGGCAGCCTCCACAAGCGGGATATTTTGGCTTCATTTTTGCACAATGGTAGGAGGCGGTGTTGCGTCGTCTTTTATACAGTCATTGGTACAGACAATTGCAAAGAGCCCAAGTTGTGTTAGTAGCATAATGCAGTTATTTCTGTGCTGAAACAACTGCAGTTTGCACTTTACCATCACACTCTCATCCTTTTGTAGAATAAAAATAAAAGCAAATGTCCATATCCATGCTGTAGACATCACTACTATTAAAGTGCAAATGTAACACATAAGTGGAATGAACAGGCAAGCAGACTAACAGCTCCAAATAAGTGAACTACTGGGATCCAGTTCTCAACAAGAATCAATTCTGAATTCCCATCCCTACCCGTTACTGTGTGACCTCTGTGCAAAGGTCTCGCTATCTCATCAGTGCAGATGATCACCTGCTCTTGTATTTTGTGTTGCAGTGCCATCATTCTGGGGGCTGGTAAATTCAGCCTGGAACCTATGCTCAGTAGGGAAGAGGCAGTCGCCAGTGAACATCGAGACCAGCCACATGATCTTCGACCCCTTCCTTACACCCATAAAGCTGAACACTGGCAGACGCAAGGTAAAGAAGCATATGTTAATGTTTTTCTATGTTGTCTGCTTGATGGATGCTGGTGCTTTGTCGATTCTTTCTTTTGTATGCTCGTTGCACCTCTATGATGTCGCACTACATTCATCTAATGCTATTGTGTTGGTTTCTGTTGTACAACTTGACAAGGTGTGTGTCCCTGATCAGTGCTACCAACTGTTGTTTATGTTGGCAGATAATGCAAGCTCCTTAAGATAAAGTGCAGCTCACTTCATCCATTCAGGAATACACAACCCTTATGTTCTGGCTCAAGAAAAGCTGTGACTTTATCTTAAGAGCTTCACAGTTGATATCCTGCAGCCTAACAGTGCTTTAGTCAGTGGTTTCTCTTGTGATCTTCCCTGTACAGTGGTGTACAAGGACAGGACTCTTTTTGATCATGTGCCATATGACAGCAGCTAATTAAGAAGAATTCACAGATGGTGTGTTTTCAAAAATGCACACTTGCATTCTGAAATGAATGCTATGATTAGTTGTTATGTTTATATTCTAGCAGAGTACAGTGTTAGCCTTGGGCAGTGATGGTAAATGGTAAATGGCCTGTATTTGTATAGCGCTTTTCTAGTCCCTAAGGACCCCAAAGCGCTTCACACTACATTCAGTCATTCACCCATTCACACACACATTCACACACTGGCGATGGCAAGCTACATTGTAGCCACAGCTGCCCTGGGGCGCACTGACAGAGGCGAGGCTGCCGGACACTGGCGCCACCGGGCCCTCTGACCACCACCAGTAGGCAAACACGGGGTTAGTATCTTGCCCAAGGATATTGCAAACGGGAAGCATTGCAAATTATCACCTATGGTATACTGCTACAGTAGATGTCTTCATCTAACAGATCTCGAAATAAAGTGTTTTCCTTGATTTTTAATCATTTTAATTATTTAGAATCCATTGTAGATCCATCTGCACACAGAGAAACAAGGTAGGATTGGTTGTGAACCCTGTGATTACAATAGGCAGTTGCATTGTACATGTCTTGCAAAACTTATATGAGAAAGGAAATTGGTTGTGGTTATATGTTGTGGTTAATCAGTAAGGGGCAGGCAACCCTGAGACTTTCCTAACCAAATGAACTTAAATACATAACATCCAGGTGTAATCTAGTTTTAATATAATATAAAAACTAATTGCTAACATAATGTGATGCTTATGAGTAGGGATGGGTATCGAAACCCGGTTCTTGTTGAGAACCGGTTCCCACTGTTTCAATTCCTTGGAATTGTTTGCCATTTTTGCAAACGATTCCATTATCGATTCCAGTCGCCCCAAATGACGTCATCACGTTGCGGAGCGTCATTTACCTGGCAGGAAACATGGTGGCTCAAACGCTCAAAAGTTTGGTTATACTTTACGAGAACGGATGACAACAGGGCAACTTGCAATACTTGCAAAGTAGATACTTCATTTAAGGGAGGAAACGCTACGAATATGCAAAAGCATTTGCTCACAAAACACGCGATGACCTTAAATGAATGTCGTGCAAGGCTCGCAAAATTTCAAAATCTCTGGTAGCCCTTCGGGCAGGCATTCTTCAGTTTTTGGTAGCCCAAAATAAATTTAAGGAGCCCGAATAAAAAAGAAAGCAATTTTTTAATGTTTTGTTTCCATTACAATATTATACATTAAAGTATAATATTGTAATGGAAACAAAAATTAATCAAAAAAATTGTTAAAATAAAAATCACAACAACTGTATAAAAATTACAATCATCAACTCAAATACTTGGTTCAAATTGAACAGAAATTTCTATGAACTTGTAAGAACTGTGTAGGACATGAATCAGTCTGTGTCAGATCCTGAATCTGAAATTTCCACTGAAGTCACGGGTAAGAGGCAAGTGGAACCAAGATCTAGGCCATTTGCTTTTTGAAGTTTGCAAAGACTGTTAAATTTTTCCAATGGTAGTTCACTTTTTGCAATATAGCACGCTGTTCTAAACAGCTTTTTCAGGATTTCTTGTTGTGCTTGGTTTATTTTTAGTATGTTTTTTGCAATTGGTGTTTGTTCCTGGAAAGATACTGCAGACTGGGCAATAATGCATTTCTTGCATTTCTCATGGGTTCTGATGCGGTCTTTCTTAAAACTACTAGTCCCAGTAACAAAGGCGCTTGTCGACTCAGAAATCAAATGAAACTCACAACACACCTGGCAGAACATCATGTTATTTAGCTCGTCATATTCCAGCCACAGAAATTCTTTTGTCCATGAAACCAAAAAAGCTGCGCTTTCTTTTTGCCTCATAGTCATAACTTTTCCGTTTTGTGGTAAGCTTTTCTTTGGCTGCCCCTTCTTCACCCTGACCTGTCTTATTTGGCTCAGCAGAACTAAAATACCAGCGTAAATCCTGCTGCTTTTACACACGTACTTACATAACGGTCAGCGATTCTTTGCGCACTCAACCTCTCACATGTTTAAGCTTGCTGCGAGAGATTTCACTTGTCGCGTTTGAACAGTAAGCTAATGAGTGATAAGATGAAGTCAGAGGAAATGGTGCGCAATTAATCGTCACTCACCAATCAGTGCTGCTGCTCTCTACACACCATTCGCGCGATCGCAAAATGAAAGTGAAAGCAAAAAACAAGCGCAAATTCAAAAGCGATTTCAATATGTCACATGTTGACAGTGGCTCATCGATGCCAATGACATAATTACTCAGCTACATTGGTGAAAGAATGCAAAAGCATAGACATATATTTTCCTTCCTATGATAGCCCGACGGGCAGGGCTGAGTTAGATTTTGGTAGCCCGACTGGAAAAATCGCTAGCCCCGGGACGTCGGGCTAGCGATTTTGCGAGCCCTGTCGTGTTTTTAATTCCGCTCCGGACTCGTGAAATCCAACCCAGCAGCAGCGGTAACATTTGCACGTCCTCTCCCGTTAATGCGGCAGGTAAATAATCAACTAACAGTGCATGTTAGTGCGATCTGCCTTATTACAAAACCTGCCATTACTGTGCGCTGCATTTAGGTGACCATGATGAGAGAGACAGAGTCTGGCTCAGATGCTGGCAGTTCTCGCTGCAGTCTGCCGGTAGCGTCTCCTTTCAGGCCAGGATAGTCCAATGACACCGAGCAGTGACTAAGTTTGTGGGGTAGCTGTAGCTCAGGTGGCAGAGCAGGTCAGCCACTAATCAGAAGGTCGGTGGTTCGATCCCAGGCTGCCTCCTGGCTGCATGCCAAATATCCTTGGGCAAGATACTAACCCCGTGTTTGCCTACTGGTGGTGGTCAGAGGGCCCGGTGGCGCCAGTGTCCGGCGGCCTCGCCTCTGTCAGTGCGCCCCAGGGCAGCTGTGGCTACAATGTAGCTGCCATCACCAGTGTGTGAATGTGTGTGTGAATGGGTGAATGACTGAATGTAGTGTGAAGCGCTTTGGGGTCCTTAGGGACTAGAAAAGCGCTATACAAATGCAGGCCATTTACCATTTAAAAGGCTTACACCCATTTGCCACTAGTGATGTGTCGGTCGCGAACAAAATGGCTCTTAGAGCCGTATCTTTGACGTGAACGACGCGAGCCGGCTCCTTATCGCGAGCCGTGGGTTTTTTTTCTTTCTCTCACCCTCTCTCGCGCTTTTTTCCCCGCTTCACTCCGCATGCGAGCCTTGTGCTTTGCGCTGGGAAGAGGGGGGAGGGGCGGTAGTTACACTCGCAGTAGCACAGGAACAGAGCGGGAGGGAGAGAGAGAAAGAGCCAGAGACAACAGCATCACATTAGAAAGGTATAGTAATAGATAGTAAAAGATTCAGAAAGTTTATTCATGCAGGTCCATATGACAGAGAATGTGCATCTTCTTTTTGTTTTCATATTTTAATTTATATTTAATTGTGTTGTGGTTTGCAGTGTTTTGTGTTCTTTCACTTTAAATTTGTTTAAAAGGAAGAAGCTGAAAATTGAAATAGTTAAAAGTTGAACTGTGAATAGTTCGTTTTTGTATTATATGATTTATTTATACATTTTATGTGGAGTGAATAAATACCTGGTGCTGCAAGCCTCAGTCTGCCTGGCAATGACCCTCCTTGGACTGAGAAAAACCTCACCTGCATCTGTAACTGTCCCAAGCTTGGCTGGAAAATCTACTCAAAAAAGTTGCGTTTGCTCCCCAAAAATGCAGACGTGAAGGTAGCAAATGATTGTTCATCCTGTTAAATGCCAGCACACCCTAAGCAACGCATTAGGCAAACTGCTTGCTTTAACTGCCTGTAGTGTATTTTTTTTAGCTGTTTCCAGTCTTCTTCTGGGAGGTGTTGGGCTCTGCTAGGGCTTTGTCAGTGTTTCTGTTTAGAATTTTTCACAATTTTTAGACACAGCAAAGGAGCAGAGGGTGTCGGGTGTGGTGGAGTCAAAATATGTGGTTCGGTTGGCTTCACTGAGCAATTACTTCATTGTACTAGGGTGGTTTGCTGCTTAATGTGAAGCAGCTGACATGAGAATTAGCACTCCCAACTGCAACGAGTTGCTACCCAAAGTGGCAGAGGTTAACTATCTGTTAGAAATGAAATGATTCTCTTATGAAGTGAGACACACAGAGTAGTGAGTTCCAATGCGTGTATTTACTTGCAAGGAAGCAAATGTCTATACGAGTGCTTGCTGGGGCAATCCGGTGACTTTCATTTATACACTTCATCCAGTGTTATCCTGGGAACAGATATGTGTGTGATGCACTTATAGAGAAACAGTTAGCTACATGATAACAGATAGCAGAGGGGGCACAACAAGGTCTGAGAAATAGACATATTAGAGGAACAGAGCAATAGAGATTCATTCCTTTAGCTGTAAAGAGCTTTAATTTTAAAGAGTGTTGCTGAGCTTTAATCATTTTTCTATCATTCCCTCCTGTTTATGCTACACTCCTACATCATAGTTTACAATATGCAATGTATTGTTTTTCTGCTAATACATCAGGCTTATCTCGCTCCGGTCATTACTGCTTTACACTTCCGTACTGTCCGCAGTGTCATTATAAGCCCTATTTACATCCTGCATATCCCCCACCTTCTCTGCCAGTAACACATCTAAAACTATACTACTCTGTCTTCAGAAAAGTTGCACAGGTTTCTTTCCTTTCAGAGGGGAGTCTAGCTGTCAGTTTATGATCCACCACACATTAGCCCTTCTGGTGGTGTGGTTTACAAACCAGTCCTGTTGTAAGGGGAAGTGGCTCATGTCATGTCATAGGTGACATTGCACCAGCTTAGGTCATGCAGGTACTGGCCTTGTCCATTCCTTTAAAAACAGGTGAAATTTCCATGATAACCTTTAGCATTAAGAGGGGGTTGGGGTTTTACAGGTGGGCACAAATAATCAAGAGATTTACTGATCTCCTTGAGGGGCAGTGAAGTGCTTCTAAACAACTGCTGGACCATTACCTGATCTCAGTCGAAAAGGTGATGTAACCAAGGTTTGCCTAGCAGGTGCACACAACACACCTAGAAACATTAGCTTTGGAGGCAGTCCAAAACACAATTTATTTTTGTCAGTGTAACCTGTCTCTATTTCTAATACCTCTTCAGCATTTGTTATGTTTAGGGTCATTTCTCATGTGAGGTATGTGCTATGTACTGGAGTGTTAGTTTGGGGTGGGAAATGTTAGCCACCATTACATTTATTTTATAATACATGCCTTATGAAATGGGAGAGTTCTGTTTCTACTTCCTACTTGGAGAATGGCTCTAGTTCAGGTATACATCAGGTATACCAAAGAAATATCTTATAGAGGTAAGCACCTCTATAAGATTTTTTTTTTCGTAATTTGTAAAGGTTTCATTTATTATAGATACCTCCTCCTACTGAGACATGACTAGGCCAATGGCTACGTATGTAAATAAGCTTGGGTTTTATGTATTTCCTTTCAAAAAACATCAAAAATGGTCATCAAAACACCTTTCCTTTCCCAAAATGTGAAAAACTGCAAGGAAAACAAAGTCTAACATGGTTTCTCCATTTAAACCCTGTTCTGCAGTATTTAGCTGTCGCAAGCCTAACTTTTTGAGACTTTCTTGTCCAAAAAACCCCCTTCCTAAAACCATTTGATAATTAAGGAATTTATTTCTAAATGTAAGAGCTTTCAGACCACCAGGTATGGATGAACAGTATCAAATGCAACTGAAATCAACAAATAGAATCACATGATAAGCTTTTGCTTGGAAAGAGTAATGCTGGCAGATTTCTTTCATTTACCACAGCCGTATTTTGTTATAATGTAGAAAGACATAATGTTTAAAGTAAATTTCTGTATACTGGCATAAATTGGAGGTTCACTGGTCTGGGACAAATAAGATCAAAATGGCCTGTGTGTGCCCCGTGATTTAAAATAAGTTTAACATCCCTGGTGTCGACAGTTAACTTTCTCTTTTTTGCCCATTCAAGAACTTCTGTTAATGCAGTTAAATCAGAGTATTGCACAGAGAGATGACATGGCCATGTGTGGGCAGTAATTGTATCTGTTAACATAACCACTGCAAACCCACTAGCATTAGTGCCGTCTGTTTTGTTTTTTTCTCCTTAAGCCATCAACAAATGAGTGTAAACTCATTTGTCAACGGTGTGCCAGCACAAGTGAGTATTCTTTTTTTTAAATATATGTTTTTAGATTAATGAATCAATTACACAAAACCTAACGCTATGCCAGCTTCTAGCTTTACTCGACAGTGTGTGGAGTAAACCCGATGACACAAGCTCCTAAAAACCTAAATTAACAAAACAATTTTAAACTTTTACAACTTTGAGCAAAAGCAAAGTCGACTGAGCCCAAAAGCTGTTAGAAACCTGTGTGATTATTACAATAAATATAGCAATTTTTTCTCAGTATGTTAGAATTTTGCAGAAATGGTTCTAATGTTCCCATGTTTCACAAAGCCTTGCTTTGCCCATTATGGATCGGGCACAAAGAGAAAAGATATTTCCCACATAGCAGACAGGTCTGGCTGGTGTCAAGCCGGCACTTCTGGCATGGTAAGTGGTATGTCATCCAAATACGGGCCAGATCTGGTGTAGATGGCACTGTTTATGTGATAGCATGCCATATCTGGCCTGATTATGGTTTGGTTTATGTGGCCCAGGCTTATAGAAAACAGGCCTGGCCCAGATCCGCCATCAAGCTGGCACTTCTGACTGACTGGTGTCATGGCAGGGTGTATGTCAACCAGATGTGGGCCAGGTCTGGCAATATGGCGCGATTTATGTTCCTAATTTGCTATTTTAGTTAGAAGACCCAAATGCCATGTTGCAATACTATACTGCTATGGTAGCCAACGTTTCAAATGCAGGTTTGACAAGTTTGTGAGTGTACACTTTATCCAAAACCTAGTGAGGGTTTACTCATGTTTATGTGGCTGCAGCTCAGTAGGTAGAGCAGGGCATCTACTGATCGGAAGGCTAGTGTTTCGATCCACTAACTGGCTCCTCACATCTGCATGTTAAGAGTGTGATAGAGCACAGTGTTCTATAGAGCACTTTGAGTAATCCAGGAGAGCAGAAAAGTGCTATATAAGAATCAGTCCATTCACTGTCTGAACAGAGTTTCGTCATGCTACTTTTGCACTATTATGTTCCAGCACATGTTGTTATTACATGGCTTGATTAAGGTACACATTAGGCTGACATTTGGGGCCAGAGCTGAAACTGTTCTGGGCCAGCACATGGCCAGCAGTGTGTCTGCAACTGGCCCATGGCTGCACACAACTTATACGTGACCCACATACCACAAAGAATGGCGGCCCTTTGTTGGCCCAGATCAGGTTTGCCAAAGGTAATCCACACATGGGCACATTGTGTGGGTCAGACCCGGGCCATACCAATTTGGGTTACAGAAAAATACTTTCGGTGACAAATAATTTATAATGGTGTGTGGGTCTGACAAACATGAAGCTCAGGGAAACACCCCTCATTTACTGAGGATTTATGGGATTTCAGCAAAGTGGGTTTCCCTCTGTCGTGATAAGCATAACATCAAAAGGTTGTCAGTTTTGGTTTATCTCCTTTAAGTGCACTGCTTTTGTTGCTGAGTTTGTACAGTTTAACAAAGATACATATGCCACCAGTGATGGCAAAAATTGTTTGCCAGGGCAGCGTGGGAATAGCTCCCAGTCTGTGGCATTGTCACACATAACTGCAATCGCCCGAGGTCGCCCCATTTTCCTGTGTGTGGTTTAGACACATGTGGGACATCCAGTCACTTGTAACATAGTTTACCAGTGTCTCTGAGTTTGCATGTCTGTGCGACCTGTGTCATCCCAATAACAAAGTGTCAACAGCAGTGTTGTGGATTTTTCTTTAACAAATTGCTTTTCATACTTTGTGTCAGGCCCCAGTGAATGTTTATAATACATGGTGCAGTGTATGTGAGCAGGGTCAAGTTCGTCTGCATTTTGTGGTGCCCTACATAGTGCTAGCTTATGCAAGGATTCCACAACACTGGCTAGTCCTGAGGTGCCTAACTCTACCAATAATTTGGTGTTGTTTCTGATGTGTACCACATGCACTGAGCCGTGTCTGTTCTTTGTGCATGCATTCCTCTCTGCGTAGGTACAGGACCAATTTTGCCATTAAGTCCCACCCTAGGAGGTTTATGGGACACAACTCCGAACACACCACCTGGTTGTTTTAGACAGAGGTATATGACCACCATCTTCCTTGTGATTACAGTATAAGTAGTGCCACTGTCACAAAGAAAAGTTATTGGCTTACCTACAACCAGCAAAGTTAGGTTAGGTAGGTTCCTTCTTCTGACTTCTTCCATCTAGTCTTCCTTCCCACTTATCTTGATGATCATCATCTCTCCTGCCTTTTTTCCTTTCAGTGCAGTCCCATGCCCAATTTCCACCCCTATCCTTGCTTTGTCCTGGCCTCTGCCTCTCCTCTGATTTCCCTGTTTAACATCAAAAAATTGATGGGGGAGATGAAGTTGTTGGCATGGCAAAGGTTATTTGCATTAGAGCTGGGCGATAGAACGATAACGATATGGATAATGACCCAGGGTCATTATTTGCGGTACGGTGTTGTTATTGTTTGTATTTGTATTCAGTGTTGCTTGTTTCCAGGTGGAGGCCACCCATTGGTGGAGGAAGGAAAGAGGCCAGCTACAAAAGGGGTTGGACTGGGTCGGCGAGCAGACTTCCTGGTTTCCCGTGAGCTGTGTGTCTGGGGACCGTCGTGGTGTGTGACTGCACGGGGCTGCAATATTAATGCTGAAAAAGGGGTTGTACCTGGGCTTGGTAGCTGTAGGGGTGGGAAGCCGTTTTCTTTTATTCCCCTCTTTTCTCCTGTTTCGGGTAGGGAGACAGGTTAGAGAATTGTATTTTGTTTTGGGATCGTGGGAGGTAAGTTAGCTCTGTTTTTCTTTCTAGTGTGTTTTGTTTGTTGTTTTGGCATCGCCCACCCTGAAGCTCGCTACCTGTTCAGTAAATAAATTAACCAACTCTCGTCATTCTGCCGTGGTGTGATTTTTTTTTTTGTCGTTATTATGTATCGGGTTTATCTTTTTGTTGTGTTGCACCCCGGCTTCGGGCCGGTGTGTAACATAAATGGGGGCTCGTCCGTTTGAGGGATTTCGGGGTCGTTTTTGTGTAGTGGGGTTCGTGTGGGTGTGTGGGTTTTTTTTTTGTGTTTTTGGGGGTTGTTTGTGTGGGTGGCCGCGGATGGAGTTTGATGTGGATAAGTTTGCCGAGGCGCCTTCCTTGCAGCAGTTGAGTCGGTGTCGGAGGGAGGATTTGCTGCTTATTGCGGGCCGTTTTGATGTGCGAGCGCCGGCGGGGGTGAAAAAGGATGATTTGCGACAGCTTGTCACGGTGGCTTTGAGCGAGCGGGGTTTGCTGTCAGGCATGCCGCTTGTTGGTGGGACGGGCGGGGCGGCTATGGAGCCGTTGGCTCCGTTGTCTGTTCCTCCTGTGGCCGCCCCCTCTGTGGCTCCTCCTGCTCCGGTGGTGGGGTCGTCGGCGGAGGAGCTCCAGTTGTTGCTCCGCATTAAGGAGGTGGAGTTGAGTAGTCACCGGTTGGAGGTAGAAGCGATGCATTTGAGGGTGAGGGCGTTGGAGTTGGAGCGCGGACCTCCACCGCGTGCCCCTGACTCTACGCCGCCCACGCCTGCGCCCTCTGTGCTCCCTGCGCCGCCGGCGCCTGGTCCCGCCCCGGCTCTCCGTCAGGATTTTGATGTTGGGAGGCACATTAAATTGGTGCCGCCCTTTTGTGAATCAGAGGTGGAGTCGTTTTTTCCTGCTTTTGAGCGTGTGGCTGCCGCGTTAAAGTGGCCGGAGGAGGTCTGGGTTTTGCTGTTGCGGTGTCGGCTGGTGGGTAGGGCTCAGGAGGTGTGGGCTAGCCTGTCAGCATCTGAGAGCTTAGATTATGGTGTGGTTAAGGCTGCCGTATTGCGTGCTTTTGAGTTGGTGCCTGAAGCGTACCGTCAGAAGTTTCGGCAGTGTGTGAGGGGGGGGGATCAGACTTATGTGGAGTTTGCGCGCGAGAAGGGTTTGCTCTTTGATCGGTGGTGCCAGGCTAGTGAGGTTAAGGAGTTTGCACAGTTGAAGGAGTTGATGTTATTGGAGGATTTCAAGGGGTGTCTGCCGGAGCGGGTGGTTGTTTATTTGAACGAGCAGAAGGTCGTTTCCCTCGCGAAAGCGGCGGTTCTGGCAGATGAGTTTGCTTTGACGCACAAGAGGGGTTTTTCCCCTCCGTTACGTCGGGGTTCTAGAGTTTTGCCGGAGGTGGGGGGGGGGGCGTTCTCCCCCGCTCTCGCGGCGTAGCCCTACGGTGGCCGCTGGGGACCGCCGATGTTTTTTTTGTCATGAGCTCGGTCATCTCGTTGCTTCTTGTCCCGTGCTGAGGGCGAGGGAGGGGGCGCGGGCCGACATTTCGGGGGGGGCCGTGCAGTGTTGCTCCGCGGTAACCCGCCCTAGCTTAATGCCGGTTGGCGTCGTTCCACGGGGGATAGATGAGGTGTTTCGACCGTTTGTTTCGACGGGGTTTTTATCGTTGTCTGGTGATGCGGGGGACGGGTTCCGATCACCATCTTGAGGGATACAGGGGCGAAGCATTCGGTGGCGCGGCATGGAGTCGTGCCTTTCTCTCAGCAGTCGTACTGTGGTTCTGATTTGCTGGTGTGGGGTATCAAGGTGAGTCTTTTACGCATGCCTCTCCATACGGTTACTTTGACCTCGTCCTTCGTATCGGGCGCTGTGCGGGTGGGGGTTCGAGATCAGCTGCCAATTGAAGGCATTGATCTTGTTTTGGGAAATGACTTGGCCGGGGGAAAAGTGTTTCCGGCTATGCCGGAAGTTATTGAGTGTCCTACTTCGGATCGGTTATGCCAATTCCCGTCGGAGCTGGGTGACCCCACAGTTTATCCGGCATGTGTGGTTACTCGTGCTCAAGCTCGTCGCTTGGGTGGTGAGGTGGACATATCCGAAATGTTTCCGGACGGCTCTGAGCCGCATGATAGTTCTGTTCCGGGGGTAGATGGTGGGACGGCGAAGGTTTTTAGTATGGTGTCGGAGAAGGAGGCAGCAGGTATCCGCAGGTTTGTGTGTGGTCAACTCCGTGACGAGGCAGACCTGAGCACGCTGACCTTGGGAATTTTAAAAAAGAGATATCAGACACACAACAAATGTGACTCATTAAGGCCAGAAGTAAAAACTTTCATGAAACAGGTGGTGCAAGAGGAACTGATGAAAATGCAGGATACTGATGAAAGTGAAAGTGACTCAGAGACTAAGAAGCTCCAGAACAAAAGGAAAAGAGAAAATGGAAATGACGAGGTCATGAGTGAGAGTGAAGATGAATCCTGGGCAAAGAAATCACAACATAATCATTCAAGCTCATCATCAGAATCTGAGGTTCAAGAGGACAACAAAACAGAAAGTAAAGAAAGCAGCAATGATGAAGAAAATGCCAAATCTCAAGCTGATGGTGAAGAGCCAGAGGTGAAAAAATCACAACAAAAGAGAAATGAAAATCGTCAAATTGACAGTGACGAGTCTTCTGATGAGGAACTCAGTGAGGAAAGCAACTGCAGTGACAGTCCAAAGAAAATGGTGAGAATGAACGTCGAGACAGTAACCAGCAGTAAAGATGAAGGAAGGAGAACACCACTGAGTGATGCAGGAAACGAATCAGATGGAGACTGCAAGTCAGAAACGAGTGACAAAATTAGGAGCGACGAGTCTTCTGACAGTGAAAAAGAAGATACAAAAGTGGAAGAGAAAACCAGTGACCCAGACTCAGTTTCATCACTACCTTCTTTGGAAGATGAAAAAGAAAATAAGACTGATAAAACAAATGATAAAAAGATGAAGAAGAGTGTGAAGAAAGATGAGAGCACCAGAAAACCAAAGTCTGATGACAAATCGGTGGCGAGGCTTGAACGTTATATTGCCCTCTGCGGCGTGAGGAGAAATTACAAGAAGCTGCTGGAGGACTGCCGCTCCCAGGTGGCTGTTCTGAAGAAGGAGCTTGAAGAGCTTGGTGTACATGGTCAGCCAACTATTCAGAAATGGAAAAAGGTCAGAATGAAGAGAGAGCAAGCTCAAGAACTGGCTGCTCTTGATGTCAACAACATCATTACCACACAAGGTCGACCTACACGCAGGGGTGCCTCAGCAAGTCAGAAACAACAGGACTGTCCGTCCTCTGAATATCAGCGCACTCTAAACTCGGAATCAGACAGTGATCAGGAAAACAATACCCACAGAGGTCGCAGGAAAATGTCCGAATGGGCCAACCTGCAGGGGATCATCAGTGATGACACAGACAGTGACTGATGAGTCTGGTTTCCCCCTAGGAAGTGTTCGATTTGTTTGTTTGTTTTAATGTTTTTGATACTAGGTCTAGCATCTCTCTAATGAGATGCTTGATTTTAGGTGGGGGGGTGTTATGACCCAGGGTCATTATTTGCGGTACGGTGTTGTTATTGTTTGTATTTGTATTCAGTGTTGCTTGTTTCCAGGTGGAGGCCACCCATTGGTGGAGGAAGGAAAGAGGCCAGCTACAAAAGGGGTTGGACTGGGTCGGCGAGCAGACTTCCTGGTTTCCCGTGAGCTGTGTGTCTGGGGACCGTCGTGGTGTGTGACTGCACGGGGCTGCAATATTAATGCTGAAAAAGGGGTTGTACCTGGGCTTGGTAGCTGTAGGGGTGGGAAGCCGTTTTCTTTTATTCCCCTCTTTTCTCCTGTTTCGGGTAGGGAGACAGGTTAGAGAATTGTATTTTGTTTTGGGATCGTGGGAGGTAAGTTAGCTCTGTTTTTCTTTCTAGTGTGTTTTGTTTGTTGTTTTGGCATCGCCCACCCTGAAGCTCGCTACCTGTTCAGTAAATAAATTAACCAACTCTCGTCATTCTGCCGTGGTGTGATTTTTTTTGTCGTTATTATGTATCGGGTTTATCTTTTTGTTGTGTTGCACCCCGGCTTCGGGCCGGTGTGTAACACGATATAACTTTTACTCGATAGAGAAATTAAGCTATCGCGATAGACCTCGCCGCTCTTGTCCTCTTAAAAAAAAAAAAAAAATTAATAAAGGTCAGCCAATCCAAATTAAGTAGCGCAGAGCCGAACCAATCACAGCCGCAGCGTCACGTCGCATGACTTGTTACGTACAGCACAAGTGCCAAGCCGCACGTGTGTTTGTTTGGGAAGCAGCCAGCGGGTAATGGAGCCAGCGCGTAATGGAGGAAATGAGTGTGCCGACTAGAAAAATTAACCGAGCGTGACCGAAGAGAAAACAGATGATGGTTCCAATGCCGGAGAGATTGTCGAACGGAAGAGCCAAAGAAGTTCCGTAGGGTGAAGGTATTTCGGCTATTTCAAGTCTGACAAAAAACAGAGTAGCGTGCACTGTAAATTGTGCCGAAAGCAAGTCTGGAAATACAATAAACTGGTGCATGCGTCACACTGTGCGCCACGTTATTGTTTCGGTGAAATGAATTTCTACAATACTGTTAATCCTACTCTCTGCAGTGTTTAAATGCTTACATATACACACAGTTACTGTCCGTCCACACATACGACTCGGTTCTGCTTCTATGCCCCAGCTTTGTTTACTTTTTCCCACCGAGGCTTCTAGACTTCTGATTGGCCAACATTTCTGCACGGTTAGGAATCTAGCGCCACCTGCTGCTTTGGCATGTTCATAGCAGCGTTTTCCTTCATTTCTCCCTTTATGTGTGGACGGGATTATTTTTTAAAACGAAAACGGAAAATCTCCGTTTTCAAAAATACCCATGTACGTGTGGACGTAGCCTCAGTCTCTGACTGGAAGCGCTAATTCGTCATTCGGCTTTTGTCAGACTAAAGTAACTGTTAAAACTGTTTTAAAAGCTCAGCTATACAACAAGGAGAGATTGAGAATTTCCTTTTAGTTCTCAGTTTATTTGATATTGACAAAAGTTAGTCAGTTTTGTCTGTTCGTCTGTAAAACAAACTAAGATTTATTTTTAGAATTAATATTTTGTTTCTAAGTGGAATTGACAATTTGCTCCACCTCATTGTTAGTCCATTTAAAAAAATTTTGCTGCGACATTTCAATGGGTAAAACTGGGAATCCATGGCAGACCCATGTTTCTGCCTGTAGTACTGACCATTGTATGTGAAATATGTGGAATGAAGTGTTTTTCTGCAATGGCTTTGCAGAAAATCCCCAACACTCTGTTCACAGCCCATTGTTGGTCAGTGGTGCTAGGTTCAGTCATTATGAAAATGTAATGTTTATGAGGTTGGGAAAACCTGCATTCAGCTGAGACTGAAGAAGTCACGTGGATGAGTGACAAAACATTTCTCTCACTGAAAATGCCATGTCCACATGAACAGAATCAACTTTTTGGGATATACTGACAATAAACTCAGTCAGACAATCAGTACTTTACAGATTAATGCAACCAAAGTTAAGTTTCACTTAAGAAAAGACTGACTTTCATAAGTTGCTTAATTATAAAACGTAACTACAAGCCATCATAAGCTACCTGCTAAGTGGTGGTTCGAAACCACACAACTCACACACAAGCCTTGATTGTCCAACTTTCTCATTTATTTCTGAGAAAAATTTCTACAGTCCAAAAGCGCTTTTGGACTGTCTGCTTTTTTACTCGTTCTATTTTTCCTTTATCTCCCCTTCTCTGTTTCTGCAGTGGCCTAAATGTAATCTGTTGTGTCTCCATCTCTCTGAGCACCTGAGCTGTCAACCGGTGAACACAAAGCTAGCTTCACCTTGTCAGTGCTGATTCATCCCTGCTCTGTCTCTGGTTGTTTGGCAGGCAGTCAACCTTGGCCAAACATGCTACAGAGACTGGTAAAGAGCTTCCGCCTGGGCTTGCTGCGGCTCAGCTTGCCACCTCAACATGGCGACAGCTTAAGCCTACTTTCTATCCAAGTGGTAGCCAAAGAAAAAGATTAACCTACCCTAACCCCTTCTCCCCATCTTACAATACACAATAAATGTATGAACTGGAGCCTATTTCAGCTGCCATAGGGCGAGAGGTGGGGTACATCCTGGACAGGTCGTCAGTCTATCACAGGGCTGAAAGATGAACTTGCCTTTTAATAAATTTTAATGTTGCCATGTATTATGACTAATACACAGTTAAAGGGAATTTAATTGACCTCCAAAGAGAAATTTTAATTAATGACAGCATGAGGCTATGTGCGATGGACTGAAGGAATCACAGTTATTAAAAAAGCACTATTAATTGAATATTTACTCTGCCATAGATGAGCTGCAATTATGTGAAGAGATTTAATGAATTTAATCACTTTGTTGCCCCAGAGGTGGAGAAAAAGCGATTATGGAGTGCTGTCTCTGTCTCAGTGTTTCCTGCACATTTATGAATAGTTCTTATGCAACAGGATTAAATGTATTTTGTTCCTCTTTATCCATGGCTATTTTCAGGTTAAATGTCTGATGGAATATATTAACATGATGGAATCTGTGACTCTCCTCACATTTTGTAATGCTGGCCTTTCTCCTGCTTTTGTTCTGACACTTGATGTCAGGTTTATTCATGTGCAGAAAAGAACTTTGAATTGTGTCATCAGTGTCAGATTTGATAAGAAGACTGATAATTTGTACACTTTATAAGTTTTGTGAAGTGCAAGTCTCAATTATGGAATTAAAGCTTTTAATGCTTTAATGTGTTGGTAAATGTGCTGCATGTTTTTTGTGCCAATCTATGACCCTTCTGAACGTATTGGGATCATTTTTGCCCCATAACTTATAAATAAAAGATGTTAACATAAAAATATTACCAAAGCCCAAGATGTTGGAAACAACTTTTTCCACACGTCTGAACAACACTGAGATTTGTTTCGAAACTAAAAGTTGAAAAGATCATAGAAAAGTGTGTTTTAAAAGAAAACAATCAGTGGGTAAACTTGAACCTGCAATTAGTTGAAATTTGATTAAGTTCAAAATTTCTTAGTAGCCTGAGAAAACAAAAGCCTTTCAGTTTTTAAGTAAAATTTAGAAATAAGTAAAAGCTATAACTGGAACAAAAAGAAAAGCCCAGAAAACAACATCCATGGAAGCTGGTGCTTCATGGGAGGTCGTAATAACAGCTTTCAGAAACAACATATGGAGCTTCTTTCGGGAACAGTTTCTGAAATTGTAATGTAAATTTTAATTTTAATGTTAGTGCTGCTCCAATACCATCTAGTGGACTCATTGACTGATGGTACTTCCAATGCCCAAATGTATTTAATCACTGTTATTCAAACACTGAATAGCTTGCACATTTAAGTAATGATTCTTTGACTCCCCTTTTTATTTAGTCTGGTAGAAGACAGATGGCAGTTTTCATGCAATTGGCTTCTCAGTGCACTGAAACAGATATATAAAAAAAGAGATTCGCTGAGATTGATTATACTCAGCTTTGCTATTGAGCAGCTTCTATTACGTTCCATCACTTGAAAAAACTAGCCTTAAACTTAAAGTGTTCTATTATTTTTTATGTAATTAGAGATTATGGAACAATACCAATATTTCAAAAAATTATTAATTTAACAAATATTATTCTAAGCAAAACGTAATTACACTTGAAAAGAAAAATATTGATATTCAATATTGAAAGATAGATTAGTAACACTGTATAATATTGACCGTGACTAAGGGTATAATTAACCTTAATTAAATATATTTTTATTTTATTTGTATTTTATTTGAAACTCCAATGTAATTTAAGTTACCTTCAAAAACCCAAAGGTAGGCATGCTAGGATAGACACAAGAAAAGAAATAAAAATACTGTAAGTGAAACTGAGTCTTCAAGTAATTTTAAATAACGTGTAAGTTATTTTAGTTAATGCATTTTTAAGTGTTACATAACAGGTATTTTACAGGAAAGAGGTGCAAATTATGCAAGGTGCAAGTTTAAGTACTGTGTAAGCAATTGTATGTACTGCATATAATCATGTATTTTACAGACAAGAATAAATAATTATATTAAAAGTAAATGCACATGTGATTTTAGGTACTGTGTAATTAATGTTGCTGGTATATTCTACAGGAAATGATGGTGATGGAGAAAAGTCCTTATAAAATTTACATTTGTAAAATAACACTGAATAATAGACAGCTGAATAATAGAGCACCTATGCACATCAATATAATGAATACTAAATAAATATATAAAAATATAAAGGTGCAAAAGGCAAGATTAATCCACTTCATAACATGGCCTGTGCCCTGAAAAGTACAGTGTATTTTCAATGTACAATGGGAAATATTGCTGTTTTGTTTTTTTGCAAAATTCCCTTGAAATGACACACTACTTAAAGTTACTTACGCAGTACTTAAGCATACTTTGGGGAACTCCTAATTTAATATTGAGTTGCACAAATCTCAAACTAATTAAAACATTAAAACGTCTGCCCTTTAGATATGATGAGAGCCAATCACAAACCTGTGCTCTTAACTTGCTAGTATATATTTAAAATAACCGCATTTAAAATATATTTAAAATAACAGAAATAAACAAGCTGTCCACTTGTTTATCTTCTACATAACCCTTTCAGAATAAAGCTCAAGATTCTGTTGAGACTTTTCAAAATAAATTAAAATCATGTACATTATTCTCAAACATCAAATTTCACAATATGCATCAAGCAAATTACCTCAAATAAAATCATAAGGTAACTATAAATGGTGCTTCAGTCAGCACGTGGATGCAGGCACAGCGAGTACCTGCCTAGCCAGTGAAGATGAGGCAGAACCAGGTAGTTCCAAACAGAAGGACCAGTCAAAACAAATCGAGGATCTTATTCCTAAATGAGGGGCTACCTCTGTAGCATGGACGTGGTTTGGCTATGAAAGGTCTGACACAGACCAGAAGACTGTACTATGCAAATTATGCTGCCAAGCGGTCCCCACCTCAGACTCAAACACGGTAAACCTCTTCAACCACCTACACAAGAATCATGTGAAAGAGTAAGGAGAGAGTTTAGGGATGAGAAGCGAAAAAGAGCCGTCAGGTGCTCAAAATGAACGTTCGACTCAAAAGTTAGTACAGGCTTCCCCGCAGAATGCCGTGTAATAAATACCAAAAAAATGGCGTCCGTTACCAATAGGGATGGGTACCGGTATCTGACATAAACGGTAGTAACCAGACCGAAAAGCAGCGCACATTTCGGTGCTTTATTTCGGTGCTTTTTTTTTCCTGAGCTGTGATACACTTTAGATTCTAGCCAATCATTTTACGTTTCCGAGGATAGTAGGCGGGGCCAGTTACGTACGTTCTTTTAGAGCAGAGCTACAGATTAAAAATGCCCAAGGCGAAGCGGTCAAAAGTCTGGCTGTACTTCACAGCAAAATATGCAAACTCAGCAGCCTGCAACAAGTGCTTTAAGCTGATACTGTGATACTGTCAAAGGAGGTAACACCTCAAATCCGATGAAACACCTGGCGACGCATAGCGGTTTTTTTTAAAGCCGAAAAATGCACCGTATTTGATAGCTTGCTGCGAGACCTCACACCGAGCATATCTAATCTACTGCGGGTGTGGTGCCTGTTATCGGACCCGGAGTTAGCAACATCCCCCAAAAACCTGAAGAGGAGAGTCCTGGCCCCTAGCCCTGCCAGTGTAGCAGAAATGATGAGGATGATGATGCAGCAGCAGCCGTTCTTCTCTGAGTGAGTAGCTTAATGTTGTTTGTGTGTAATTTACGTTGAGTAGGCTAACCACGTTATTACATTAATGCATGTAAGGTGAACTAGCAAACATCATCATAGCTACATGCGGCTGTCCTCTTGTTTGATGGCAGATACTCCCTTCACCGTGGCCAAAAAGGCTAAAATGACCAAAGAAAAAGTGGGAAACAGTTAAACATGAGAGGTTTTTGGACAAAGTTTGTGTTTTTTCCATTGTTTAAGCACTGCTTCCAGCCAAGAGTGATACCATATATGCTCTATAGCTGCAGAAAAGGCTAACATTGTTATCTTTTTACAAAAAAACAGCTGAACATGAGAGGTTTTTGGACCAATTTTGTGTTCTCCATTCTTTAAGCACCGGTTTGAGCACCATTTAAGCACCTGCACCGCTTCAAAAGTACCAGTTTGGCACCGGTATCGGATAAAACCTAAACGATACCCATCCCTAGTTACCAATTACCTCTAAAAATGTATAGTTTCATGCATCGGTCAAAACACTCGGCTCCAGGTACACGACGCCCAACTGAAAACACTTCACACAAGTCGATTTGCCTGAGATTCACAGAATTTACAGAAAATGCACTAATTTACGATATATACCATTATTGGGATAAGAAATGTCATATGAGATTTGAGATTTTGGTCATATCGCACAGCCCTAAAGGCCATTTAGAAAAACAACTGTCATTGCCTTTGAAACTATGTCTCTTTATTTATTTTTGTAATGCCAAAAGACGGGTTTTTGTGCTGGCATATACAATAAATCTGACTCTGAGTTGTCAGAGAGCTTTCTCACATGGCTATATGCACAATATTTTCTCTTTACACTGCAAGTGGAAGTCTTTGACTTCTACTTTTCTCTTGACATAGAAAAACACTTGTATTTAGCACTATAACGGGGAGACACGGCTATGTGACTTAGGTGCAGTATCAAATTGGACTAAATTAATGGGCGTAAGTCATGTATAGTCTATGCCACTTCTGGCATTTAGCTCTTTGATCTATGTTAGTAGCCCAGCACTGAAGTTCAAGGAACACTGGACTTGGATTCTAGTTCAAAGTATAATTAAATTTAATATGCAGTTTTTCCTATCCAGGTTTGCCTTCAGCCTCAATAGACTGCTGCAATGTCTCTGTGTTTCCTCCTTATGACTAAAGCTATCAGATTAAAGAAGTGTGTGCTTGCTAGTTGTCTTTTTGAGGTGTTTGGGTGGTAAAGCAAGCTGGTGAGTGCAAAGGGTGTGTACAGCAGCATATGGTGGTATGATTCATAGAGAACTGGGTCAGAGTTGGCAATTCCTCAGTGGTCTAGCAGACCCATAGCACAGACATACAGGGTGAGAGAGAACTGTGAATGAGAGAAATAACACTGCCTCCATTTTTGCTTTACAAATAGCTATGAAAGCAGGAGTAAGAAAAGCCTTTACAAGGTTGAAAATTTTGGACAAACAATTTTAGTCGTATTATTTGGGTTAGATCCTGTCCTGCCTGCAGCCCTCATTCATTTCTATGTCCTAAAAAATCTCTCTCGTGCCAGGGCTCATAGTCATTTCTCAAGAGAGGAAACTGTGTAAAGTTATGTTCTTTGTCCCTTAAACTAAATTATCATTTTTTTTGCAACATTGAATGAAAGCAAAACAGACTAGAACATCCATCATGTGGAAAATGCTTTAAATTGTGTTGAAAATAGAAGAAAATTAGTGTTGTATGAAATAGCGCATGCTTTACAAGGTTCTTATGATCGATAATTTTATTTGAAAGCTAAATACATTTTGTAGAAGGCGTAATCTTCCCCTTTGCTTAAACTGAGGTCTATTATGTCAACCACAACATAAAATGGAGGAAATGTCAGTTGTAACAGTATAAAGTTAGCTTTTTTAAAACAGCTTGAATTTATTGCTGCCTTCTGTGAAGTGGGTGATATATATTTATTAACTGTTTAGTACTTAAAATCATTTCTGGGCAAAGGAATGTCAGAAACAACGCCTGGCATATCTCATGTTGATCCAGATTCAGTTAAATGGAAGAAAATTGATACAAATCCTAAAATACACACAAGGTTTCAATAAAAGGTTTCAATAAGTATGAAATCGCACCTTCTTAATTATATTTCAAATATCTTGTACATATCTTTAAATCAAAGATGTGGATTTTCGTAAACTCTAAAGTAATAATAACAATACTGCTTATTTGATTAGTTGATGGAAAGCTTATTTAATGCAACCTCATTTTCACTGCACTAGGAAAGCATTATTTTAAGAGACTTATTTATACTATAACTGGGTTATTGGCTTCATGATAATTCTTAAAAATGCTACCCGTGTAAGATGCATGGGTCTATTCAAACCAAATCAGGCTGCTATAATTGATGAGGTTAAGCTAGTGCCTGTTGGGACTCTCTGTGAATTGTTATTGCTGGTGAAGACAAATTACTTAACCTAACAAAAATTTAGTTATGCAAGTCCATACTTAAAGTACTGGCGGGCCTATCACACCAACATCCCTTCCAAATACAGCATGGGTACCTATTCAGGGTGTACAAATGTTATTTTGGAGTAGACTTGCACCTGGAATAGATGGATTTTTACACGACTGAAGGAACAGACACATATGTCTAACAACTTTTAATTAAGTGATGTAAGAGTTAATTCAAGAGCAGAAATCAGAAGTTGAGCGGCTGGTACTCTGGTGCAGTCAGCACAGTCTGGAGCTGAACACTCTTAAGACTGTAGAGATGACAGTGGACTTCAGGAGACATCCCTCAACTCTGCTCCCCCTCACCATATCGGACAGCCCTGTGAAGACCTTCAAGTTCCTGGGTACAACCATCTCCCAGGACCTGAAGTGGGAGACCAACATCAACTCCATCCTCAAAAAGACCCAGCAGAGGATGTACTTCCTGAGACAACTGGGGAAGTACAGTCTTCCACAGGAGCTGCTGATCCAGTTCTACACTGCGGTCATTGAGTCTGTCCTGTGCTCCTCTATCACAGTCTGGTATGGAGCAGCCACTAAACAGGACAGGAGCAGACTGCAGCGGACTGTACGGGCAGCAGAAAGGATCATCGGCGCCCCCCTGCCCTCCGTCCAGGATCTGTACCTCTCAAGAACCAGGAAACAGGCAGGGAAAATCATCACAGACCCCTCACACCCTGCACACAGACTTTTTGATCTGCTGCCCTCTGGCAGACGGTACAGAAGCCTGCAGACCAGGACCACCCGACACAGGAACAGTTTCTTTCCCCTCTCCATCTCCCTTCTTAACAGTTGACCTGTCACACTGCTCCCACTGCCAGACTGCAGCTGCACCTTATGTACATTTTGTAGTATTCATTCCACCTCATCCATTTCTGTATTTTATGTATATAAGTTTAGATTCGTTATTTATAGTTGGTTTACACAGCTTTGTGTATGTATGTGTAATGTGTATATATAGACACGTGTGTGTGTGTGTGTGTGTGTGTGTGTGTGTGTGTGTGATTTACATTGCTGTGCTTGAGAGCCACCATCTACCGGAACCAAATTCCCTGTATGTGTCTGCACATATACTTGGCCAATAAACACGATTCTGATTCTGATTCTGATTTAATAAAACATTTTGTCAGTTCGGTAGTTTACTATTTTATAAGGTATAAAGGTGACACAAATTGAAATGTATTTCAGTTGCTCTCCAAATTCAGCTGAATGTGTTCATCTTTATAAGCTGCTACTGAGATTCATGATACCTTATTGCTTTATCTCTGGCAGTGCTTTACCATAACTGAAAATGTATGTGTTACGGTTCCCTAAGAGCACATCCAGTTAGGTGTTATCTACCTTTATTGCTCCGCCTGTTCTCTTTCTGGCTTGGTCAGGAACACAAAAAGTGAAAAGAATGCTACCATAATTACTGTATTGTGAATGTAAATTTTAATAAAGAAATACTATAAAAACAAAGCAAAAAACATTGGATAGACAGAATAAAGTGGTGGCTTTGTCAGCGTCACCTTTTCACAGCAAAACAGTAGCAGTCAGCTTAATTAAGATGTGGATAACTGTTGCACTAATCAACATGCTTTTTGCCCTCCCTCCATCTCACCTCCTCCTGTTCTCTCATTTTATCTGTGTTTGTTCTAATGATCCTAGCTCAGGCCATTATGGCAGACAGTAAGTTAATGAACAGTAAATGGGAGAGGAAAATGGTATTAATCATCTCTGTGCCCACCTTGTGCTCTATTATCATTTGGCTCCTTTCATCTAGGACTTCCCCCACCTTGTCTACTCTCTCAGTGCCTAATGCTTAATGGTTCCTAGTGGTCACTGGATGATTCTTGGACTTTCATCCTACCGACTTAGGTCCTTGACAAAATGAGCGGTAGACTTTTTGTCATATCTCAAACATCCCTTTTCCACTCAATACCCTTTCTTATTGGTTTTAAAGTGTACCATGTCGACCAATCACAAACATATAAATGGCAACATGTGGAATTTGGTTGTTTAGGAAGAGTGGGAAGTTTTAGGAGTAACGGTGGCGAGAAGGAGCGAGCAAAAGAGCGCGAATTTTGAGATGTGAGAGATTTGTGACGTTTGGAGTCTATAGTTATTGTGTGTTGTCTTTTGTAGTTGGAGTGTAGTGTTGTCGTTTTTTTTGTTTTGTGTGCCAGTTATAAAGCCACCAAAGGCAGTTTGCAATGTAAATGCCATCTCTAGGCGAAAAACAAGCCTGCAGGGTTTAAGTCTGTGGTGTTCTCCTCTGTCTTATAGTGGACAGAAATTATTTTTTGGAGTGGCACAAATAATTTGTGTGACTTCTTATTTGATGCAGAACACCTGATTGTTCTTTAAATAGTTTTAAATGGTTATATAAAAATACCCGAGGCCCTGGCTGCATTTTCAGGTAAATAGTTCCATATAACTTTGTTGTTTGCAAAAATTGTGCATAGAATAGAATTCAACTTTGTCATTTCACATGTCACAGGTACAGGGCAACGAAATGCAGTTTGCATCCATCCAGAAGTGCTTTAGCCATGATATAGATATATTACAATATATATTAGCAATAATATAGATATGTGAGTATATTACAGAAATGGGTCTATTGCGGTATGTAATATGTACACGGTATGAAGTATGTTATGAATATGCTATAACTATAAGTATGTACAGGCTGTAGTGAGTACAAGCTATGTACAGGCTATGAACAGGATACAAATATGAAAAAACTATACAGAATATGAAGTAAAGAACTATACAGAAATATGAGATATACAGCTATACAGAAATGGGAACTATGCAAGTTGTAAACAGTTGTAGAATTAAAAATTATCGTATTGTACAGAATGATTATTTACACAGAACTATACAGTAGTGCAGTTAAGAGGCTATATAAAGTGCTAGTGGTTGTGAGTGGTGGTTCAGTCCATGTTATTATTGTGTGTTTGAGGGTACAGTTGTCCATTGTGGGTGTGTGTATGTTCAGTCCATGTGTTAACGTGGGTCCGATGTCAGGAGGCAGAGTTCAGGAGTCTGACAGCTGTGGGGAAGAAGCTGTTCCGGTACCTGGTGGTCTTAGTCCGGAGGCTCCTGTAGCGCCTCCCAGGGGGCAGGAGGGTGAAGAGTCCATGTGATGGGTGACTGGGGTCTTTGATGATTTTCCCAGCTCTTTTCAGACACCGCTTCCTGTAGATGTCCTTTATGGCAGGAAGTGGTGCTCCGGCGATGTGCTGGGCAGTTTTCACGACCCTCTGCAACGCCTTCCGGTCCGAGGCAGAGCAGTTCCCGTACCAGACTGTTATACAGTTGGTCAGGATGCTCTCGATGGTGCAGCGATAGAAGTTCACCAGGATGTCTGAGGACAGGTGGTTCTTCCTCAGAGTCCTCAAGAAGAAGAAGCGCTGGTGAGCCTTCTTGACCAGCTTGGAGCAGTTGGTCGTCCAGATAAGATCCTTGGAGATGTGGACTCCCAGGAACTTGAAGCTGCTCACACGCTCCACAGCCGTCCCCTTAATGTGGATGGGTGGATGTGGGTCAGCATTCCTCCTGTAGTCCACGATGAGCTCCTTGGTCCTCTCGGTGTTAAGCAGCAGGTTGTTTGTGTCGCACCACTCAGCCAGACGATCCACCTCCTCCCTGTAGGCGGCCTCATCGTTGTCACTGATGATGCCAATCACCGTGGTGTCATCTACAAACTTATTGATGGTGTTAGAACCATCGGCAGGTCTGCAGTCTTGGGTGAAGAGGGAGTAGAGGAAAGGGCTCATCACACAGCCTTGTGGTACACCGGTGTTCATTGTGATTGTAGATGAGCAGTGGTTATCCAGCCGGACATGTTGGGGGCGGTTGGTCAGGAAGTCCAGTAACCATTTGCACATGGCCGGTACCACAGCGTGGGCCAAGGACAGGTTGAATATGTCTGTGAGCACTCCTGCAAGCTCCCCAGAACACGCTCTGAGAACACGCCCGGGGATGCCATCAGGGCCTGCAGCCTTGTAGACATTTTTGTGGACATAGGTTTTTAAAATGTACAATTTTGATTTGCATTTCAAGTTATGAAAATGATTCGTTAAACATGTTTGTGGTTTTTACAGTAAAAAAACATAACTTTTTTCTACTCTGATTTTATGTTTTTCTTGTCTGAATTTAGATCAATTGTGCCAATACAGTATGTATGCAGCTTTAGATATGGTGTCAACTATGCTAGATGAGACAAGTGCTGTAAAATTGAAGGCCATACCTCTCTCCAATGACACAGTTCCAAGGCACATGTGATATTTCAAGTGACATTGAAGAACAACTCATTGATGGGCTGAAGGACAAACATTTCGCCTTACAAGTGAACGAGGGCTACAAACAGCAATAAAGACTGTCTGTTAATTGCTTATGTTCACTTTGTCCCTGTGTGAGGTTTTTTTTTGTTTAGCAAGTATGTACCAACAGCTGATGAGCTCTTTAAGCTTCTTGACTGTTATCCTACAGAACATGACACTGAATAGTAGAACTGTAATTATTTGCATGGATGGAGCACAAACTATGGCAGGGAAGAAGAAGGGGTTGGAGGCACTTATCAAGAGTCTCACCAAATGGGCAATGGGTAGCAATAAAAACAGCTTATGGAATAATAGCACAGAAACTACCAGTGACATTTCTAAATTGCGGTGACATCAGTGACCATCTTCTAGTTTTTACAGTATATAATGGTGAGCTCAGCTTCAAAGTTATGCGAATTTTCACTCGAAGTTTACAACATATGGAGGACACAAGAACAAGCGCGTTCCTCATCACGGCAGAAAACTGAAGAAAATAATCCTGAACTGTACTATACGGCTGCCACACCCCATGCATCCCAAAATAGCAGTGGCATGTTCAGTGACCATTACACTATTGTAAATCGCACACACTAGCTAACCCTGGGCTAGAACAGGAATTAAAAGATTAATAATTTGCACCATATAAAGAATACAGACAAGTAAGAACAAGAAACAATAAATGCTTTTAAAAACAATTTAATGACAGTAACAACTGGGTTGAAATGTATCAGAAACAAGATGCCAGTGGTGCACATGATGAATTCCTTAGAATATTTACATTATTGTATAATACAAACTGTCCAGTGATGTAATATAGTTGAAAGCATAAATATATGAACTGTCCATAGATAACAAACGGTCTGCAAAATGTAATTCAATGTTCCTCACAGCTGCTGATTAAAATTGTTTAAAAAAATTGTAAAATAAGAAATCCTTGACTTGTAATTGATGTGATTGATATGATGGTGGTTCAAAGAGTCACTGAGGCCATTTTAATTCCATTTACATACTTCTGTAATTTATTATTTCAAATTAGTGTCTTTCCAGTCAGAATGAAAATATCAAAAGTTAGATGTCTATATAAATCTGACAACAAACACAGTTTCACAAACTACAGAAATGTTTCTTTATTACAACAATTCTCAGTACAGGTTCAGATCAAGCAGATCAACATCTTTGGCACTAATAGATTGAATAAAATATATCACAAAATTCCAGAGACAGAAAGCAATGTGTGGCTGGGTTATTCATAGACTTAAGAAACAGGGAGCAGTTTGTGAAATTAAATAGTTGTTGCTCCTTATGTATGGGCATTGCTTGTGGTGTACAGCAGGGGTCACTTTTGGGCCCAAAATTCTTTAACTTACATATCAATGGCATTTGTAAAGTGTCCAAATTGTTAGAAATGGTACTGTTTGCTGATTACACTTTGAAACATTTTCTGCTCTGGTGATGACCTGCAACATTTATTAGATGAAATGACTAATGAAATACTTAAATTGAAGCTTTGGCTTTATAAAAAGAAATTATCATTAAATTTAAATAAAATAAAAATTATGTTGTTTGGAAATAATTAAATAAAAATGTAAAGATTTAGATAAATAGTGTTGATATTGAAAGGGTCAATGGAAATAGATTTCATGAAGTGATAATAGATGAAAGACTGGAGAGAAGACATAAGTAATATTCATTCCAAAGTATCAATAAGCATTGGAATGCTAAACAAAGCAAAGCAGGTATTAGACTGTACATCACTTCATATTCTCTGCTGTTCACTGGTTTCACATTAATTAAGGTATTGTGCAGAGGTCTGGGGCAATAACTATAAAAGCACATTGCTTTCACTTTTCATTCTTAAAAAAGCACTTTGCATCATCCACAATGCAGGTTATAAGGATCATAGAAACTCACTATTCTTGCAGCCTGCTATATTGAAATCTGAATTCCAAACAGGACAGATTCTGTTCAGAGCAAAAAATAATGAACTCCCAGGTAATATTCAGAGCAGGTTTGTTTTTTGTTATTTTACTGAAGGAAGGTGTAATTTAAGGGCTTTTTGTAACCTGAAAAAGGGATTTGTTGCACATTTGCACATTTCTGTGCATGGAGTGAAACTGTAGTTTGAGTGTAAGGTTGAAGCAATGTCCAAACATAAACTCAGAAAGAGATATAAAGATATGATCTTCACGAGTTATAAAGAGAAAACGATAAAAGTCAGGGAATGTCTTTGTTTAGGAAGTTTTATTCAAGCTTATTAGAATAGAATAGAATAGCCTTGGTGCAAGTTTCAATAATAAATATAAATGTAAAATATAAAAAGTACAAAAAAACCCAATCGTAAGTACTCAAACAATAGTATGTACAATATATACAGGATAGCAGCATAATATAATGGCAGTGACGGTATGGAATAGGTTCAATTGTTTTTGTGCTTATTTGATAGCTCTGGGAAAGAAGCTATCCCTGAATCTGTTTGTCCTGGTTTTATGTGACCTGTACCGTCGGCCTGACGGTAATAGTTCAAACAGTTGGTTGCAGGGGTGAGAGTGGTCCTTGATGATATTGCCAGCTCTGCTGAGGTACCGAGAGTTTGCAGTGACCTCCAGGCTGGGCAGAAAGCAGCCAGTGATCTTCTGGGCTGTGTTGATGCCCCTCTGCAGTACTTTCCTGTCCGCAGCTGAGCACCCTGTATACCATGTTGTTATGCCGTACGTTAGGATGCTCTCTATGGTGGCTCTGTAAAATGTCACCAGCAGCCTCTCCTCCAGGTTGTTCCTCCTGCGTCTCCACTCTCAGAAAGTGGAGACGCTGCTGGGCCTTTTTAACCACCGCCGTGGTATTTGCAGTCCAGGAGAGGTCATCAGAGATCTGCACGCCCAGAAACCTCATGGAGTGTACCCTCTCCACACAGCTCCCGTGGATGTAAAGTGGGACCGGGTCTGCTCTGCCCTTGCTGAAGTCCAAGATAAGTTCTTTAGCTTTCGTGGTGTTCAGTTGGAGGTCGTTAACTGAACACCACTCAGTCAGTCTGTTGACCTCATCTCTGTAGTCCGACTCATCCCCCCTTGAGATGAGTCCAACCACTGTGGTGTCATCCGCGAACTTTATGATGGTGTTTGAGAGATGGGTAGGGGAGCAGTCGGATGTGTAAAGCGTAAACAGGAGGGGACTCAAAACACATCCTTGTGGAGACCCGGTGCTGAGTGTGATGGTGCTGGACCGGTGGGGGCCGAGTCTGACAGACTGTGGTCTATTTGTCAGGAAGTCCTTGATCCAGAGGCAGATGGGGGTGGAGAGTCCCAGGTGAGACAGTTTCTGGACCAGGATCTCCGGGATGATATGATTGAATGCTGAGCTGAAGTCCAGAAAGAGCATTCTCACATAGCTTCCTCGGTGCTCCAGGTGACTCAGCGCAGTGTGGAGCGCTATGGTGATAGCGTCCTCGGTGGATCGATTTGCCCTGTAGGCAAATTGGTGGGGGTCCAGAGTGGGAGGCAGACCGGCCCTGATGTGCTGACAGACCAGTCTCTCAAAGCACTTCATCACTACAGGCGTAAGTGCAACAGGCCTGTAGTCATTTGGGCTGGCCACAGCTGTCTTCTTGGCGATGGGGATGATGGTGGAGGTTTTGAGGCAGGGCGGGACGGTGTTTGATGACAAGGAAAGGTTGAAGATTTTAGTGAAGACTCCGGTCAGTTCGTCAGCACATGCTCTGAGAACCTTTCCATGTATTCCATCAGGACCTGCCGCCTTCCTGGGATTCACTGACCTTAGAACACACCTCACTTGATGCTCCCTGAGTGTTAGTGTGCCAGTGCTGGGGGCGGGTGGAAGTGGTGTGGCAGCTGAGGGCCTGGTCGTCTCAAAGCGGGTTTAGATCCTCAGCCAGTGAGGCATCAGTCCTAGATGTTGCCTGGTTATTGCTTCTGTAGTTGGTAATGTGATTGATCCCCTGCCACATTTTTCTGGGGTCGTTGTCAGCAAAGTGATCTTCAATCTTCCTCCTATAGGCAGCCTTAGCTTTCCTGATGAAAGCTATTCCTATTTGGATTGTACAATTACCTTTTCAACACTGGAGGTATTGGTTTTGTTGTGTAGAGGAAAGTTAAAGACTCACATAAACATGCTATGATAATAATTTATACTTTTTGTGGTGTATATATTATATTAGAAATAGGTTCATTATTATTACTGCAGGTTATATAAGTAAGGAAGCTGAATAAATATTAACTCATAACTTATTTCAAAGGGGTGGCACTAAATAAGTGTGCACTTCTTCCCACTTCTTTTTGATATGTAACTAAGTCAGAAAAGGTGAAGTGAAATTGAAATGTATTTTATATAGCATTTCTTTCTTTTCTTTGCTGAATTAACTTGTATGTATATGTTGAGCTTATTTGTTTCACACTTGCAGATGAGCGTAAAACAGAATTAGAATACAAAGCCAAGGATCTCGCTTGTCTAGAAAGACAGCTCCCTCCATCCACCTCCATTCACCACAGTTGGTCAGAACTGAATTTAATGCTTTTTCGTCAGTGTGTGTCTGTATGCATGTGAACATATATGAATGAGAAACCCACACACCTTAATGTTTATGAAATGTGGCCTGCCAGTCCTTCATCCCCTGGCCCGGAAGGTGAAGGACAGGGTTGAGAAAAGAGAGTTCATACTACTAATGATAGAAAAGGAGACATATCAGTCTGAGATCTATAGTTTAATTTCTATGCCATAATACCATTGCAGTTTGTCTCATTATTCTGTGTTTTTTTAACATGTACATCTCGTTTACACTGCTTTCCCTGAGCAAGCAAACACACACACACACACACACACACACACACACACACACACACACACATTATTGTGATATTTTTTTCTGGTGCAACCATCACTGTGATTTACAGATAGTGGTCTGAAAAAGAAAATATAGTGACAGGCAGTTCTCTGGGTGAAAAAACCTTGGTGATGTCAGCATTCAGAGAAGAATGGCCATCCTGCTTCAAGTTGACAGGAAGGCAATATTAACTCAAATAACCATTTTTTTAAGAACCAAGGTATGTAGAATAAAATCTCTGCATGCACAACATGTTGAACTTTGAGGCAGATGGGATAGCGCAGAAAACCAGGAAACAGGAAAAGGCTACAATTTACACAGACTCACCAAACTTGGAAAATAGAAGAAAAAAAAAAGTTGCTTGGTCTGATGAGTCTCAATTTCTGCTGTGACATTTGGCATAAACAGAAAAGCATGGATCCATCCGGCCTGGCTCAGGCTTTTTGTTGACACACTTTGATCCCCTTACTAACAGCTTTTTAAAATGCTAAAACTTACCAGATTATTGTTACTGACCATGTTCATCTCTCTATGACCACAGTGACCATGTTTTTATTAGTTTTTAAACATTTAAAGAAATAAACATATCAACACAAAACAAATCTCAGTGAGGCTTAAAAAACTGTTGCGCAAGACACTGGATGAAACTGTCTTGATGCTCTAGACATATAAAAACCAAAAACTGTCCCATTGTTCTGTTAGAGCCTCTGTTTTGCTGCTTGGTCTTCCCAGCATTTTCTCAGTCATTCTCTCCCTACACATTTTCAGGGTTGGAGCCTGAGGTTCTTTCCATAGTATTAAAATAAGATGGACACAGGTCACACGTCCATTGTTTACCTAACTGTGGCACCTCGTCCCTGATGCCGAGTAGGCACAGTCTTGGGGGTTTATGTAATTTACATTTCACAGAGCCATCCATGTATTTTAAAACACTCTCCTATATTATAGAGACCAATAGAGTACATTTTGCTTCTTGGCAGTTCCAACACAAGCCATCTTTACTAAGGCAAATTTAACTATGGTCTCCATGATATAAATCCCATTTTCAGAAATAATTGAATCCCATGTTCCCTTGTCAAAGGAACAATCCAGATCTCTTTCCCAAATACTTTTAAGACTTTTACATGTATTGTTTGTAACTTAGTGACATAAATTATACCATTTTGAAGTAGTAGTAGTAGTAGGAAATTCTCCATGAGGTTTTTATCCTGAGAAAAGTTTATCTCTCAAATAATCTCTAATAGGTAAATATTGCCAGAGATGGCCAGGTCCTTCCAAATTAAACTTTTCTATAAGCTCATTAAAAGACATGAACGTGTTCTCTTCATATAAATCACGTATTGTCCTTGTGCCTTTTTTGTGGCATTGTGGCCAATGAATTGTCTGTTTACCCATTTTAATTTTCGGGTTGTGCCACAGGGATGCATATTTTTGGAAGTATGGGGAAAGATTATAGCTCTTGTGAACCTCTTGCCATTGTCAGGTTTCCTGGGTCATTTTTCTTGTAAAACAAAGGGGGACCCAGTAAAAAAAAGTTTGGGAACCACTTAATTAGCCGTGTACTCACCTGTTTCCAATTGTCGTCATCATTCAGCCTGTGTATTTAAGTTGCTGCCCAGTGTTTACACAGCTTAGACATTTCAAATGAGATGTCAATATTAATCTGAGGTCTACCACCACGCCAATAGAGGCATTTTATCATATTATCATCTTAAAAGAATTTCTGGCAGAATACAAATTGGTATCATTCCAGTGAAATAATTGATCAGAGGAGCTACTACCATCTTTATTGTATTTACTTTGCCCCATAATGTCAAACATAGCTTACCCCAATTATCCAGATTAGTTTATATCCTAGTGGGTATTTTTTCTACATTATAGGTCACAATTTCATCAACATTTAGATTAAGTATTATTCCTAAATATTTCATTCATTTTTGTAACCATTTAAAATTAAAGACTGATAGTGATTTAGCAGTGCTAGTTTGAGATACTGGCATTGCCTCCAAACTATGCCAGTTAATTTTGTAACCTGATAATTTAGAGAATCCATCAATAACATTTAACAATTTTGTTATGGAGTTAACAGGACCCTCACACATCACGAAAATGTCATCTGCATACAGAAATAATTTGTGAGGGACCTATGGAATCTTCGACACCCAACATCCACAATGACGACGAAACAACTAGTAGCTCAGTGTTCCAACATTCGAAAGAAGGGATTGCTCTTACAGCTAGAGATTGACGAGGTACAACATAAATGCTACGGCAAGGGGGAGCCAGGACGCCAGGTCGGAGGGTGATATCATCACCCCCCACCCAAGATTGGGTACCAAGCCCCAAGTGCGATAGAAGAAGGATCGTTGAGTGCGAGAGGAACTGACCTGAAAGATAGGATCATGGCCGAGCTTGAAACCTGGATCCACCGTAGCCGGTTACCAAGACTACGTTAAGTACCCTCAAAAGGTCTTCTAGATGATATTAATGCAGCACTACGGATGATACCTACAGCAACCATTACCGAGACTAACAAGCTGATCTACACCACGGCAGCAGTGATCAGTGAGATGCTCGGCTACAAGTTGAACAGCCACAAGTGGCAGTACCCTCCATGGAGAAGGAGGCTAGAGGCTAAGATCAAAGTAGCACGGAGGGAGGTTAACCAACTATCGGAGCTGCAGAAAGGTGCGATGAAAAAGATGCCTAAGAAGTACCACAAGCTGTCCAGACCTGAGGCCTTGGAAACTGCCAAGCAACGACTCATAGCCTTAGCCAGCTGCTTGAAGAGATACACTAAAGAGATCGAGAGCAGAAGAATAAACCAGCTGTTCTCCACAGAACCAGCCAGTGGCAGGGGAACAATATGAGAACAGCACCACCAAGGCTGTAGACGGAACAATACTGGAAGAGCATATGGGAGAAGGACGCAACCCATAATGGCAATGCTCAGTGGCTAGTGGATCTGAAGGCAGATTACAACAACCTCCCCGAACAGGGTCCAGTAACCATCACAGTGGCAGACATCCAAGAAAGGGTCTCCAGTATGAAGAGTTGGACAGCACCAGGCCCCAACATGTTTCACACCTACTGGCTGAAGAAGCTGACTGCACTCCACGAGCGTCTGGCAGCACAAATGAACCAGCTGCTAGTTGACGAGAGACACCCAGAATGGCTAACCAAAGGCCGGACAGTCCTGATCCTAAATGACCCCCAGAAGGGACCCCTCCAACTACTGACCAATAACCTGCCTCAGTACCACGTGGAAGCTCCTGTCAGGCATCATAGTGGCTAAGATGAATAGGCACATGCGTCAATACATGAGTGGGGCACAGAAAGGGATGGGCAAGAATACCCAAAGCGCAAAACACCAGCTACTGGTAGGCCGAACAATCAGCCGAGAGTGCAAGACCCCATTGACTAACCTGTGCACTGCCTTGATTGATTACAAGTAGGCCTATGACTCAATGCCCCACACCTGGATCCAGGAATGCCTAGAACTATACAAGATCAACAGGACCCTAAGAGCCTTCATCAGGAACTCAATGGGGATGTGGCGGACAACACTAGAGGCCAACTTCAAGCCCATAGCACAAGTCACCATCAAGTACGAGATCTACCAAGGAGATGCTCTGTCCCCACTGCTGTTCTGCATAGACCTTAACCCTCTCTGTGAGTTCATTGGCTGGTTTATTCTCCTGCTCTCAATCTCTCTAGTGTACCTCTTCAAGCAGCTGGCCAAGGCTGTGAGTCGTTTCTTGGCAGTTTCCAAGGCCTCAGGTCTGGACAGCTTGTGGTACTTCTTAGGCACCTTCTTCATCGCATATATATATATCCATCATACCTTTTTTATTTTATTAAACTGAGGTTCTTTTCCTTTTAGTTTCCATTGATAAAAACAGCAACACTAAATCAAACAGCCTTTTTTCTATATTATGATATCAACTTTTTTAAATGCTGTGATTTTTGCTGCTCTTTGTGTAATATAGAGTGCATATATACAAACCCATTCCCTTAGAGTCTTTGTCTCCTTCAAGACAACCAAAAAATTAAACCAAAATTAACCAAAGCACTACAAAAAGTCACAATGAAAGAACAACACAACATCCATAACTGCACCAGAAGCAAACAAAATTAAACAGGTCTCTTTCACTACACTGTAGTGTTTTAATCTGTCTGATATATTCATTCATACGAAGCTCATGCAGAAATCCAATAAGGAATATCTGAAATCACTCATCTGCGTGCTTTCCTGGGTGTATGACTGCTGAGCTATTCTTCGCTTCCTTTTCCCAACTCTGTCTAACTCAATGGCATCATTGCTCTAGTCTTATCATCGTTCTGCCCAGCTTGTCTGAGCCAATCAGCCTCTGTTCTGCATACTTTAAATCTCACTGCTCATCTGTCATTCTCCCTTTCAAACGTATTTGTGCAGTGATGTATATCTTTTTTGGTTTCTTGTGGTAATGCCTTATGTGTTCAATCATTTCTGACTCTGCATGTAAAATATTTGAACCTAGCTACTCGCAGCAGAAGAGCTAGAGAGATGAACAAATTCAGCATCAATAAAATGTGGACATTGGACTACAAATAGAAGTCCAATACAACTTAAGAGAGAACGACATGGCAAACAAGAATGAAAAACATTTAGCAGTTCAGCCAGATTATGAGCAACAAGAGAGGCTGATAAGAAGTGCTACCTGTCCTGTATGATCGATGCCACAGCACAAGCAATTCTAAGGTCAGAATTTATATTTTAGACAAGGCACAGTTTATGAAAATCATATATAATGGTTTCCATTTATTTCAAGTGTATAGCTCTATGTTTTTAGTCAACTAGTTTATGTCAGTCTTGCTCCAGCTTCAGATGCCGCAGCATTTTGGCCTTTTCAGATGTTGCTGCAGATTATTGAAAAGTATCGACATAACAAGCTGTAGCCATCTTCAGAATTCATAGAGTTTTGCTAATGTATCATGTAAACGACATGTGCTGCTCTGTCAGGCTGTGGCAAGGACTAAAGATCCTCTGCCAGCTTGTTTGCTTAGAGGCTCAGTGTATTTTTTGCCTTCCCCTTCCCCTGCTCTGTGCTGTGCAGTACTAATGAGAGAAACTAGGGGGTGAAGACACAGCAGGGAGGCAGGCAAATCCAACCTTTAATGGCATCCCACTTTCTCACTCACTGTCTATGTTTGTCTCTGTCTCTTGCGGGGTATGTTTTTAGGAGTGCTGCACTACACTGGTTGGAGGTTAAAGAAGAGGGCAGAAAAAGGTGTGGAAAAATGGTACACAAAAGGTCACAGACACCTCCATAGCCAGCTGCAGGGAGCTGTAGAGTGTTATGCAACATGCCATAAGGTCCACATTAAGTGCATTTTATAAAGTGAAATAGAAAATGTAGTTTACATTTAGTTCAAATGAGAAAATGCTCAAGAAAAGGTAAAAATCCCTATATGTATTCATGTAAGTATCCGATTGGTGCTCCGACTCCCTCGTTATTCTCTTGTTAACCCTTAGCTGCTGACCTGGTGTGCACTCATCAGCGGGGGCAGATGCAGTCTTAGCCACAGGCAATTTCAAGCCAACTCTCTGCACTTCTGTTTTAATTTTACTGTAGTGGAACTAGGTAGAAGAACATTCTACTTTCAAGCAATTCTACTGTCAAGTACTGTTTTAATCTGAGTTAAAATTGTTGTATTTCCAGCATTTACAGATTTAATGGAGTGCTTTAATACTAAAATAATCACCTGGCCTTCATGGTTTTATATTTCTCCCAAATGTTTGTTTCAGGCAGGAAAAGCTTCTTGAGATTCCCTTAGAGCATCCATCACTGAAACTCTCTCCTGAATTCTGAATACCTGAGAAGCTATTAGGCCGATCAAACAAACGGAGACAAGTTTTATTGTAGGTTTTACAGAAAGTTACAAACACAAACCCTACAATGTTTTTCTTTAATAGGTTGATTTTGGCTTATCTTGCATCTATGTGTATTGGATTTGTTGGTGCTCACTGATATTGACTTTTCTGCCAAGTCAAAAGACAGGAATTAGCCATAGAAAGAGTGGGCCCAAAAGACATTTATACTGAATGGTATATAATAATGGCTGAAAGTGGTGGTAGCAGACGGTAGTAAGTTGTTGTTTATTTATTATTTCTTTTTTAATTGTTTTTAATCATTCCATGACCTATACTAGCCTGTTATTACTTCAACCATGGTGACACAGTCTATTTAATTTCACCTTTGGTTTGCCTTTGACAGGGAAGTTGTATACTACTTTTTACTCTTCAATATAGTCTAACTCTCTTAGGCACGTTTTCTTATAATGTCCTTAAGTGGTTTTTAGGAGCAGTTCTCTTGACTTATTGAAGGACATTCCAAAGCCTTTCTTTAGAAGTTCTCTTTTTAATCTCTGTCAAGATGATCCAACTTCAGTAACGTCAAGCTCAGGGCTCTAATTTGGCATACCTCAGTCTTTTTTAATACTGGCTTCTTGACAGCCACCATCCCACTGAGACCATTTCTGATGAGGTGTCAGTGCACAATAGATGGATTAACTGAAACGTTAGATGCATCTCTCAGATGGATTTTTCTTAACACTAAAAAAACATTTTTACAACCATGCAACTGTAAAAATAAAACCTCCTCATTTTATATTTCAAGCCCATAGAAATGAATGTAAACCTGCTATTATGGGATTGTTTACACACTTTTTGACCTGAAATTAGTTAGATGTGGTTGATAAATAAATATATTTATCAACCACATATAGGTCAGGTTAAAGATGTTTTTGAACCAAGGATAGCGTGGGTCAGAGCAGTCAAGTTTGGGAGGGTGGGTTGCTGGAAGTCCAGAGCATACAGGTAACCCTACTTGAACTGAGCACAGAGTCCAGAGAGTGGAGGACTGAACCAAGCAAATAAAGAGTGAAATTCATAGAAGATCAGCCAAGTCAATTCAGGCCCAGGGTGCAGAGATGAGGAAGTTGAGGCCTGCAGACTAAGACGGAGCAATGTGGACTCTGGACGAGATTGTGGTAATAGGAGAGAGTAGTGGACAAGATGATAAACTGACTGTTCTACTTTTACTATATTTTATGTTTTTAAAATGTAGCAAGCTGTGAGGTAAATTTAAAAACATGTGTTAGCTCTCCGGTTATTTGTCCAGTTTCCTCAAATTTTTTAAGGACATCTGCTGAGAAATGGCAAGTTTTCAGCTAATGGCTCATTGGGAATCATGTTGTTGGTGCAGAAATAGTATTTTATTCTTGTCAAATTGTGTTTGACGGCTTTTGGAGATTCATGTCAACATGTAAATAAGTCATTTATTTTTGCAACAGACTGTTAATAACAAAGTACTGAAAGCACCTTTTTTTCCAACTGGGCTGTAAGTTTTTGGGTTTCTGTTGTATGGCTGGGTATATTAGCATGTCAAGTATATTGTCTGCGGTGTAAAACAGCACATTTTGTCTGTTCTCACTATGGCGTTGCCAGTGTTGGGGAGTAATGGATTACACGTACCGGCATTATGTATTTAAAATACAAAATATGAGTAACTGTATTCTGTTACAGTTACCGTTTAAATAGGTGATAATTAGAATACAGTTACTTGGTTGATCCGGAAACCCAAACAAGAGGCTCTAATGTAGGCGTCCTGTGGACTCCAACCTAAAGAAACATTTGAAAGTAAGTTCTTTTTAAAAAACTAACGTTAGCTACCTGGGTTATGTGCCACTTCAGTATCTTCGATGTACTATTGCTGTGTGATTTATTACTATTACTGAAGGCTGCTACAACCTGCTAGCTGCAAATAATCAGTTGCAGTTCTGAAAGCAGACAAAAAGAAAAAACATATTAGTGATACAAAATAGTTTTTGATACGTGATCACTGCAAAAAAGTGCAGCTAATATCCACCCTACTGTCACTCATTTTATATTAAGATTTTAAAATCTAGTTGGTATTGGCATGGCGAGTAGCCTCCAGTAATAGTAATAAATCACACAGCAATAGTATATTCATGTAGTTGTAAAATGCATAACAATATATTAAGTAATCCAAAGTATTCACAATACGTTACTCTCATTGAGTAACTTAACGAAATATGTTGCAAAATACATTTTGGGGCATGTAATCTGTAGTGGAATACATTTTAAAAGTAGCCTTCCCAAAACTGAGCTTTGCAATTATTAAATGGATTGAAGGTAAAATACAGACAAACATAACCTTTCTGCACTATAGTAGAACCATCTTGAGGTCTGGGTGGTAATCTGGTGACCAATTTAGAACTGACGGCTTAAGTCTAAGATAGTTGACCAGAAGCTACAGTAAGTAGTCTTGACTCTTTTGAGAGTGTGAGTAAACAAGGTCACTTTTCCTAAAACGGGAGAAAATTGCACTAATCCTCTTTCCCATCGCTTTAAACACTTTCCGTAATTTCAGTCTCATCAAATACTCTGTGTGCATCCAACCTTAAATCATTGTCGAAAGAATTACCTCCGCCACCAACAACACCAGCAAAAAAAGTCAGATCTAAACTTCTTTTTCATGTTGATGAAACAGCAAGCAAGTCTTTGTCACCACTCTTCCTGTCCTCCTCTGTCTCTTTCTTCCTTCTCCTTCCACTGTCACTGTTAATTGCTTTCCCTCAACCTGCCTGCTCTTGATTTCCACCTGTCTTATTGTGTGATGTGATTAAAATGTAAAATGCTGTGGTGGATGGGGCTGCTCGCCTCCTACATCATTTCTTATTGCGCTGGGAGTGTGCGGGGGAAGATTGACTGGGTCTGTGGCTCAACGTGCTATTTCCTCTAATGCACGGCAGGCATGAAGGCTGTTGGGGGAGATTAATACTGGTTTGGGCTGTTTGTAACACTGGCATTTATACTCTCCAAAGTCCCAGCCAGCTGAGGGCACTTCTTCATTTCAGCCCATGCCAGGCCCGTTTACCTAGCAACTATCTGCTTCTTGCCTCAACACCTGCTTCAATTCTCTTTTCCTTCTGCCATCCTTGCTGGTTCTTCCACTTATCCATGTATCTATATCTATCCTTTAATCTGATCCCCTCTCTCTTGCACCTTCCACTCCCTACATTATTTGCCAACAGGGTGCAATGCCCCCTGATATTGAAGACAATACATGAAATACCACGAATACATTTAGAAAAGCCACTACCAATTAAGCAAAGCAGACAGGTCCTCCACTGCAGATTCAAATGGTGACATATAAACACCATTAAAGTGAAAGCATCTTCATGATTTAGAATTATGGGGTACGTGAGCACTGAGCAGTGTTTGATGGGATGGAAATGCACCCCATCAAACACACCGTGGCCTGCCACATTGAACTGAACATAAGCCATGTAAGAATGACAGTAGCCTGCAAATAGGTAAACAGCACAGAGATCCCCAGCTGAGTTATAATGTAGACTCCTGAGCTAAAAAACAACTTAGCTGTGTTACTGTGAACAACATGACACAACATACTACACTAACAGGTCATCTTTTTATATTTGTAAACTTTTAACTTCAAGTAAATCAAGCTGTTAGCTTCTTTCTCATCAGGTCGCACTTTTGTTAGCTTGATGTAATGCTTTAAATTTAATTACAGAATAATAATGTGTTATTCGTGTGATTTTTTTTTTCCATGGTCTCTTGTAGGGCTGCCACGATTAGTCGACTAGTCACGATTACGTCGACTATCAAAATCGACGACGACTGATGTAATAGTCGACGTGTTGTTTAAAGCTTTGTAAGATCCCAAAAGACACAGGAATAAGTAGTAGGATTTAAGAGTGTAATAACGGACTGAAACAGAAGATGGCAGCACTGCATGTACAAGGATGCCAGCTGCCGTTAAACCCCGAAGAAGAAGAAACTGTCCCAGAATTCATAGCGCGACCCATCGCGGCCCTGCTCAGTTTCCAACAATGGCGGCATCTAGTTAGTTTTAATGTTACTCGTATTATTCGTTCTGGGTCACAAAATAAACGTTTAACATATTTTCAGGCGGGAATGTTGCTGTGTAAACCTCAAATATCTGCTCAGTTTATCAAGACACCACATATTTTCAAAAGCGCTCCGACGTTTTCGGAGACGTCTGTTACCCACCAGCTCGATAGCGAGCCGGGGTTCAAGACTCACTAGAGCCCGTGAGAACACCGGACTCCCGGGAAATCGTTTTCAAACCCACCGCCATCTTTCACTACTCAGGTTAAACACGATATATAAGTCACTTAGATAACTTAAAAATGCTATTGTTTGGCTTTTTTCAGTATTTTATTTGTTCCTGAGTAAATCTGTTTGGCTGAGATGAAAGTTATAGTTTTTACACAGCTGAATAAACGTCAAGCAGACAGATGATTATCAGAAGTGTGAGATGCTCCAGAATATACTCTGGTGTCCTGTTATATTTTAGATAGCAAGGAGCAGACGGCTGCGTTTATTAACCTTCTCCGAAACAATCTGCAAATTTCATTTAAATTCAATAAACTATCATCTTATCTTTATTTTTAGTTAGCACATACCTAACATAGTGTTAAACACTTAAAGCTGTAAGCTAATGATAGTTATATAAGAGCAGATGCATGCTGGTGCAATAAGCTGTACGTTTTACGTCCAATGGATGCATGATCTGATTTGTCGACTAATCGCAAAAATAATCAGTGACTAGTCGACTATCAAAATAATTGTTTGTGGCAGCCCTAGTCTCTTGTCTGCTTCACTCTACAGACTTCACATATGTGAGGAGGTCCATTCACAATGATTGCAGCAAAAGGAAAAAACAGCAGCATTGTAAATTATATCAGTATACACCAGCCTAATTATTTTTATACTGAGCTGAAATGACACTTGTTGATAATGAGTATTACAATAACAATTAGTATTTCAGTAAATTTATATTCTTGCATAGATTTGTTTGTTAGAGTTTAGGTTTTATATTAGGAAATCGTTGTTTAAGAATGATTTCCCAGTCTTTTTCTCGCAATGAGGAATGCAGCCTTTTAATAAAACCCTAATATTGTATGAGTACCCTGTATTGTCAGGTAACTGACACATAGATATCAATTTTTTGGAAGCTGAAAAAGCTGGATCTCTAGTTAAATGCCCAGATTCCCAGATCCCACTCTCATTTTGATGTCTGTTGCCCTGTTCCACAAATCATAGGTCAGCTCTAAAGGACCTTTGATTTTGTGTCCATCCCCTAATATTCAGAGCTGTTTTCGAGAGTTGTTTTTCTACTCAATGTTAGGACCATGTCAAACAACTCTGTTTATTTTGTGAAATGAAGGCTGGATAGCTACGTGGCTTTGGAAAGCGGTCAGGTGTTAAGGTGACGTAATCATTTTTTAAAATTTCAGTCAGAGACAACTCACATTTGAAATTACTGATTTAGTAGAATCAAGTTAGAGTTTGAAGTCTAGGGTTGGAGCTCATCACGCTTGATAAATATGTTATGCAGAAAAATGGGGAATGTGGAGTAGACATCCTCCAGAGGATGCTGGGGCTGTGGAGGACAGTGTCATGTCATGGGGGGAAAGGACCAAGGAAGACACTCTCCACCACATGAAGGCTAACCATAGCAGAAAACATCCTTTCTGTCTTCCTCTTACATATTCCTCCCACTTCACCAATTGATTCTGGGTGTTGAGGCTTACATGAGGAGAAATGCTATTCTTTTTCCTATCTTTTCCTATAGAGAAGACGGTCTGAATCTTTTTCTCTGGTTTAGCTCTGTAACCGATAAAGCTCCATATCCAGTGTCCAAGTCTCTTTTTGTTATTTTTATCACTGGGGACAAGGCTACACTACATTTGTCTGAGCATCCGTTATTCGTTCTTGTTATATATTGTTTTTCTTGAATATCTCCGGTGTCACAGAGGCCAAGGCTTGAATATTTATAATTAATACACATGATTTAAAAAAAAAAAAAAAAGAGTGCATGCACACAAATACTGTCATTGTGTTTGATTCTTCTTTTTTTTGAGAGACTTTTTATTTTCTACAGGCAAAATTTTATATACAGTTTCAACCTTTATCAAGTCACTTTTAAGAGGAAACTTTTACCCTCGTCGCACATTTCAGTCATGTTTTGTGATGTTGCTTTCATCAAAGTGCTTTTAATATAAATGTGCCTTCAGCCTTGACTTTTGTTATTTCCATTGTGAACAAAACTAACAAGCAGTCAAGAGGAGAAAGGATGAAAATCTCAAAGATATGAATGAACGCTGTTAGTATTAATAATAATAATGGATTGGATTTATATAGCGCTTTTCAAGGCACCCAAAGCGCTTTACAATACCACTATTCATTCACTCTCGCATTCACACACTGGTGGAGGCAAGCTACGGTTGTAGCCACAGCTGCCCTGGGGCAGACTGACAGAAGCGAGGCTGCCATATCGCGCCATCGGCCCCTCTGGCCAACACCAGTAGGCAAGTAGGGTAAAGTGTCTTGCCCAAGGACACAATGACCAGGACAGAGAGCCCAGGGATCGAACTGGCGACCTTCCGGTTACAGATGCGATTCCCAACCCCCTGAGCCACGGTCGCCCCAACAAATAAGGCCCCCTATTTTATAGCCTAAAGCTGGACCTACATTGTTTATGTGAAAACATGTTTATGGAATCAGATGTGTAAATGAAACGTGTCACGCTGGCAATTATTCCTAACACTTCCCCATTGGTGTTCCTGAATATATATCTATATATATATTCAGAATATATATATATATATAGCGTATATATCTCATGTATATCTCATGCACATATCTTTCTTTCTACATAGCACTTTAATTCTTATTGTTTGCACTGAAGCACCGCAGCAATTTCCTAATGTTGTAAACCTCAACATCTGGCAATAAACCCATTCTGATTCTGATTCTGATTCTGAATGTTTTTACATGTTTCAGGTCATTGTTTGGGTTTTATGGCTCAACTACTGCCATTGGTTGGTTGTGTGGAAGGCATAGAGAGGATCCAAAATGTAGCTCTATGCAGACTACCTTAACTGAAAACAGCTGACAAAGGCTGATAGACAAAATAAAGAGCTGCGCAAAGCTGGAGCAAACTAACATAAACACTGCTGGCTGGCCGAACAAAACCTGGAGAAAATGATGATGACGTGACAAGGAACAGAGAGAAACTGAGGACTTAAATACACATAAGGTAATTAGGGAGATGCAACACAGCTAGGGAAAACAAGGCACAGGTGAACTAAGCCAAGCTAAGGACAAGGGGAACAAAACTCGGGTAGTCAAGTCAATCAGTTCCCATAAGGAGAAACCATTAGTTGTTTCAGAGCCAGACTTGTTAATGGAAAACATGTCTATGCTGACAAGTGAAATTAAGACATGAATTCTGTGGTCTGCTTGAAAGCACAAGGTGAACAAAGCACAGACCTGGCTGAAAGTAACAAAAATGTGGAGAAAGAAAAAAGGTAGAAAGATGAGGAGGAGGGACTTCTGAGAGACTCTGTCCTTCACGTCCTTGATAGTCTCCACTGCTAGAGGCCATCATTTCACTTGCCTTTGATCTTCTCTCTCTTTAAACTTGCTACATAGTAAGAGTGTTATTCAGTAAGAGTGATGTGCAGTGAAAATGTTTTTTTTCCATACCTTTAGTCTTTCACCTGTTCAAACTGCAGCCCAAAGTGCACTACACACTCATGTGAAGACAGTAATCCACAGTAAACTAGACCATCTCCTCCTGCTGAAGTAGCAAAGCTGACATGTGTAGCCTGTTTGAGACCACTTGTCCTCCCAGGGTCATTATTAGTTTTACTGAACTCTAGGAATTATTTAAAGACCAATGATTCCTCTTTGGTCTGTCTATCTACCTCATAAGTTGAATTTGTCTTTCATCACGTATAACTGATGACAGTATGTGGTGCATACATGTTCCCTCTCCAACTAGATGTGTTCAGGTGGGACAGGCCCAAGGTACTGTAGCATTTAATGCCACAATGAAAAAGAAAATACCACGATCCATCATGAAACAGCATTCAGCTTCTTATTCAGTCTCTGCAGAGGAGCTAAACAGATCCTTCCTAACAGATTCATGTGTGAGTTGTGTAGTAGCTGTAATCAAGAAATCCTAGTAGTTGTGATATGGAGATAGGATCTTAAAAGGTGAACAAATTATAAGTTCTATCTAAATGTCAACTTTTATAACTCGTGTTGATCATCAGCTCATTTTATTTACAAAGAAGTGAGCTTAACCAGTTTTTTAATATAAGCTGCCAGCATACAAACAGAGAAAAGTTGTTTCCTGCTGCAAATGAACTCTTAAGCACCATCGCTCCAGTAATAGAAAAATCACAAATGCACATGTAAATTCCTGAATTCCAGATTGCTTCAGTCAAATGTGGCACACTGAATGATGAGGAGTATTACTTTTGAGTAGTAAAATAATTTTGTTCTGATCATTTGCAAAGAAATGCTTCATTTGAATAGTTTCACACACGTTTCAGAGCTCATCACATTACAGAAACAGCTTTAGTTGGGGTGGCTGTAGCTCAGGTCACCTACTGATCGGAAGGTTGGTGGTTAATCCCTGACTCCTCCATTCTGCATGTCAAGTATCCTTAGGCAAGATACTAACCCCAAGTTGCTCTCCGATGTATCCATCGGAGTGTGAATGTAGTTAGACAGCACTGGGTATAGAGAAAGTGCTTGTGAGAATGGGCGTGACTGGGGTGAATGTGGCATGTTGTATAGAGCGCTTTGAGTACTCCGGGAGAGTAGAAAAGCGCTATATAAGAATCAGTCCATTTACCATTTACTTTAGTGAAGGTTACAAATGATCTTCGTATGGCAGCAACAGTGGACTCATCTCTGTGCTTATCCTGCTAGACTTCATTGCACCATTTGATACTGTTGACCATAATATTTTATTACAGGTTGCTGTAGGTATTAAAGGTACTCCACTGCAGTGGTTTGAATCATATCTATCTCATATTGTTAATGTGAATGGAAAGTCCTCTTCACGCACTAAGTTTAAATATGGAGTTCCACAGGGTTCTGTGCAAGGACTAATTCTATTTACATTTTACATGCTTCCCCTAGGCAGTATGATTAGAAAGCATAACATACTTTTTCACGGCTATGCAGATGATTTCCAACTATATTTATCTATAAACCCAGATAACGCACATCAATTAGTTAAACTACAAGAATTTCTTAAAGACATAAAGCACAGAATGACCATTAATTTCCTGCTTCTAAATTCAGATAAAACTGAGGTTATTGTACTTGGCCCTAAAAATCTCAGGGTCAAGTACAATAGAGATGTAGTATCTGACCAGATGCTTACTTTGCATGGTGCACATATTAAACAATATATGGAGCACTTTATGTCATTGCTAAATATCTCTAAAATTAGATACATCCACCAGTGCACAGTAGAAATTTCTTCATTTAAACTGGCAAAATTTGCAAAAAGTCAATAAGTCCTTAAAACAGTAAATTACTGAGTAGCACAGATCGTCTTTCATATATCTTTCATCTTTCGTATTTAAAAGCTGACTTAGATTAATATAAAATATAAATCAACCAAAACATTATGGTGTGATTTAACTACAGTGGATTTACTCCACTTTTAGTCTTTACTTTATTAACTCAAGAATTATATGGAATTTGAACCATTTTTTAATGCAGAACTTTTGTACTTTTCCTCTTCTACAACTGTAAAAGGTTGATAATATATCTACATAATATAGATATTATATTCTATATTTTCTCTATAAAATGACCTGAAATGTATTGTTTCATAATTAGCATTTAACAACAGAAACATATAGATTACAGTTGAGGTCCTGGTGAGGACACACATATTATCTGTCTATTTGTATTTAGGGACCAACATACAATTGATAACATGAAGCAAAGATGAAAACCAGCACAGAAAAACTTTAAAGTGATTGCCAGAGTGATTCTACTGTAGAAACGGCAGCTGCAGCCTAACTGTTCGTCACTGCCTTTATTTCCTGTAGAAGTTCAGGGTCTAGCTGTGGAGTTGTGGTCAGCATTCACTCAGCTTTATCATCGTTCTGGTTTCTTGGGTAGCCTCCTGTTAGCATGTTAGCATGCTCTCTGTGCAGATGATTCCAACGCACTAAAGGTATGTAATCAGTATTATGCAGTTGTTTGAGGTCTGGATGCAGTTTGCACTTTACAATCATAGGCTACGTTCACACTGCAGGTCTTAATGCTCAACTCCGATTTTTTTTTTTCAAACACAAAGCGCTCTGTTTAGACCCAGACCAAACAGTATTGTTTGACTGTTTCGGACTTTACGTTTCCCAATTTTGCTTTAAGTTATAAAGTTATTTTGTTATTTACATATGGCCTAATAATTATCTTTATTGCTGTTTTAGAGAGGAGTGGTGCTTCAAAGGATAGTTGCAGGTTTCTGTCAGAATGTGCAGATTATACAGTTCAAATAAAATGTTCACGTTTCTCCAAGTTGTCTTCCCAACAGTTTCACTGACATCTACACTGGATGGCCAGAAAGCTTTCACGATGTCTTCTCGGGCGCTTCTCCAGCGCTGATAATTAGTGTCTGTCTTGTGTTAGTGACGTAAAAGACGGATTTAATGCGACATGACCGTTCAAACAGCAGTCGCTTTCTAAAACATCAGATATGTATCGGATTCAGTACCACATACGAAAGTGACCCAGGTCGGATTTGAAAATATCGGATTTGTGCCGTTCACACTGTCATACCATGATCGGATATGGGTTGCATAGGGTCAAAAAAGTCTGATTTGATGCACTTTCGCCTGCGGTGTAAACGTTGCCATAAATAAAACTAATGTCCATATCCATGCTGCAGACTGCACCACTATTTTACTCTCACAAACTGAAATCAGTTCACTGTAGTGAAGGTGATAGGGGGAACGCACAAAAATTGGAGCACTAGAGTCCAAAACAACACAGTCCAGGAGGCTGGCTGAGTGACCAGTGGCAGAAACGAAACAGTTCAGGGGATCAACCGGGAGGTCGACAGCACAGGAAAAGCAGTTCAGGGGCCGACTGCAGCATAGGTGGCCACACTGTAGCGATGGAGTAGGTGTGGAGGCCGACCATAGGGCCAGCACTGTGGCGTGACTGGTGAACTACTGCCTGGCCAATGGTACCTTACAGGGGCTCTCCTGGGCCCCAGCAGGCAAAAAAGATGGCTGGACAGGCTCTCCTGCGCCCCTAGTAAATAGAATTACTGCTGCCAGAATGCGTTCCACCTAGGGCTGTGCGATATGACCAGAATCTCATATCCCGATATAAGACATCTATCGTCCGATAATGATATAAATCACAAAAATTTAACATTTTCTGAAAATTCTGTGAATCTCGGGCAGCTTGACTTGCGTGAAGTGTTTTCAGCTGGGCGTCCTGTACCTGGAATCGAATGTTTTAACCGATGCATGAAACTATACATTTTTAGACATAAGTTGTAATGGCCGCCATTTTCTTTGTGAGTATTTATTACACGGCGTGCCTCATGGAAAAGCCTGTTCTAATGTTTGAGTCTAAGGTTTATGTTTTTAGCACCTGACGGCTCTTTTTAATTCTCATCCGTAAATACTCTGCATACTCTTTCACGTGATTCAGTTTATTTTGAAAAGTCTCAACAGGACCTTGATCTTTATTCTGAAAAGTTTATGTGGAAAATAAACAAGCGAACACGCGATGGTTTTACCGTCGTTGTTGCTAATGACAACGCATAAAAACAGGCTCATATCCCTCTGTAGTGTGGTTATTTTAAATATAAGAGAAGGAGAGAACTTTAAGAAATTAATATAGCCACTACAGTGACCATCAAAACGGTGAAAAAATATTGACGTAAACAGTTTATTTTGCGACACCACGAAACAAACGATAACGTAAAATGAAACGATAGACGTTTTTATATCGTCATCCGATATATATCGTTATATCGAACAGCCCTAGTTCCACCCACAAGCAGAATGCCAACTATCATTAAAAAATATAGTATTTAATGGTGTAAAAGTATAGTATTTAATTTGCAAGTAAAACAACTATTCCACAAGTTTGTGCCAACTAAAGAGGACTGAATGTTGGTGAAGACCGTTCAGTCATATAGCACTGTAGCCAGCATGCGTGTTGTTCACATCACTCACTTCTATGACCTTGTTGCTGTAAGATAAAAATACACCACACGATCATTCCACTGTGCATGAAATCACACACCATAAAACAGCATATGCCACCACCCAAAAATTAGTAACTGATCAACTGTAACAGATATTTCATGGACCCACTACAAGCTATCTACTCTGCTAGACCTTCACACAAGCTGAAATGTGAGAACAGGCTGCTGTTGGCCCTCAGTGTTCTCTCGCTCTCGGTTTATCTATTGTGTTTGCTATTTATTGTGCCTTGTAAAGTGGTTTTCTCCAGCATGTCGGTAACACAAGCTAAAGCATTTTTCCTGTCCAGGACGCCACCATTAGCAAATGATAGACTGCAGTAATACGAACTGGCAAATGTCTTCTTGTTGCTACTTTTAAACCTTTTATCTCAGATGTGGCATGAGTGTGCACTCAAGTGGACCATGACAGCATATTTTTCACTAGACGTGTGACTGATACCTCATCCGTACTGAGTAACAGGCAAATAAATTTCTGCTACACCTGATAATCCGTATAAATCATAGCATACAATCACATGGATTTTGGTTTCATATTGTTCATTTCATATTGGATTGCTACCAGCAAAGGTTGTTTGAAAATTATAAAATGAACTGGCACTTATGCACTACTTTTCTACCTGAGCCTTCTGTGCCAATTCTATGAATGACATTCTGAGCTCTAATTGCCTGGCAGGGCACCTGACACTTGGATGGGGTGCAGACGCACAGGGAATGGGACAAAGATGGAGTGCTGCTCGCCATGTCAGACACACGCACGCACACACACACACACACACACACACACACACACACACACACACACACACACACACACACACGCCTTAGATACTACCATCTATATTGAAAAAAGTTTATGTGTGTAGCCAGTGACCTCGGCGTTGCATCCATCACCAATCTCAAGTGTGACCAAGGGGAGATGCATCTAGCGAGCATGTCTAGGCTCTTTTATTCCTGCATCCTTATCACCTGCCTAACCTCGTGAACCTACAATCCTGCTGTACCTAGAGGGAATTGCCACTCTTCGCCACACAAATCTAAGTAATACAATATACTGCAGCACAGGGGTCAAAACTGCACTGAATTCATCAACAGAAGAAACTCAATAGCCAGAAAAAAATGTAATGATTGACAGGAATTGGCAACCTTTTAAGAAAGAGGACATTAAATTTGTGCTAATACTTTCACTTTAAAAATAAACTATGAAAATGACACAAACAAAAACACTTGAGTAAACAATTTCTGCAAGGCCCCTGTGGCAGCTTCTGAGCTGCAAATCCAACACCAGGCAAGGCTAAAGGCTGATTTGGATTTGATGACTTTCATTGACTTTCCATCACTTTGTTTCCCTCCATCATTGCTAGTAAATTGGTCTGTGTCTGATGAAACACTAATGGAGAGCCTGCAAAATTTGCACTTGGCTATTAAACAGTATGTCAGTCAAAACACAATGAAAGCTGTGAAATGGAATTTGTAGAGGACCTCGGTGAACTGCATACAAAACATTTAGCCTGCATTTTCTGAGCTAGCTGACCTTAAACCTCTATGAAGATATGTCTTTATTCGTGACTCTTTTTTTGAGTGGTTAAGCTATGATATATATATATTTTTGATTTTCAACCCTTTGTGTTAAAAATGTACCTCTAATATTCATAGGCAAAATTCAGGAAATTTATAGGCTTTACTGTCATCCATCCATTCGCTTCCGCTTATCCTTTTCAGGGTCGCGGGGGGCGCTGGAGCCTATCCCAGCTGTCATAGGGCGAGAGGCGGGGTACACCCTGGACAGGTCGCCAGTCTGTCGCAGGGCGAACACACAGGGACAGACGACCATTCACACTCACATTCATTCGCACATTCACACCTAGTGACAATTTGGACTTTCCAATCAACCTATCCCCACAAGCTGCATGTCTTTGGACAGTTCCCTCCGGGTACTCCGGCTTCCTCCCACCGTCCAAAGGCTTTACTGTGATACTTTAAATTTATACTTAAAATGTAATCGGTATAGCTGTAGTTAAGAGAGGTCTATGTTTAAGAAACAAGGTTTACTCAGTACCCACCTATTTCACCTGGCTATTATTTTGCCTCAATACAAGTTACGGAGTTTCATTGACATTACTCAGTCCATGGCTGCCATGTCATTGCCTATTTCTTCCTATGTGAATACAACAAGTATATGCTGTATCTGGGCTGGTAACTCTTTGTATGTCAAATTCTTTACATGATGATTTACACTGATCATTCAAACAATAAATAATTTACATCAGAGCAGCTGCTTGACTGCTGTCACTAAGGTGTGGTCACTTTGGAGTGAAAATAGTTGAGTTGAGAATAAAATTGCACCTCCACTTTCCATCTGGTGGTATGATGATACTTTGGTCTTTACTCAGGGATTTGATACTTTTCTTTTACTGAATGGTGAGGTTAAAAGGAGCTATTTTTGCACTGGAGCGGGCCACGTATACCTTTATCTTGATTTGTTCAGCTTCAGGCTGTGTCAGTTTAATTGTAATCGCTGTGTCTGAGGCAGTGATGAGGTCCACTATGGGCAGCTGTTGTGGTGATAATGCAATTATTGAGCCCCGTGGCTAAGATGTCCCTTTTGGGTTTGGTAAGGGCCGTATCTGAGAAGTTCTTCACCCTCATTTCCTTTCTGTCTGTAGATGTAGTGTCTTCCTGTACTGGTACAGATGGTCTGGGTATGAAGTCAAAATAAGTTTAAAAGTCCTTGCTTGCAGTGTTTGGAATTTGTTTAGGTTGTCTTTCTTTGCCTATATATAACTTTACCAAGCACACTTATTTGACTGCTTTTTATGCCTAAACCTCAGGCACACTAGTGCAGCGGTTCCCAACCTTTTTTGCGCCACGGACCGGTTTATGCCCGACAATATTTTCATGGACCGGCCTTTAAGGTGTCGCGGATAAATGCAACAAAATAAAACTAGTACCGGTACCCAAAAAAATTTTTTTTTTCATAACACACGTGAAAAGACCAAGGAAAACCGAGTAAACGATAACAAAATAACGCTGAAAACCGATAAAAACCCTGAAAGCTATACATTTCACACCTGAGCCTCAACTCTCGCGGCCCGGTACCAAACGACTCACGGACCGGTACCGAGGGGTTGGGGACCGCTGCACTAGTGTACTAGTACATACAGTAATGTTTAAGATTGACAGAGTATGTATTTTCCTCGGGATGAATAAAGTATTCTGATTCTGATTTTCAGTGTCAGTACAATTTTGTCTAATTCTCTACTTCTGAAAGGAGACTCATGGCATGGGCTTTAAATGGGAAAGTAATTAGCAGCGCATATGGCAAGAGAATGACAAGGTCTTTGTGCTACTGCCTGCCCGGTAATATATGTTTTTGTTTATGTGTGTGCTCACAGTACAAGGCCACCCACAAAAGAAGAGCCTGATTGACAGCTAAAGAATTATGTGAGGCGCAAACGCACAGGCAAAAAAATTGCACTCCTGTTCAATCACTACTACATGTATCAACAATGCTCTGCCAGCAGCTGTGCTCTGAGAAGAGATTCCCTCTTGGCTACTATCAACTATCATCCAACATCAAACTGAAGAACTAAGAGAAATATCAGTGTTTCTCTGTTGTTTTACTTCATTCCATGTTCCTCATTTCCCTCCCAGATGATCTAATAAATCTCAGTCTTTGGAGAGTTTACTTTATTGCCTACAAATCCAGAGCAACTAAACCCATTTATGTTTCATCAGATGCTGCCTTTGGTTCTGAAGCAAAGTACATGCAACAAATTCTAAGGAAGGATTGAAAGAGTGAAAAAGTGATGATCGTTAATACAAATATTAGTAAGGGGTGAATATTGCCAAGGACAATAAACAGTGTACAGTTGTGGTCAGAATTCAATGATGGAATGATTGTTCAGCATATGCAATGTAATGTAAAAAACAAAAAGCAAAAAAACAATTATATATAAAAATATATTCAAACACCCACACTAATATGTCACTGGCATCTTTTTTTTTGTTTGTGGGTGGGAAGGGGTATAGCTATAATTATGACTTCATGTAAAACACAGGGAAATTCATAAACATATTACTTCTGACTTTCTTTATTATTTTCTCCCTCGTGGATTTTTACACTTTCCCTTAATTCTTCCCAGCCTTTCCACCTGGCCGATGTCTAAAAATGAGGTTATTTATCACCACTACATAGATGGACTCTTTTTAATGCACATGTTTTCACCTTTTTGGAAAAGACATGTTTTCCAGCAAAATTGCTTTTTTGACTCCTGATAGTGTTAATCCCCCAGAACAGTCATTTTAAGGCACTGGCTGTTTCTTCATCCCCTTTTGTAGAGTGCAAAAAGCCATTAAAAGTTGTGAGTGTCCTTGTAATGGCATTATGAGTGAATTGTGTGGCCTATGTATGCCTGAGCTTCCCTCAGGCCCTCGCCCACTCTCTCCTGTTTTCTGTGGCATATGCACTTTCTCACTGTATTTGCACCCACGCATTCACCTAAGTTCACTCTGATCACGTACAACATTAGACTCAGTGTTTAAAAACAATTAGTCAATTTGAAAAAAGAAATACATCTAATTTCATTACCTTGGAAGGCCATTTGCTTAACGAGTCATTAAATTTCAGTAATTGTCCTCTGACTCCAAAATGAAAACTTTTTCCTTTTGAAATTATCAGCGTTCATGACCAGTGCTCCATTTTATTCTCTTATTCAATTAAAATTTTGCTTCTCTAGGGTACTGAATAAAAAGTAAAAACAGAATTTCTGAATACTGTTCCAAGTAAGAAAACCTCATTCATAATTCAAATGATTCATTCAAATGACGTTGGAAATAATTTTACTAATATTATCATGTTTTTGAAAAGAGGTTTTGAAAAAGATGTCCCTTTTTATCCAAACTTGAAGGAAAACTGAAATATCTTTGTACTCAACAGGCAGAAACCTAGAACCTTCTTGCTGTTAACTTGCAATGCTAACCCTACACCACCGTAATGAGAAAAAAAAACTAAGATTTGAGAAATCTCACAGTGCAACATACAATGAGACAAAACCTCATTAGACACATAATTCACATTATGTTTTTACATTTTAGACTTCTGATCAATGTGGTTGTCCTACAGTGAAAAAGCTCTTTGATCCATTTTGTGGGATGTAATGACAGTCACTAATGTTATTTGGTAATAAGCTTATATGTGATATATAATGGTACAATAAGTTTCCTTTTACATCACATTTTTACAAATACCTTAACAGCAAAGACAAAGTTTATGTGTGACAGAGCCTAGGTTTAAATGAAACAACCTGTTAGAAAAGGAAAAAAATAATGGATAACTAATAAAAATATGTGGGGCACGCACATGCTCAGAAATAGGGCTACAGTGAAAGTTTAGGTATAGTCTATACAAATGCATAGCCTAGGGATAATTATTAGGGGTGCAACGATACTCGTATCGATATTGAACCGTTCGATACAGTGCTTTCGGTTCGGTACGCATATGTATCGAACAATACAAAATTTGTAATTTATTTTATCAACTTTCCTGCTGACGATGCTGTCTGTGTTGAGCGCTCCGTGGATCTGCGCTTCACAGTGCAGCCTAGGTGGAGTAGTCGAACGCAGATTCACTGAGCGCAGGGCAAGCTAGCGAGACAGAAGCTAAGCTCTCCTTGCAACATGGCAAATTGAACCTCCCCCACCCTCATTCAGATCTGGCGTTTGGAACTATTTTGGTTTTCATGTGACGTATGACCCTGAAGGTAAGCGCGTCATGGACTAAAGTAAAACAGTATGTTGGATGTGCCACGCAATGCTCAATTACATGGGTGGGAACTACTGTGTTAGCGCAGTTAGCTCGTTAACGTGTTGGCCGTCCAGCCCCAAGCACGGGGCGATTCGCGGTAGCTCGTTAACTTGCCGTGTTGTGGCGTTAACGTCATTTCAACGAGATTAACACTGACAGCACTAGTGGGAACACAACGAATATGACTGCACATTTACTCCGACAGCATCCTAGTGCAAAGACAAGTGGAAGCAGACAAAAACAACAAGCACGCATGCTACAAATTTACCCGAGTCATTTAAACAGTCGTTAGCACATGATTCTCCTTATGGGGACCTGATATGTTTAATATGCTGCTGAGAATATAGCCCAGAAGAAGCGTATAGTATAGCTTTTATTTTGGAAAGAGCCATTTCTCTGTAATAAACTCTCTTTTCCAAAGATGAGTGATTCCTCGATCAGATATATTTATTTTTTTTATTACTTTTTTGTTTCAGCAACATTAAATTTAAAAACTGTACTTTTGAGTTAAAATATATATTTAGAATTTTAATAAATGACAAATTAAAAAGGCATGAACATTTTTTTTGTATCGAAAAAATATCGAACCGTGACACCAAAGTATCGAACCGAACCGTGAATTTTGTGTATCGTTGCACCCCTACTAATTATGGACTTTAAGGTAACTTAGGGCCTAAAAGGTACATGTATATTCCTAATCAATAAACAGTACATATTTGTTCTATTTATTCTTCTTCTAAATTTTAACATTAAACCTCAGGAAACAGTCAAACACCAAACAAATGACATAAAAATGTTCATTATACTCTTACACTTTAGGTTTGTGCTTTCTTTTGTCAAATGTAATTAATATATTCTGACAAAGTACATTCAGTTTCTCGTGCATCTTGGCACTACCGTTGTGCAATAGTTAAAACTATTGCATTACTGCAAGAAGGTACTGCATTGAAGCCTGCTTTTGTTCTTCATCTTTCTGTATGTGTAGATGTCCAATAGAAAAGATGTGAGTGCTCGGTGTGTCTAGAAAAGTACAGTAAAAATGCCAGTCCATTTTCAGTTGTATAGTACAGGGTGTATAAAAAGAAAGTTGGATTTCAAAGTGCTGTAATTCCACAGCCGTTTACTGTTAACAATCAAAGTACATACTTTTAGAAACAGGACATTCATGACTTTCTCCAAGACTTTTATGTAGCATAACAACATCAGGGGCTGCAGGTAGCATATGGGACAAATTCAATTGTCGAATTGTGTCTGGAGGAAGACACATCAAGCAAGTTTTGTATATAAAGCTGTATATTGAGCCATCTATTTTAAAATTTACCCCAAGCTTCTAGGTTCATTACTTTAACATAATATAGCTTTTTCAGACTGGATGGTTCTTTTTCATAAACATAATACATACATATAAAATGCACATTAAAATAGAAGTGTATTTAAATAGAATAGCAGTTTACAGCTAGTCACACAGAGATATGGTTTAAACCTTGTGACTTGTTGTAACACCATTTGTACCACAATGAAGTATCTATAATAGGGTCATTTTGCTAAGTCAGATCAATTGCACATGGGCTGGGAGCACTTTGTAATGAACAGAAATGAATAATGAACATCCAACATTATATAAATGCATTTCATCACAAAGCCACATGGACAGACTAGTTGCTGATGTATCCTTCAGGTGCTCAGGTGCTGATTTCAGTAAATTCCAGCCAGTGCAGTTTTGCCTCCCGTGATCCAAGAAGCATACTTCGTTACTTTGTTATTTTGCAAACGAGTCTCTGTTCTGAGAAAAATTACATTTTAGCCACTTGAGAGAGAGTGAAAGAAATTCATAAGGAGCCAAAATGATTTGAGTAATATGTGATGAAAAATTAAAATCTAATGGAAAATAACCCTCAGTTGTCTTTTGCAGTAAGCCCTTTCTTAATGACTTTAGTTGCTTAACAACTAGTTTTGACTATCTACAATTTTAAAACAAAGGTATTATCACAGGTGGTAACCCCTGTTACATTTTGGAAACAGCCAAAATATTTTTTTAATAACTTTATGACATGGATTTGCCAATTTAGCCAATAAGTGTGCAGTGCTCCTCAGTTTCTAACTCTGGCTTCAAAACACAAGATGGAAAAACATTTAGTTTTAGGCTAAATAGTGTCACAGTCAGCAGATGCAGACTGTGTGAAGTGGAGAATAATGGACTCAAACGCAAACACAACCGAACGCGGAACATAACTTGAGTTAACAAAAGGCGAGCCATTTAATAAGGCTGATAAAAAGGTACAGACAAAGGGCAGTCAAACTGATGCACTAAACATGAACTTAAACTGGGTACACTAAAATAGATCATGAAAGACCCTGACATGGACAAGAAGATGAACAAACCTGGACATGAATACATGAAACCTTGAAACCGTGTGAAACAACAGTCGACCTGACAAAGAATATATGGGAACACAAATGCACACAGGAGGGGAAGTGGAAACACACAGGGAAACAGCTGACTGGAATGAACATAATGACGCCACAGGGGAAATGAAACTAAACACAATGAACATGGGACACCAGACCTCTTCAAAATAAAACAGGAAACATGAGACGCAGACACGACACAAGATTTACAACATAGGACACGCAGACATGAAACACATGAAGGATGAGGGAGACTTAAACACAGGGGTGAAGACACACGGGGAGTCTAATAAACAATGAACTATAACAGAGCCCCCTAGAAATGAACTAACCTAATGAACTAAAACATAAACTATTAACATCAAAATATATTAAAACTCAAAATGCTGGGTCAAATGACCCAGGGTGGTGGCAAAATAGACTTAAGTAAACAGTGGGGAATGGGTCCATATACAATCTATGGTCTGTGTTACATAACTAAGTAAAATTGAGAATTTGTAATCTTGAGTTTACTACATATCAACACATTCTTATTCCCACAAACACTTTGGTGAAGATCTCTCATTACATACTTTTAGCTTTAGTTTCTAATTCAGGTGTGGGGGGACATCTATTAAAAGTTATCAAATGTTAAAGGGGTATCCAGTTCAAATCCCCAGAAACCCTGATCAAAGCAACCATATTTAATGAGGTTGACAGTCCTCTTGAACAATAATTTTCTTGTATGGTAAATTTTCTTTTAGTTAAACTAACAATAATTATCCAGTATAACAATTTACAACCTGCCAATGATTGTTCAAAGACCTTTTCCCCTGATACCAGACATAAGTGGGCATAATCTATGTTTCTTTTGGCAGTTACAACTTAGCTATGGTGGAGGGATTGAGCTGGTCCCCAAAATTGGCTTCGAAACTGATCATGGTGTTGTGGCAGCTACGTGTTAGGCACATCTAACAGCTGGTCCATGTAAGGACCAGCTGAAGAATCTATAAAGAACCTATGGCTGAGTTGAGACAGCCACACTCAATCAAGGCCAAATGTGGCCCATAGATCACTGCAGATGTAGGCCACATTTGGACTTAACATTCACAGCAGACTGGGTTTATTCCCTAATATCACTTCCATTTTGGAGAAAATAAAAAGTGGTACCATTTCATGGAATTAAATGTTGGCCTGAAACATAAGCTATTGAGTAGTTTCCTTTTAGAAGTCCCATTAGATTTTGAGAGTACTTTTGCACTTGCACACACACACACACACACACACACACACACACACACACACACACACGCACAGCTAATGTGCTTTGCAACTCTATACACACACAAGTGCTCTCCAAAAGAACGGAGATCAACAAAGACGGCCAAGACACAAAGAGTTTCACAACTCACTTACCGTCGAGCTGAGTGATGGCCAGCAGGGAGAAAATCAATAGCAAGAGGGTAGACACCATCAAAGCTGTCTACGGACTAACATCCTGTTACTGTCGACAGGTTTTAATCCATAAAACTGGTGTCTCCCCCAGAACAAAGAGAGAGACAGCAGAGTCTTCTCTTGTCTCTATCATGGCTTTGAATTACAAAGGCCTATCACTGTGGATTTAGAGGGAAACTATGTGGAATTATACTTAGGATCAGTCTCTTGTGGGAAAAGAAGAGGTTTCATTGTTGTCTAGTTGTTGCCGAATACACGAGTTCTTTTTATAAAGTTAATAGAACATGAGGATAAATAAAAATATCCATTTAGCAGATAATTACATCTAAAGTTCATGACAGCTTTCCTGTTTATGTTCTCTGCATCCGTGTGGTGAAATCATATTTCTCTCACGTTCTCTGTAAATACAAGTGTACTAAAATAGCAAGAATACCAAAAACAAACAAACAAACAAACAAAAATACTATGCTAGATACTCCAACATTACTACAGGCCTTAGGTTATAGCGAAGCAGTTCCCTGTCCTGCCTATGTTGGTGATAGACAGCTAATCAGTGAGCCTGTAACTGACATGCTTTGTTTGATTGACAGCTGTGCATTTTCTAAATAATGTGATAGACTGTGAAAGACTAAGGTTTCCAATCAGATCACAATTAGTGCCTCTGTGCTGTCTTTCAGTCCAGCTTTGTCCAGCCACTGGTAGGATTTCTGTATGTCAGCCACCTCCTTTATCTGTTGGTGGTACATACCATGCAAGGGCCTTTCCTTCCATGATGGTTTCTCCTCTTTCTTGGGTTTCTGCTGCCTGAGGTACTCACTGAGTATGTGGTTGGTTAGGGCCATCTTCCTGATGTATTTGTGGATGTTTGCTGTCTCATCCTGGACTGTGGTACTGACACTCACCGGTTCGCGGCATACAGCCTCAGGGTGCTGCACTTGTGGGAAACCTTCCATGCATGGTAAGGAGCTTCCTTTCTCAACACCTACTCCCTGCCCATGATCAAGTACCCTGCTGGGATAATAAGTTGACCAAAGGAGGAGATAGAAGCCACTGAAATCAAGATCAGGAAACTCCTGACCATGCATGGAGGGTTTAACCCTAAGTCCGGCACCCTGAGACTGTACTCTAAGCAGAAGGAAGGAGGCCGGGGACTAGTGAGTGTCAGCATGACAGTCCAGGATGAGACAACGAACACGATTACATCAGGAAGATTGCCCCAACCGACTGCATGCTCAGTGAATACCTCAAGCAGCAGAAACCCAAGAAAGCGGAGGAAGAAGAGGCAGCATCATGGAAGGACAGGCCCCTGTATGTACCACCGGCAGATAGAGGAGGTGGCTGACATCCAGAAATTCTACCAGTGGCTGGACAAAGCCAGACAGAAAGACAGCACAGAGCACTAATCATGGCAGTACAGGAACAAGCTCTGAGTACAAGATCCATAGAGGCTGGGGTCTATCACACCAGGCAAGACCCCAGGTGCAGGCTGTGTAAAGATGCCCCTGAGACAATCCAGCACATAACAGCAGGGTGTAAAATGCTACCTGGCAAGGTATGGAATGCCATAACCAAGTGGACGGCATAGTATACAGAGACAACTGTGCTGAATATGGCTGAAAGTCCTGAGGTCAAAATGGGAGACACCCCCAAGGGTGGTGGAGAATAACCGAAGGGACTTCCAGATACAGACAGACAAAATGGTGGTGGCTAACCAACCAGACATACAGTGGGGCAAAAAAGTATTTAGTCAGCCACCGATTGTGCAAGTTCCCCCACTTAAAATGATGACAGAGGTCAGTAATTTGCACCAGAGGTACACTTCAACTGTGAGAGACAGAATGTGAAAAAAAAAATCCATGAATCCACATGGTAGGATTTGTAAAGAATTTATTCGTAAATTCGGGTGGAAAATAAGTATTTGGTCACCTCACACATGGAAAATCTCTGGCTCTCACAGACCTGTAACGTCTTCTGTAAGACGCTTTTCTGTCCCCCACTCGTTACCTGTATGAATGGCACCTGTTTGAACTCATCATCTGTATAAAAGACACCTGTCCACAGCCTCAAACAGTCAGACTCCAAACTCCGCCATGGCCAAGACCAAAGAGCTTTCGAAGGACACCAGGAAAAGTATTGTAGACCTGCACCAGACTGGGAAGAGTGAATCTACAATAGGCAAGCAGCTTGGTGTGAAAAAATCAACTGTGGGAGCAATCATCAGAAAATGGAAGACATACAAGACCACTGATAATCTCCCACGATCTGGGGCTCCACGCAAGATCTCATCCCGTGGGGTCAAAATGATCATGAGAACGGTGAGCAAAGATCCCAGAACCACACGGGGGGACCTGGTGAATGACCTGCAGAGAGCTGGGACCAAAGTAACAAAGGTCACCATCAGTAACACACTACAACGGCAGGGAATCAAATCCCGCAGTGCCAGACGTGTTCCGCTGCTGAAGCCAGTGCATGTCCAGGCCCGTCTGAAGTTTGCCAGAGAGCACATGGATGATACAGCAGAGGATTGGGAGAATGTCATGTGGTCAGATGAAACCAAAGTAGAACTTTTTGGTATAAACTCAACTCGTCGTGTTTGGAGGAAGAAGAATACTGAGTTGCATCCCAAGAACACCATACCTACTGTGAAGCATGGGGGTGGAAACATCATGCTATGGGGCTGTTTTTCTGCCAAGGGGACAGGACGACTGATCCGTGTTAAGGACAGAATGAATGGGGCCATGTATCGTGAGATTTTGAGTCAAAACCTCCTTCCATCAGTGAGAACTTTGAAGATGAAACGAGGCTGGGTCTTCCAACATGACAATGATCCAAAACACACCGCCCGGGCAACAAAGGAGTGGCTCCGTAAGAAGCATTTGAAAGTCCTGGAGTGGCCTAGCCAGTCTCCAGACCTCAACCCCATAGAAAATCTGTGGCGGGAGTTGAAAGTCCGTGTTGCTCGGCGACAGCCCCAAAACATCACTGCTCTCGAGAAGATCTGCATGGAGGAATGGGCCAAAATACCAGCTACTGTGTGTGCAAACCTGGTAAAGACCTATAGTAAACGTTTGACCTCTGTTATTGCCAACAAAGGTTATGTTACAAAGTATTGAGTTGTATTTTTGTTATTGACCAAATACTTATTTTCCACCCTGATTTACGAATAAATTCTTTACAAATCCTACCATGTGGATTCATGGATTTTTTTTTTCACATTCTGTCTCTCACAGTTGAAGTGTACCTCTGGTGCAAATTACTGACCTCTGTCATCATTTTAGGTGGGGGAACTTGCACAGTCGGTGGCCGACTAAATACTTTTTTGCCCCACTGTAGTAATGGTAGACAAACAGAAGAAGACAGCCGTAGTGATAGATGTAGCGGTTCAGAATGACAGCAACATCAGAAAGAATGAACGCGAGAAACAGAATTTTATTGGATTTTGGAAATTGGAAAAAGATTAAATTATTTATCACGTTTAGCAGTTCCTCCCCCAATATTTGAGTGACACTGAGAGATACATATATGTGTATCTATTATTAATGATTTTTTTGTTTAATCAGTGAAGAGGAAAGTGCATCAATCGAGTAAATATCTATCCTAACAATTGGAAACCTTTTCTCACCTGAAAACTCTTTTGATCTACTGGCCTCATTGTCTTCATCCAACCTCCTCAGTATATCTCTGAATGTATGCATGGGTTTGCATGTTCTTCCTCATCTACTTCACTGTGTGTGTGTGTGTGTGTGTGTATACGCGCGCGCACAGAGACACCCAGGGGCTCATGTAATATTCAGCAGACCCCAGAGCCCCTGGGTGTCAGTAGCGTGCCCTATGCTGGAATAGATGTGTCTGCCCTCATCTTACCTAGTGACTGCCAAAGGAAAGAATAAGTATAACCACTTACCTCAGCCCCCCCCCACCCAACACACACACACACACACACACACACACACACACACACACACACACACACACACACACACACACACACACACACTCCTCTCTTCTCTTTCTTCTTTCTTGTTCTACTCTTCTAAATTTGTATATTGCTGCCAGGTTGCTGCAATCCAATGTCCCTTGACTTTTTCTTCTTTCTTTTACTTAGTGTTGCTCATATGACTTCTATTTCTTCCTCTTTCAGCTTTCAGCTCAGCATGCCACCAATCCCATATCTAGTCTGCCCCTCTTCTTCCTCCTCCTCACTGTGCAACCTTTTGTCGGCCTCACACCTGCCTGTTTTGCTCTCACCATGGCAGAATCAGCCTGCCTTCATCAATTCCTTCCCTTGATCCTGCAGGAAATGAGAATATTGTAGTCTGATACTAACTTTCAGAGATTCAAATTCAACTGGCTCAGCCAAAGAGACAGAGGAATGGATGTCACATTGCTCACTTTCCCATCAGTCTCCCTACTGCCAAAGGGGATTTGTTAAACTATGGTCTGTCTGTATGAAAAAGTGTGGGTACGTTCACAAAGTGATTGTTCAGAGTTCCTCCTGGTGGCAGGGAGTGAATGGGCCAAATACAATGATCCGTAGCAGCTACAGCAGAAAATGCTCATGTTCTCAGCATCTGTTCAGGGACAAATTAAAACTACTTCTTCAAAGTGAATATTATTTTTATAGATGATGATGAAATTAATGCGTTGGTGGTGCAACAAACTGTGCTTGAATAGTATGCTTTACATAAAAAAAAACCTAAATTTCTGCCTTATTGTAAGTTAAGTTTTAAAGTGTCAAATAAACACTTCATAAGATGAGAAACCTAGAAACATGAATTTGTTAACCTGTTAACCATCTACAGTACACACATATTTAAGCTCAGATTGCAAAATCAAGGAAAAATGTGAACTCTTGTTCTACCCTTCACCTGTTTTGCTTGTCGCTGTGTGCAGTAGAAGCTGCCTGAACTGTGACCACACAGAAAGTCTGACACAGAGAGCAAAAGACAGGGCAGAAGCTGTGCCACCAGAAACAACAAGCCTCATCTGAAATCATAATTTCATAATGCATTGTTCCAGTTTGGGTGTAGCAGGGGATGTGAATTTTTCTCATGGCTGAAAAAAAAAAACAATGTAAATTGAGGAAATACAGCCTAAAAGTAGGTCACAATTTCAAATGTGAAAATCCATCCATCCATCCATCCATCTTCATCCGCTTTGTCTGGGGCCGGGTCGCGGGGGCAGCAGCCTAAGCAAAGAGGCCCAGACCTCCCTCTCCCCAGCCACCTCCTCCAGCTTATCCGGGGGAATACCAAGGCGTTCCCAGGCCAGCCGAGAGATATAATCTCTCCAGCGTGTCCTGGGTCTGCCCCGGGGCCTCCTCCCGGTGGGACATGCCTGGAACACCTCACCCAGGAGGCGCCCAGGGGGCATCCTTGTCAGATGCCCGAACCACCTCAGCTGGCTCCTTTCGATGTGGAGCAGCAGCTGCTCTACTCTGAGCCCCTCCCGGATGGCCGAACTTCTCACCCTATCTCTAAGGGAGAGGCCAGCCACCCTTCGGAGGAAGCTCATTTCTGCCGCTTGTATCCGCGATCTCGTTCTTTCGGTCACTACCCACAGCTCGTGGCCATAGGTGAGGGTAGGGACGTAGATCGACCGGTAAATTGAGAGCTTCGCTTTTACACTCAGCTCCCTCTTCACCACGACGGACCGGTGCAGCGTCCGCATTACTGCAGCTGCAGCCCCAATCCGTCTGTCGATCTCCGGCTCCCTTCTCCCATCACTCGCGAACAAGACCCCGAGATACTTGAACTCCTCCACTTGGGGCAGGAACTCATCCCCGACCCGGAGTGGGCACTCCACCCTTTTCCGGCTGAGAACCATGGCCTCAGATTTGGAGGTGCTGATCCTCATTCCCGCTGCTTCACACTCGGCTGCGAACCGTTCCAGTGCGAGCTGGAGGCCCTCACCCGATGAAGCCAACAGAACCACATCATCTGCAAAAATCAGAGATGAGATTCTGAGGCCACCAAAGCGAAAGCCCTCCGCCACTTGGCTGCGCCTAGAAATCCTGTCCATAAAAATTATGAACAGAACCGGAGACAAAGGGCAGCCCTGGCGGAGCCCATCACCCACCGGGAACGAGTCCGACTTATTGCCGGCAATGCGAACCAAGCTCTTGCAACGGTTGTATAGGGATCGAATGGCCCGTAGCAATGGGCCAGACACCCCATATTCCCGCAACACCTCCCACAGGACACCCCGAGGGACACGGTCGAATGCCTTCTCCAAGTCCACAAAACACATGTAGACTGGTTGGGCAAACTCCCATGCACCCTCAAGTATCCTGGAGAGGATAAAGAGCTGGTCCAGTGTTCCGCGACCAGGACGAAAACCGCATTGTTCCTCCTGTATCCGAGGTTCGACTAACGGACGAACTCTCCTTTCCAGCACCCTGGCATAGACTTTCCCAGGGAGGCTGAGGAGTGTGATCCCCCTGTAGTTGGAACACACCCTCCGGTCCCCTTTCTTAAAGATGGGGACCACCACCCCGGTCTGCCAGTCCACAGGTACTGCCCCTGATCTCCACGCAACATTGCAGAGGCGTGTCAACCAGGACAGCCCTACAACGTCCAGAGCCTTCAGGAACTCGGGGCGGACCTCATCAACACCAGGGGCTCTGCCACCAAGGAGTTGTTTAACTGCCTCAGTGACCTCGCCCCCGGAAATTGGCGGGTCATTCCCCTCATCCCCAGACTCTGCTTCCTCCTCGGAAGACGTGTCAGTGGGATTAAGGAGGTCCTCGAAGTATTCCTTCCACCGCCTGACAATTTTCTCAGTCGACGTCAGCAGCGCTCCGCCAGCACTATACACAGTGCAGGTAGAGCACCGCTTTCCCCTCCTGCGACGTCTGACGGTTTGCCAGAATCTCTTCGAGGCAGTCCGAAAGTCTTTTTCCATGGCCTCTCCGAACTCCTCCCACACCCGAGTTTTTGCTTCAGCCACTGCCCGAGCCGCATTCTGTTTGGCCTGTCGATACCTGTCGGCTGCCTCCGGAGTCCCACAGGCTAACCAAGCCCGATAGGACTCCTTCAGCCTGGTGGCTCCCTTCACCTCTGGTGTCCACCATTTGGTTCGGGGATTACCACCACGGCAGGCACCAACCACCTTGCGGCCGCAGCTCAATGCAGCAGCTTCGGCAATGGAGACGCTGAACATGGTCCATTCGGACTCAATGTCCCCAGTCTCCCTCGGAATGCTGTTGAAGCTCTGCCGGAGGTGTGCGTTGAAGATCTCGCGGACTGGGGCCTCTGCTAGACGTTCCCAGCACACCCTCACTACGCGTTTAGGTGCACCAGGTCTGTCCAGCGTCTTCCCCCGCCACCTGATCCAACTCACCACCAGGTGGTGATCAGTTGACAGCTCAGCCCCTCTCTTTACCATCCATAATGAAAATCCATAATGAATTTATTTATATACTTTTCAAGTTTTTGCCAGGATTAACTAGCAAGCAAGCACTAACCAGGTATTCTTTGAAAGGTATGATTGTACTGAATTCACCAATATATGTGTGACTGTATCAGGTACAATAAATTTTCTACACTACACTTCATGATACAGTCATGCAGAACCTCATGCTGAGACCACATGGAGAATTTCCATAGCATCTTGAATTTTTTTTTGCTTTATCTTTGATATAAAACATTTTTTGTGGCATACCATGAAGCTTTTTTTAACAATCAGAGCAGGCAAAGTTTTGAAATGTATAAATGTACACTATATTGGCAATATAGTGTACCCTATAATACCCAAAGTATTGGCTCACCTCCCTTTACACATATGAAATTAATTGACATCCTGTTCTTAATCCATAGGGTTTAATATGATGTCAGCCCACCCTTTGGGGCTATAACAGCTTCATATATTCTGGGAAGGCTTTCCACAAGATTTAGCAGTGTGTTTATAGTGGTTTTTGACCATTCTTCCAGAAGTGGAGTTGTAAAATCAGAAACCTGACACTCTGATTCATCCCAAAGGTTTTCAATTATCTAGATTAAAGAATTCATCAAATTTGATATTTAGTGGTATGTGAATCAAGCTGATTGAAGAATTATAAATGAGACACCTGCATCATATCTGGTTGGCAGAAGTAAAACTGACAGTAATGGACAAGAACCAGTGATTCCAAATTTAAACATAAATCACTTGAAGAAGAAATACAACAAAAATCGTAAACTTAAAAAAACAGAACTAGAAATTCAAAATATTCTGCTAATTAAAAGTGTTAATTTGGGATCCTCCCAAAATGTTTTGATATTCAGATCCTTTTTATTTTCACGGAATGGTACACAACTGTAGATTTGTGTGTGCGCGCGTGTGAATATGCACATGCAGATTATGGAATGTACAGGACCACATGATACTCCCATTTTAATAATGCCACCATTCTAGTGCAGGAGCCCACTGCCCACTGTACAGCAACTTACACACAGAGCTGGCACTTTGTGTGCTGGCACTTGGCTCTGCTGTACAATCTTTGTTTTACAAGGACCAACAAATGCAAAGGACCCTCAGGATAAGAACAACACTTTTGTTTTTTTGTTGTTTTTTTGACACAGCAGTACAAGAAAAGCAAGAAAACAGCAAATTATGTGTGATAGCTGAACAGCTGCAGTTGCCAGTGTAATATGGGAGCAGATAGGAATGGGTGGGACGTGTCAAGTGCAATGGGAGTTTCAAGTCAAGCGGGTAATCTTTTTACCAGCCATCAATGTATTTCTGTGTGTAGAGTTGTTGAGGCTCAGCTGGTTGTGTGTATGCCAGTTTTGAACATCTGGGCATCTTTTTGAAGTACCCAGGTGGATAGTACCACGACAGCTGCAATGCTTCCCTCGATGCGTCTCAGAAAGATGAAGGGAGCTTGACAAGCAGAAAATCCCCCTTGATCTACGATGCCTCCCCCTCCGCTCTTCACCTCCAAAAGCCTCTCTTTTCTTCTTTTTCATGTTTGCACTATGAGACCACCAACTCTACCAACTTTAAGTCCTGGCAGTTGTGGGGAAATGAGCCCTCTGTATAGGTAGATAAATGGCAACACATTTCCCTAAGAAGCTCTTCCCATCACCAACAGCCAAATAGAATAAGCCGAAACAAGCTGTTGCTGTATGTTACGTCCCTCTGCAGCTTTTAATCGTCTCAGTGTTTTCAGCTGGTGCTAATTGGCCACACCTAGTCAGGTGTGGATAAAAGCATACCTGAGGCAAGCTTTCCGGCAGTGCACTAGTCTTTGCTTTGGTGGCACCAGCCATTTTAGCCAACCTGGTTTTCCATTTTAGGATGAAACCTCTTCTCACCCACACTCTGTTATTCATCTCCTTTTTTTTATGTTGCGGCTTTTGAGCCGGGTCGTAACATAAGTGGTGGCACGTCCGGGATATTTGGACATTTTAGTGGAGACTGAATGTCAGTTTGTTTTGCTTTTAAGTGGGAGCCGGGTCGTAACACTGTACCAGCTGGTCCAATGTCAATGAAAGGGAGTATGTATTATCCAAAGACTGCACATGTCATAGCTGCTACCAAAATCTAAAATCTATGAAAAAATTACTTGTAAGATGTTGTTCAGTTCAACATTTTATATTTTGTATCACACATCTGCTTTCAAATGCTTCTGTGAAAAATATTTTTTTGATTCACAATTTTTTTTTCTCCTTGATCTTTATGCTCAGTTGTGATGATAAAGGTCGTTTCTGCAATGTGATGAGGTAGTGTTTGGTCCAGATAACGAGACTGCTGAAACGTTCTCTCAAAGTTCTCTTAAAACTCTGAAGTGATTGCTTATTCATTTAACTTACTTTTTATATAAGTCCTTTCTTTGAACTTTCCCACCAGATTACAGCAACATAACTTTTTTTTTCTGTAGATCCTGAGGCTGGACTCTTTTACTCCAAGATGTCTGTTCTCTTTCATATGAATTTCTGTTTTTATAATATCTTTCTAAGGTATCGCAGTGTAATGCGCTAACTGATTTGAGATTAATTGAAAGAGCAATAGTAGTTTCCTTTTACAATTATGTTTATAAAACTGTAATTGAAATGAAGATCATATCTGCGCGATGAAATGTGGCAACTGCTCGCCTTTTACTGTCGTCATTTAACCTTTTTTATCTGGGGATCCCTGGATTTTACCAGTCCATATTAATTATGAAAATAGAAACTGTCACCACCTCCATCAACTGGTTGTAGCAAATAGTTGCCCCTCCCTGAGTCTGATTTTGTATAAGATTTCTTTCTGTTTAAAAGGAGTTTTTCCTTTCTATTGTCACCAAATATTATAGTCAGCTATTTGAGAAAATAGTTTTTCACTTTTAGACATCTGGCAAAATAATTTTCAACATCTTTTTGATGTGGATTAATTTCAAGTCTATGTAGCTTGAACAAAGAAAGAAAAAAGTTTATATATTCACTTTTAAAATTATTTCAAATTTTTAGAATGTTCATTTTTAAAGCCTTACAACCAAAAGTACTGAGCCTAATAACTGAGTGCTTTTTATTTTTTTTTTTTAAATAACATAAAACATAAAAGTTAGACTTAAATTTTAAAATTCTCCTAAGTAAAGTATCTCAAAGTTTTTTGTGTGTATAAAGAGTACAGCACTGTATGAATGTATGGTTAAAAACTGACTTGAGTTTAAAGTGCTTTGAGTGGTCAGAAAGACATTACATCACTTTTTCAGATGGTATTACTGTCCAAGTTTTGCTATGTTTCTTCAGGTGAAAGTTAAAAAAAATCCTGAAAGGTCATCTGTCAAAAGACAGTGTATGTGTATGAAGTATGAATCCATGTGTACCTGTATGTCTCTCCAAAAAAATAGCGTGGGAAACACCATTGAAAGCTGTCCTAGACATCTTCCTTCCATCTCAAGGAAAGTGTTCACCTTCTATACTCTAATCTAATTTACCACCAGGCAGTGTAATTACACACTAAGCTCTGCTCCAGTGGGCAAAATGGCTTCTGTCTTCTGCTCAGGTGGCACAAATAAAACCACTGTCCTGTCACGCCCGATGAAGAAAAAGAAGGACCACCTGACACAAAGCAACTGAGTTACAAATGAAAGTCTTTTGGATTAATCAGTAAAACTGTCACGGCTGCCGAGGTGAGCCGTGTAGTGTTGGAGGGAGAAAGGACCCAAAATGCAAGCAGTGGATGAGAATGCTAGTGAAGTTTATTTACAAAGAGGGAGGACAATAAACTAAAGAAACCTAAACTGGGAAAACTACACTCAACAAAAATATAAACGCAACACCTTTGTTACTGCTCCCATTCCCCATGGGATGGACGTAGAGACCTAAAATTCATTCCAGATACACAATATAACCATCCCTCCCAAACAGTGGTCACAAATCAGTCCAAATGTGTGGTAGTGGGCACATCTGCTATATTGAGATAATCCATCCCACCTCACAGGTGTGCCACATCAGGATGCTGATCTGACATCATGAGTAGTGCACAGGTGTACCTCAGACTGCCCACAACGAAAGGCCACCCTGGAATGTGCAGTTTTGTCTCACAGCAAAATGCCACAGATGCCACAAGCAATGAGGGAGCGTGCAATTGGCATGCTGACAGCAGGAATGTCAACCAGATCTGTCGCCCGTGCATTGAATGTTCATTTCTCAACCATAAGCCGTCTCCACAGGCGTTTCAGAGAATATGGCAGCACATCCAACCGGCCTCACAACCGCAGACCTCGTGTAACCACACCAGCCCAGGACCTCCACATCCAGCAGGTTCACCTCCAAGATCGTCTGAGACCAGCCACCCAGACAGCTGCTGGAACAATTGGTTTGCACAACCAAACAATTTCTGCACAAACTGTCAGAAACCGTCTCAGGGACGCTCAACTGCATGCCCGTCGTCCTCATCGGAGTCTTGACCTGACTCCAGCTCGTCGCCGTAACAGACTTGTGTGGGCAAATGCTCACATTCGATGGCGTCTGGCACGTTGGAGAGGTGTGCGCTTCACGGATGAATCATGGTTCACATTGTTCAGGGCAGATGGCAGCTGAGAATGTCCCAGTTCTTGCATGGCCAGCATACTCACCGGACATGTCACCCATTGAGCATGTTCGGGATGTGCTTGACCGGCGTATACGACAGCGTGTACCAGTTCCCACGAATATCCAACAACCTCGCACAGCCATTGAAGTGGAGTGGACCAACATTCCACAGGCCACAATTGACAATCTGATAGACTCCATGCGACGATGTGTTGCACTGCATGAGGCAAATGGTGGTCACACCAGATACTGACCGGTTCTGGGTCCCCAGACCCCCAATAGCGCAAAAAACTGCACATTCCAGGGTGGCCTTTTGTTGTGGGCAGTCTGAGGTACACCTGTGCACTACTCATGATGTCAGATCAGCATCCTGATGTGGCACACCTGTGAGGTGGGATGGATTATCTCAATATAGCAGATGTGCCCACTACCACACATTTGGACTGATTTGTGACCACTGTTTGGGAGGGATGGTTATATTGTGTATCTGGAATGAATTTTAGGTCTCTACGTCCATCCCATGGGGAATGGGAGCAGTAACAAAGGTGTTGCGTTTATATTTTTGTTGAGTGTAAATGACAAACCTGGGATGATACCAAAAGAATGAGCGGCAGCGAGCCGCAGACGAGGAACAGGACACCGTGGAACACAGACGAACCAGCAACAGGCAGGAGAACACACAGGGCTTAAATACACACACCGGTAATCAGGGGATGAGAGACAGGAGGGCAACACACCTGAGAGAAATCAGAGCTGACGGGACAGGGGAAACGTAACCTGAACACACTCACATGAGACGGGGACCTTCAGAATAAAACAGGAAACTCAGACACAGAGAACCAGACAAGACACTGAACTAAACAGACAGATTCGCAAGCGGACAGTGTGACGCCATAGACAGACAGAGGGAACACGGAAGTGGGACCAGGGCAGGCACAGAACAGAAACCTAACAAATGGCAAATCATAACAGAATACATAATCAGAATAAACAAAAGCATAAAGAAACAACAAAACACTGAGTCGGCAGACTCAGGACCATGACAAAAACCTCAGTTGTGTACCTCTGGTAATTAATGGAGAGATTAAGGATGATGGTCTTGTTGTAGCTTATGAAATTCCATAAATGGCAATGAAAAATCAGATTTAGGTTTCAAGAATATACAATGTGGATCCATCAGCTCATCCTACATATGGGTTATGTTTAGCTTCTCTGTGCATCAATATATTTTACTTTCCTCATTAAAAACATGTTTCTTCTTTTGAAACTTCTTTTTTTCCTCTCCTGTCTTAATTTTCAAACAACACCGAACATCTAATTCTAATGAGCCTTGCAGTGGACTAGCTTGAACTGGAAAGCAGCGGAGTTAGATGTGCCTCAACACTTTTCCGGGTTTGTTTAAGGGCAGTTCTTCTCCTCGTCTTTAAAAAGTGATGCTTGGGAAGAAATCCCCATTCGTGTCACCTTTTAATATGATGGGGTTGCTGGAGCTTATCCTTAACTGTCGAATTGAAATGCATTGTCAGGGTACATAGTGGGCACAGTCAATCACTGGGCTAACACAGAGACAAGCACTCGCACTCACGTCAATTTTAGAAACACCAATTAACCTAACAGGAAAATTACAGAGACAATTCAGTTCAATTTTATTTATATATAGCACCAAATCACAACAGCAGTTATCTCAAAGTGCTTGAGACAGGACACAAGACAAGCTTGTGGAAGAGAGTCAGAAATGAATAATAATTAATGATTCACTAGCCGGGCCCACGTCCTCATTTTATGTTTGACAGCGTTTTTGTAGGCAAAGTTGAATGGCTTGGACATGAATTGAACTGTGTTTGGGGAAGGCTTCCAAGGGGAGGGAGGGTGGGGCACATAAACGAGAATGAACAGCTTGTAGGAACCTATAAAGATGAGAACCAGAAGGAGCATTTATGGAGGCGTGGTGCCGCTCCTGAAATTCCGATACTTAATCTCCAATTATGCGAACCCAGCCCAATTTTTACTCTTTAAGTGTGCGTGTGTGTGTGTGTGTGTGGGTGGGGGGGGGGATATGTGTGTATTCACATCATTTATGTTAATGAGAGTGTGGGGAGTGAGTTGGAGGGTGGGGTGGGCTGCTTTTAACTATGTAAAGCACTTTGTGCTACATTTTTTGTATGAAAAGTGCTTTATAAATAAAGACTGATTGATTGATTAAATGCAGAGTGCTACATAAACATGGCCTGGGAGCTTAATGGTCCTCCACAGTATCTTTGGTGTTCCTACGACTGCGCTGTTCTAGCAGACCCAGTAAGGGGGTCACAGATCCAGTTACCACGGGGACCTCTGCTGCCTTCACTCACCAAATCTTCTCGAGGTCCTCTTTCAGCCTTTATTTCTCTAGCTTCTTATGTTCATTCCAACTGATATTACTATCACATATAGCTATGTCTCTCACTAGTGCCTTCTTCCTTAGCTAGTCCACCACTACTATGTACAACTGGTTAGCCATCACCAGTTTTTCCATCTGTATTTGGAAGTCCCACAGGATCTTAGCTCCACACCCACTAGAATGGTTGAGACCAACCATTTTGACCATTTTGACCAGAACAGAAACAGCATTAGTGAAGGTCGCAAATGATCTTCTTATAGCCTCTGACAGTGAATTCATCTCTGAGCCTGTTGTGTACTAGACCTCAGCGCAGTGTTCGATACTGTTGACCTAATTTATTACAAAGATTAGAGCATACTGTAGATACTAAAGGCTTGAGTCACATCTATCATGTTACTGGGAAGTCTTCGTCATACACAAAGGTTAATTAGTAGTTCTGGAGTTCCGCATGATTCTGTGCTAGGGTCAGTTCTGTTTATATTATGCATGCTTCCCCTAGGCAGTATTATTAGAAGGCATAGCATACATTTTCACTGCTATGTAGATGATGTCCTATTATATATTAAAACATGATATACATCCTCCCTCTGAAATCCAGACGACAGTGAGTCTTTTCTTGCTCATCTGAAACTTCCACTGTCTCCCACTATTTTTCCTTATCTGGTAGTATATAAACATGCATGCTCAGCACAGTGTGCCAGGTAAAAAATTAGAAATGGGGCATTAATGATGCATTAGCAATCTGTGGGAGAAAAAAAAGTCACAGTAAATTACATGCAGGCAACGTAATAGTACCATGGCAATTTATACTTAATGGTTACGATAAAGCTATTTTAACCATTGTACATGAAAAAACCTGTGATACAAGTTGATATATCGCCCACCGCTAAGATGATGCACAGCTTAAAATTTCCATGAACCCAAATGACACCAATTAATTAAACTCCCAGAGTGTCCTAAAGACATAAAGACCTGGATGACCTCTAATTACCAGCTTCAGATAATACTGAGGTTATTGTACTGCCCTAAAAATCACTTACTCTCGATGGAATTACCTCAGTCTCCAGTAACACTGTCTTGGAGTCATTTCTGACCACAATATGTCCTTCAATGCACATATTAGACTAATATGTAGGAGGGCTTTCTTACATTTGTTTAATAACTCTAAAATTACATACATACATTCTCAAAATGATGCTGAAAAACTTGTTCATACATTTATTACTTCTGGACTGAATATTTGAAATTCATTATTATCAAGTTGTCCTAAAAACTCCTAAAAAAGCCTTTAGTTGATCCAAAATGCTACAGCGAAAGTACTGACAGGGTCTTGAATAATCAGGCCTTATTGTAAAGATCATAGTACCATATCACCCCAATAGAGCACTTCGTTCTCAGACTGCTGGGTTACTTGTGATTTCCCCCCCGTTCTGTGGAACCAGCTTCTAGCCGGTCATGGCAGATGGCTGCCCCTTTCTGAGCCGTGTTCTGCCTGAGGTTTCTTCCTTTTAAAAGGGAGTTTTTCCACTCCACCTTTAGCTAAAGTACTTGCTCATCAGGGGTTTTCTGATTATCGTAGGGTCTTACAATACCTTACCTTACAATATTAAGCAGCTTGAGGCGAATGTTTTTGTGATTTGGCACTATACAAATAAAACTGAGTTAAACTGAATAGAGTTCCAGTCCACACTTGGCACAGATGTTACTGTATACTGTGCTAGCCACTTGGTTATGGTGTTACATGAATGTCCAGACTGCTAGCATCTTGGATCTTGTTGCTAAGTGCTGGAATGTCTCGGGGGCATCTTTGCACAGCCTGCACCTGGGGTCTTGTCTGGTGCGGTATATGTCAGGCTATCTTGTCTTTAGAACCTGTTCCTGTGATGCCATGATTGCTGCCTCTCTGCTGTATTTCTAGGATTTCTCGATTATCGGCCACTTCTTCTATCTGCCAGTGCTACATGCTGTGCAAGGGCCTGTCCTTCCATGATAGTTCCTCTTTTTGTTTCTTCCTTCTTGCTGAGGGCTTATTGTGAGACTGGAGGTGTGGGACCTGATTGACTGGTATTCATCAATATATTTGATGATAACATTGGTGGGTTTAAGTACAGTCATTGGTGTACAGCTGGGGGCTGAGAATGCAGCCCTGTGGTGATTCGGTGCTGAGTGACGGGGACCTGCTTGGGTTGAGGGGGGTAGACAGTCTCTGATGTGCAGAGAAACTATCAACTCGAAAAACTTCATGACATGGCTTCTAACTAAAATGAGCAGTGACGGTCTATAATTCTGATGTTATGCACCAGTCGTGGAGTACATAAACACAGAGCCCTTTCATGATTAGATGATCCACGCCGGCTGCAAAAACCAGCCTCCCCTAACAACACACTCTGAACTTGCTGCTCCACTCCTCCCCTGCAGCCAAGCCACCAACCACACCCCACCACATATATTATGAGGAAATTGCATTCACAACCTGCAAGGTTGGAAAGCTCAAACACACACTACGTAATTAACCGACTAATAAAATAATAAAATTCGCCTCACTGAAATGCGGCACCATAGCACGTCATATTATTCGTCAGATAGTTCCACTAAAATGCTCCAAAAGGCACTAGCAGTGCAAACACACTAAAGATGTCCAACCTAGTCATTCAAATTAGTAGCAGTAAAGCCTGACAGACACCTCAGTCAGATACATTGGCAACTACGGCCAATCAAACCAGTGACATTGACTAGTGGTGTGTGGATGTGCTGACATATTGATTCTTTCAATACCAGATATTTTCGTTCTAGAATTGATTAAAATATTGATTTTTTTTTTGTAATTAGGGGTACATTTAATTTATGTAATGTAGTTTATGATTAATAGGAATACAGTGGAAAATAAATATATTATTGGGATTGTGTGAATGATTGGTAGGAACTAATTCTTCTTCTGCCTGTCATAGTAATAACAGTGGAAAATAAATATATTATTGGGATTGTGTGAATGATTGGTAGGAACTAATTCTTCTTCTGCCTGTCATAGTAATATGTAAAATACAGTTGTGTAAATGCATCACAGCTCTCATTTGCTCACTCCCTCAGTTCATGACCGTAGGCGGAGTCATGTGTGGAGCTATTTCAGCTCCACAAACAGCAAAGACACATGTGACACGTGGCAAGGCCACAAACCTTGTCAAATGCAAACAAAGGTAAATTATAAAACATAATAAGATGAGTTTATGATGAGGTGAACTGAAGAGACGAAGACGGACAGGTGCTGCTGGGTGAGAGAAACTGCTTGAGGAGACTTTTGGTGTTGCAGGCAGGCTCTATCCTGGTGCAGAGGGAGAAAATGCTGCTGGCAATGTTGGAAACTGACTTACATCTAGGCTTAGGTTTTTGTGTCTATCTTTAAATGAGAGGAATTCAACACATCCTTTAAAAAATTCCATTTGTTCAAATTGTAAAGCACTGAAAGTAGATTATATACACTAGAGATGGATCGATCTGATATTACGTAACGGTATCGGTCCGATACTGACCTAAATTACTGGATCAGATATCGGAGAGAAATAAAAAATGTAATCCGATCCATTAAGTATCACAAAAGCACCTCACAAAACTTGCAACATAGCGTAACCCAGCTCATAATCTTAGTACGTCAGAGGAGTATGCTTCATGTGATAGAGCGGCTGTGGCGTGCGAGTCCTGTCGGCGGTCTGGTTGAGCATTTGGAGCCTCGCTACCGAACCAGCATTTCATCTCAGAGAAAGGTATCCCAGAGAAGTAAAGCCAAGTGTGTAAGTTCATCTCTGAATGTTTGTAAAAGCATTCCCACGTTAAGCTTAACAACCAATATATGGAGCGACTGCCTCTTCTCTCTCCCTTCCCAATGTTCCCTCTAATTTTTCATGTGTCTGAGCGAACACACAAACTCCCTGAGCGTCCCTTGGACCACTGTGAGCAACATTAGACGTGTGCACTGTGGTCACGCCAGCATCGAATCCATCCAAGTTACATGGTTTATTAAAATAATCAAATTACAGCATTTATGTTAGACTACTTTTAATTAACTGCTTTAGCCCACTTACAATGAAAATTTAAAAAAATCTTGTTCATGACCTGTGCAGTATGTTAACACTATTGGAAGTAAAAATAACTTGAACTCCAATTTTGAAAACACAAATTTCTTTTTTTCTTTTTTTAAAAAGTAAAGCTCTGACTTGTATTATGAGTCCGAGTCTGTAGTCTGGGAGAGAGTCTGTAACTCTCTGTCTGCAAAATACAGTATATAATAACCAATGTTGGGCAATTAATTATATAGTTACTTCTTCAAAAAAGTAACTGAGTTATGCAAACAACAAAGTTTTTTGCAGCTGTTTATCTAAAAATGCAGCCAAGGCATTTTTAAAAAAAATAAACATTTCAAACTATTTACAGAACAATCAGGTGTTCTGCATCAAATTTGATGCCACACAAATTATTTATGCCACTCCAAAAAATAATTTCTGCCCACTATGAGATAAAGGAGAACAGCAGGCCTGACAACAGGAGATGTATCACTCCTGTAACACCTGTAACATGCAGCAGTCGCCTGCATGTTACACACACAACAAAACTATTGACTAAACGTCGCAAATCTCTCACATCTCAAAACACCGCCGTCACTCCTAAAACTTCCCCCTTTCCTAAACAACTAAATGCCATGTTGCCATATCATTTTTTGATTGGTCGCATGGTACTTTTTTCAACGAATAGGAAAGGGTGGGGTTTTTTGGTTTTGTTTTTGCTCACAGGCGGAGAGCGCTTTCGAGCATTTTCCTTATAAAACGCTGTTTTCCGCAGTAAATATAAACAACGTTAGTATTCAGGAAGAAAATGAAACATTGCATATATTTTTATCAGAACTCTGGTTTTACGTGGCCTATCAACACATTTTAAAAACTGGTATAAAGTCCACACTTTTTCCGTCAATTGTTCCGTCTGACCTGCTCACATCTCCAATCGTTGTACACGTTGTCAGTGAAGTTGCCCCCCCCACCTTCTTCAAATCCAACAAAATCGATGTCAAACGTTTGTGCTACGTTTGTGCTGGTTTGTGCTGCAAAAATTTTTGTTTGTGCTCCTATCATTTTAAAGATATTAATAGAAATTTCTAGAGGTCATCAAAGGTCAACCAGCCCCCCCCCCCCCACACACACACACACACACACATTACCCAAATCAAAAAAAATTGGTGTCAATCAGTTGTGCTGGTTTGTGCTGCTAAAATTTTCGTTTGTGTTGCTTCTGTTTTAAAGATATTAATGAAAAGGTAAAGGTCAAAAGGTCAACCAGCCCCCCCACATTACCCAAATCAAAGTGTGTATCAGTGTATGTGTATGTGTGTGTCCAGAGTTCAGCTGAGACAGTGTCCTTCGCCCTGCTAGGCTAAGTAAACAGTCTTCCAGCCAACCCAGGTGGTCTTGCATAGTATAGGAAAAAAGCAGTCTATGCACAGTCTGTTATCAGGGTGTTTTTGTTCAGCTCCAGCCTTGAGACCACAGCTGGCGCTAAAGTGGTAGTCATGGTGGTTTTTACTTTAGTGCGAACAACTCATGTGAATTTCAAAGCTGTTCTAGCAGTCCAACACTGGTCTCTCAATCTCCTGTTGGAGAGCTGTGAGCTTCTCCATGATCTTATCCATCTTGCGCTCCATGATGTTATCAATCTTGCGCTCAAAGAGCAGATTCTGAGAACTCACGACCCCCGTGATCTTCACCAAGATGTAATCCAGTTTTCGCTCAGCAGTCTTATTCTGAGTGTTCACGGCAGCCTCAAGTTTCTCCAAGATCTCATCCATGCTGTGTTCAATGAGCCCATTTTGAGAACTCACGTCCCATCGTTTCAATCACAGTGGGCAGCCTTGTGAGGTCCGCTTTCTTTAATCTTTGATAAGCCAGGGCCAAGCCAGCTTCGATCAGCAAGAACCCTGTTATCATGGTTCCAAAAAGGTAGATGTCTTCAATGTCCTCAATCGACAGTCCCACCAGGCACACGACCCTCCAGTTATGCCACCCGTCCATCGTGTATCCGGCAGGGAAAGTACCTCCAGGACACTCAGGTTCACCCGAGCCCAGACTTCTCGTTGAGAAGAGGGTGTCAATTGCATTCAGGGACCAGTTGATCAAATCCATAATTCCTCTTTTAGGTTTTAACAGACTGTGACAGAGTGTTTCAGGGAAAGAGTGGAAAAAATAGACGAGACTAGACAAGGACACAAGAAGCTAAGCAGGGAAGATAAGGGAAGGGAGAGGAGAAAAGTGCGACCGCCTTCGCCAAGACCCAGAAGAGAAGAGAAGATTGTTTGTGAAAGTTTTGTTCCTCCAGCGAAGGAAGTTGACTCATAATTCCTAGTTGTACAAAATGTCTGAATTTAACTAATGTCCCTGACTTTGGACAAATCACCAATATGTATATTTGAATGCTGATATAGGCTACGTCCACACTAGCCCGGATAGATTTGAAAACGTCATTTTCATCTGAAAACGGTCCGTGTCCCCCCTATTGTTTTCAGTCGTTTTCACAGAGTTGTGCGTCCACATTAAAACGTCCGAAAGCACTTAAGCTCCAGTACTGCGCATGCGTGAAACGCAAGACGATTCGACCTGCCTCAGTTCTGTCTGCCGTTTATTTACTTTCCGGCTCTTTGAAACGTTGCGGCAAAATGTCGAGGTAAAGTTTTTTAAATGGACTAACAATGAGGTGGAGTTGTTGCTGCGAGTAACACAAAAGTACAAAGTTGCAAAAGTGAGTGAGAATTAAAGAATTTGAAGAAAAGCTATCTGAAGCATGTACAAACTGATATTAATCTTTAATAGGGCTGTCAAAATTGAGCGCAAACAAAACAACTGCTGTATAATGCCCTCCGCTATCTTAGTTTAACTGGTCACTTGACTGCATCACATGACTAAAATGTGTCATCGTTTTCAAAAAGTCCACACTGCAACACGAAAGCACCGTTTTCAAATGTATGCATTTTCGGAAGTGTTTACAAAATGCTGCGTTCTCCTTGAGCCAAAACGCCATCTCAGTGTGGACAGGAGGCCAAAACGGAGAGAAAACGATGCGTACAAACGATGCGTTTTCAAACGAAAATATTAGCCATATTTTCAAAGTATCAATTCTTTTGTGCTGTCAGTCTATTTGACTATTGACTGCAAACCTGTTGGTCTCTCAGCATTTAGGCCACCTCTTTGAGGGATAAGATAAGCATCCTCTTATTATGTATCAAATTCAGAAACAACAGGCAGGCCACATCCAGGACCACCAAATATTAAAAACTGTTGATTTTCACAAAATGTTTTCAAACATTTTATCCTGTTGAGTGTAGCCTCTCCGTAAAGTTGCTTAGCAGCTGTTTGGTCGGTTCATTCAACCAAGTTTATTGAAAGCCATTTGCTTCTCTTGAGTGATTTTAAACCCTTGCATTCGTGAAGGTTGAGTTTAAAGGTGATTACACTCCCGTTTGTGCAGGGGGGGACATCGGGGAAATATGGGCTCTTTTCACTGCCATATGTTTTCATGGTTATAATATATGGTGCAGGAACACATTGCGGCTTGTATAGTTTGTTCATACAAAATAGCTTTGTGTAACTGTTTGGAGAAAACCTGATTCATACTTAGATTAATAAGATTATTAGTAACCTTTTTTTTTTTTTTATCCCAATCGTGCAATGGTCTTATTCCTTTAATGCCAAATGTATCATGTTTGATACATGAGTTCTTGTGAGTTACTGAGATATGATACAAAATAAAACTCATATGCAAATTAATATTTAAATTAACAGTAATATTTAAAATTTGTCAGAAGGTAATTATTTAATGGTTCAGTCTTTACAGTTTTAAGATACTGGACATAGAAAGCAGAGGTCAGAGAGGTCACTGAAATTGGAACATGGTTTGAGTCCTGTTCTAAAATATGTGCTTGATGTTGGAGAAGTAGAAGTATTTTAAACTCAAAACATCTTTATATGTTTCAAGTTTTGGGAAGACTAGAATCATTCTGTAAGCTTGGACAAGACAAGATTTGGCAAGACAAATCTCTACTCAGGGTACATTTACTTGCCTGTAGCATTCGCTGCTGGTTCAGTTTGTTTCACTTTCACTGAAGTTGTTGAAACTTCATTGCACTAAACTTTTGAAACGTTTGTCAGTTTTGATATAGAAGTTGTTGCCCTCAGAAAGTACAGCTGATAAAATGAGTTCAACCTGAAGTCAATTTATTTCCAATTATTTTTGTCGATTTTGTGGATTTCTTGTACTTTATCACTCCTCTCTCAGCAGCAGAATCAAGACAGCGGTAAAAGTGCTTTAAGACATGTTCCAATGGAAACATGAAAGCGCTGTGTCAGTGATCTGGGCTAGAAGACAGGGTGGCCGCTCTGTTGAAGCTAAAGCTATTTCTCATTGTTTGGCCTTCGTAACCATGGAAACCAATGCAAAGCAAATGGCATGGCATTGGAGTTCTCATATGCCTCTTCTCCACTTGAGAACAAACAGATCAATAAAGAGAAATTTCCAGTTTAAAAAATCACTTTGATCTCACATCCATTAAACATAATTCATTAGCTAGGTAACCTTACTAAATGTATCATTTAATGTTTGGCGACTGAGAGAATATAGTAGGTAGATTGCAGTAATCTATTTTAAATGTATCAGAAGCAGACAGCGGTACTACAATTTGATGTGTTAGTAGATTAGCTGTCTCCAAGTTATTCAGATTATTTTATGATTTAGTATGGAAAATAAAATGTACCTAATGATATACATATGTGAGTGAAGTTGTCGTGTTTCCAAGTTCATGTGTGAACTTCAATGATGTTGTTTAAATCTTACCAAATCTTCCCTGATAAAACTTGGCCTCTTGAAAAAAAACTTTTTAAATTATAGCCTACAGTTCTGAAAGGCACTTATGAGTGATGTTTTCATATGAACAGGACCAACAGACAAGAAAAAAAGTCAGTATAAAACAATCTGTCTTTTATCATTTAGAATAGGAGACTTGTTATGGTTGTGTTTACCAAAACCTCTTTGCTAGTAAATAAACCCATATGGAAAAGATATATATAAATCTTATAAAGTTTGTATCTGTCTTGTGTGAAACTTGTATGAAAAGCATACAAGAGTCTTTTATAAGTTTTTGCTACAGTATTTCCTTTGCATATGGGAAGTACCAGCAAAATTAATACTTTCCACTTTATTGTTTACAATAATGAGAAACCCTATAGCAGCCTGCAGAAATGGAGGGTTCTCATCTCACAAGTAGGCTTTGGGTGTGCCCCAAATCTGATTTATGCCGCATCCTAGTAATATGCCTGACCTTAGTTTGAGCGCCTCCGAGCAGGGCTCAGTCTGAAAAAATGCATTGTGTTGTGGATTGACCAGCAGTCAAATCAGAGACTCTTTGATACCTACCTGATTACTAGGTGTGCAACAATACTCGTATCGATATTGGACCGTTCGATACAGTGCTTTCGGTTTGGTACACATATGTATCGAACAATACAAAATTTTTGATTTATTTTATCAACTTTTCTTCTGACGATGCTGTCTGTGTTGAGCGCTCAGTGGATCTGCATTTGACTACTCCGCCCGCCTAGGCTGCACTGTCGAGTGCAGATCCACTGAGCACAGCGCAAGCTAACAAGACAGAAGCTTAGCTCGTTGCAACATGGCAACTGCCTCAACGAAACTGCCGAAACTGAACCTCCCCCACCCTCATTCAGATCTGGCGTTTGGAACTATCTTGTTTTTCATGTGAAGCATGACCCTGATGGTAAGCGCGTCATGGACCAAAGTAAAACAGTATGTTGGATGTGCCACGCAATGATCAATTGGTGAGAACTAATGCGTTAGCGCAGTTAGCTTGTTGACGCCGTCCAGTACCCACGCACGGGGCGATCCGCGGTAACTCGTTAACGGAGATTTGCCGCGTTATGGCGTTAATGTGATTTTATTATTTTGTTGTTTCAGCAACATTAAATTTAAAAACTACTTTTGAGTTAAAATATATATTTATAATTTTAATATTATTAAAAAAATTACTGGTGCGCTCAGCGTTAATCTCGTTGAAATGATGTTAACCCATAACCGCATTAACACGGCAAATCTCCATTAGCGAGTTAATGCGGATTGTCCCGTGTTTGGGGCTGGACGTCGCTAATGCGTTAACAAGCTAACTGCGCAAACGCGTTGATGCCGTGCAGCCCCACGCATGCGTTAATGTCATTTTAATTGATGACGCTGACAGCACTAGAAATTACACATGTGTAGGAACATATTTTTGAAACTGTCTTAGCAAGTGTGTGTGGTTATTGCCACTGTGGAATCACACTAAATCCTCATCTTCAGTCAGCTCTGTCCACTGCTACAAGGTCTCTAAATGTCATGAGCACTCACTGTGAAATTGTAATTAAGAAGGTAATAAATAAGTGATCGAGAAACACTCTCACAGGCCTGGACAGACCAAGAGACATCCAGCTAATTAAGATTTTATGATCAATTAGAAACTTTCATGGTGAGGGAGATTTTAGCGCAGTGCAACACAGGGATGTAAGTTAAGTGCTCCTTCATTTGTTTCCTCAATTTCTTTATATACTGTATGTACATTGTGGGAGTTTGACTGAGTGGGCAGTTTTCCTAAATACTCCAACTCATCTATACACACACCCCTCTAGTGTGCACCTCTATCCAGGTTGGCGTGGGAAAGGGCTGTAAAGATGACCAGGCAGATTTAAAGTGGCTAAAAAGGAATGTGCAGTGCCTTTCCAAAGCGTCTCACAAGCAGTGGGCAAAGCCAAGTTGGAATTATTGTCTTTGTGCACAAGAAGTGGTTTTCTAAGAGCAGAAAAACAAAAACATGAAGGAAGAAAAGGATGTAGTCCTGCAGACTATAATGAATTTCAGGTTGAAACTAGATCGTGGACAATTAGGGAAGAAGTGGTTGACTTCCTAAACAGTGGTTCTTCAAGGACTCATTTCAGATGGAGACTGATTCTGCTCTCCATGTCTGAGAGGAAGTGTTGTCTCATGCTGTCATTAGTCACAGCAGATTAAATCACTCCAAAGCTTTTTGGTCACTTGAATTATCAAAAAGAACAAATTAGATTCCTCCCTTCTTTTTCTTTGTCACATACTCCAAAAATATGTGCAAAATGCCCTCTTGTGTTTACAAGCCTTTGAAAGTTGAAGTGACATATACGTCAGAAAACCAAGGCAGTTACAGAAAGATTGAGATGAATAAGGAGATAAAAGAAAAATAGGGACAGGGAGAGATCACTGTAATGAGCATGACAGATTGGCTTCTAAACCAACTAATTGTAATAAGGCATATCCCCTTTTAAAAATAGATGAGGAGTAATGAGGCAAGGACAGAGAGGACAATACAGAGTGTAATGGCATGTGTGAGGCCTCAATGATTGTCTCTGGAAGGCACACAGCTATATGTGAACATGTCTTTTGGTACAAAATAATTTGTGGCCTTGAGCTGCACATTGGGGAAACAGGTGGATGAAATCACACATTGTGATTTCACATAAATCATTTGTGTTATGTTGTTTGTGTATCCAAGCAAGCTTTTACTTGACAGGGAGATGATATTTTTGCTGTTTTAAGTACCATTTACATCGATAGTAATTTCATTTTCCTTAGTTATTCACTGCTTCAGTATTTGCATTTGTTTTAGTCATACTAAAGAAATGCATGAGACATGGATGGACATTGCATAGATGTGCTCAACAAGTAGGTGCAAAATACAAAGGTAGACTGTAAGGTGAAGATGGACAAAGTAGCTATGATGTCACCAACTGGTTAGCAGCATCCACATGCACAACCCTCTTTTTGTTTTCAATATGACCATGATGAGCAAGTGGTGCATCTGACTGGACAACTGAAAAATACTGGAAGCTCAATAGGTTAGCAACCAGTCATACAAAGAAGTATAACTTGATTTAACCCTCTGGAGTCAATGGACGCACTGGCATGTCGAAATCATCAACAGTAAGAGGCAGCCTCACTACGTCTCCATTTCAACCTTTTTTTCCTGAATGCTTTTGTCATGTTTAGTGCAGTGAGACATGGTAAAAGATTGGGATTTTAGAAGGAGAAAGTGCTTGAGAGCAAAAAGAAAAATCATGATATTCCTTATGTCTGTGAAGGTTCTCAGTCATCCTGGTCATCGTAATCTAAGGTGCTTGGAAAGAAAAGCGTCTGGACTTCTTTAAGTTGCTTGAAGACGTTTCACCTCTAATCCGAGAAGCTTCTTCAGTTCTAAGGTCAAATGGTGGAGAGTCCCAGATTTAAACCCAGAGGGAGTATCCCCCCAAAAGAGGGACAAAAGGACCCCCTGATGATCCTCTACCTAATCACATGAGCCAAGGTGTGAAAACGGTAGTGATATGCGATACCACTGATTTCCTTTCCAATCCAATACCAAGTAATATTCAGGGTGGTATCGACGATACTGATCCGATACCGATACTTTGTACAAAAACTTATTTTATTTATTGTATCTCAAATTATAGCATCATAATGATTACAGGACAACAGATTACTAATTCTTATCACTTAATAATGCAGTTTATCAAATAGAAATAAAAAAACTGAAGTTGTACGCTATTTGAACACATTGCCTGCCTGCAGCACTAAAGGACTCCGTGAGACGTCTGTCTCGCTCTAGCAGCGTCGTCCCTGTCCTTCTCTTTAGTTCATCTCAACATACGCTCGTCATATTCTGTGATATGATTTACTCTGAGGTGTTTGACAAGGTTAGTGATGTTGCCACAACCATACATGCCAACCCTCCCGATTTTTCCGGGAGAATCACGAATTTCAGTGCCCCTCCCGAAAATCTCCCGGAGCCACCATTCTCTCGAATTTCTCCCGATTTTCCACCTGAACAACAAAATTGAAAAACCATGTTGCAGAATTCATAGCGCGGCCCAGCCAATTCCAGTTTCCAACAATGGAGGCAGCTACTTCGTTTTAATATTACTCTTGTTTCTTTTTCTGGGTCACAAAAAAACTTAGCTACATTTTCTCCCTGAAAATATGTTATGTAAACTTCAAATATCTGAACCGACTGACACATCATCTTCAAACCCCCGTGGTCTTTCACTACTCGGGTTAAACATGATATATAAGCCACTTTGATAACTTAAAAATGTTATTGTTTGGCTTTTTCAGTGTTTTATTTGTTCGTGAGTAAATCTGTTTGGCTGAGATTAAAGTTATTAGATTAGAATAAATTAAATGTAACTTTATTAATCCCTCGGGAGGGTTCCTCCGGGGTTTTCACACAGCTGAATAACAGAAAACTAATTAAACAAAGTGTGAGACGGTCGAGAGTTTATGCCAGCGCCCGGTTATATTTTAGATAGCAAGGAGCAGACGGCAGAGTTTCACTCCACCGAGGGAGCCTGTGACTTACTACCCAGCTTTCTTTAGACTGCGAAGGCCGGGTCCTCAGGTGGAAGCAGCCTCTGAATTTGGACACCCCCGCTTTTTCCGGGCCGGCCAATAATAACGGTGACATTTAACATATTTTATCCGATAAATAAACCCTGTAAAATGTGCCCTTTTGAATGTCTCCCTAATTCTGAGGTCTCAAGGTTGGCAAGTATGGCCACAACACCTCACTTTTTTGCCACATGTATCGCAAACCACGTCTCAGCTGTTTGTGGAGGTAAAATACGTTCACACAATTATGCTCAGCCATTGTTGTGAGTGCGCGCGCCAAGGGGCTGCGAGCCATTTATACAGCCGTATTTCGCACATGACTATGAAAGGCGGAAGAGGAGGTAGTTCCTTTGAATGTAGGCAATCCGAATGTTATAGTTTCTTTCCACTGTTAATGATAAACTACAAATTTATCCCAAATTACTAAAATATCGATATTTAATGTGAGAATTGATTCTAGAACATAAATGATTGGTATCGGAGGAATCAATATTTCAGGATTAAGCCGCACATCACTAGAAAACAGGTGTGGGTCACAATCAGCCAGGGTTTCGGGTGAGCTCATTGTGAAACCTGGCCCCACCCTATCATGCGATTTACTGGGGTCAGATGGCCCAGGACGTGAGTGGGCGTTAAGGCATCTGGGAAGGGATCTCAAAACTGGATTATAGATGGCAGACAGTTGGTGTCGTAAACCCCCGCCTCTGTTCAAAGATGGTCGCTCACAGTGGACATAAATGGCTTCTTTCACTCCTCTGTCAAACCATCTGTCCTCTCTATCCAAAATGTGAACATTGGCATCCTCGAAAGAGTGTCCTTTATCCTTAAGATGCAGATGGACTGCTGAGTCTTGTCCCGTGGAAGTGGCTCTTCTATGTTGTGCCATGCGCTTGTGAAGTGGCTGTTTGGTCTCTCCAATGTAGAGGTCTGGGCATTCCTCGCTGCACTGTACAGCATACACCACATTGTTAAGTTTGTGTTTTGGAGTTTTGTCTTTCGGGCGAACCAGTTTTTGTCTGAGCGTGTTGCTGGGTCTTAAATGCAACGGGATGTCGTGCTTGGAGAAAACTCTCCTGAGTTTCTCTGATACACCGGCTACATAGGGGATGACAATGTTGTTGCGTCTGTCTTTCTTATCCTCCCTAGCTGTTGTCTCGTCTTCTTTTCTGTACCTCTTAGCTGACTTTATAAACGCCCAATTAGGATAACCGCATGTTTTAAGCGCTTCCTTTACATGTGTGTGTTCCTTCTTTTTCCCTTCAGGCTTAGAGGGAACATGTTCTGCCCGGTGGTGTAGGGTCCTAATTACTCCAAGTTTGTGTTCCAGAGGGTGATGGGAGTCAAAGAGGGGGTACTGGTCCGTGTGTGTGGGCTTCCGGTAAACTTCGATGTTGAGGTTGCCATTCTCCTCAATGTGCACAGCGCAGTCCAGGAAAGGCAAACAGTTATCCTTTGTGTCTTCCCTGGTGAACTTGATGTTTTTATCCACAGCGTTAATGTGCGCAGTGAAGGATTCCACTTCTTGTGTCTTGATTTTGACCCACGTGTCGTCTACATATCTGTACCAGTGGCTGGGTACTCTTCCTTTGAAAGAGCCAAGAGCCTTCCTTTCCACTTCTTCCTTGTAAAGGTTGGCTACAATAGGTGACATGGGGGAGCCCATGGCACAGCCATGTTTTTGTCTGTAGACGCCCTCGTTGTATTTGAAATATGTAGTGGTAAGGCAGAGATCTAACAGTTTGCAAATCTGATCGGGTGTGAAGTTGGTCCTGTCTTCCAAGGAGCTGTCTTCTTGTAGTTGTTTTCTGATAGTCTCCACTGCCTCCGTGGTGGGTATGCAGGTGAAGAGAGAGACTACATCAAAGGACACCATGGTTTCATCTGGATCCAGCGTAAGTTTCTGGACCTTGTTGGTGAAGTTGGTGGAGTTCTTGATGTGGTGTGGGGTGTTCCCCACAAGAGGTGCAAGGATGGTAGCAAGGTGTTTTGAAATGTTGTAAGTGGCTGAGTTTATGCTACTGACTATGTGTCTGAGTGGGACCCCTTTTTGTGGGTCTTAGGAAGTCCGTAAATGCAGGGTATGGCATCCCCTGGGTAAAGGCGGTGATATGTGAGGCGGTCAATGATTTTGTCCTTTTCAAGGTCTTGAAGGCAAGCTATAACTTTCTTTTTGTAGCTGCTTGTGGGGTCTCACAAGCAGCAGGTTGATCATATTGTACAGTAGATCGTACAATAATAGATACAGAGAAAAAACCAACAATCATATGCAAGCACCTTGGCAACAGTGGGAAGGAAAACCTCCCTTTTAACAGGAAGAAACCTCCGGCAGAAGAAGGCTCAGGGAGGGGCGGCTATCTGCTGCGACCGGTTGAGGTAAGAGAAGGAAGACAGGATGGAAGACATGCTGGGGAAGAGAGACAGAGATTAATAACAGATATGATTCAATGCAGAGAGGTCTGTTAACACATAGTGAGTGAGAAAGGTGACTGGAAAGGAAAAACTCAATGCATCATGGGAATCCCCCGGCAGCCTACGTCTATTGCAGCATAGAGAAATATGCTCTCTAGTTCTAGTCCCAGTACTCTTGCTGCAGCATTTTGGATTAACTGAAGTCTTTTCAGGGAGCTTTTAGGACATCCTGATAATAATGAATTACAGCCGTCCAGCCTGGAAGTAATAAATGCATGAACTAGTTTTTCAGCATCACTCTGAGACAGGATATTTCTAATTTTAGAGCTGCTGCTCAAATGGAAGAAAGCAGTCTTACATATTTGTTTAATATGGGCATTGAAGGACATGTCTTGGTCAAAAATGACTCCAAGGTTCCTCACAGTGTTACTGGAGGCCAAGGTAATGCCATCCAGAGTAAGAATCTGGTTAGATACCATATTTCTAAGATTTCAGGGCCGAATAAAATAAACTCAGTTTTATTTGAATTAAGAAGCAGAAAGTTAGCGACCATCCACGTGTTTATTTCTTTAAGACATTCCTGCAGTTTAACTAATCGGTGTGCGTTATCTGGCTTCATGGACAGATAGAGCTGAGTATCATCTGCATAGCAGTGAAAATGTCTTCTAATGATGCTGCCTAAGGGAAGCATGTATAATGTAATCAGAATTGGTCCTAGCACTGAACCCTGTGGAACTCCATAATTAACCTCAGTGTGTGAAGAGGACTCTCCATTTACATGTACAAATTGGAGTCTATTAGATAGATATGATACAAACCACTGCAGTGCAGTACCTGAAATACCTACAGCATGCTCTAATCGCACTAATAGAATATTATGGTCAACAGTATCGAACGCAGCACTATGGTCTAGCAGGATAAGCACAGAGATGAGCCCACTGTCAGAGGCCATAAGAAGATCATTTGTAACCTTCACTAAAGCTGTTTCTGTGCTGTGATGAACTCTGAAACCTGACTGAAACTCTTCAAATAAGCCATTCCTCTGCAGATGATCTGTTAGCTGTTTGACAACTACTCATTCAAGGATTTTTGATATGAAAGGAAGGTTGGAGATTGGCCTATAATTAGCTAAGACAGCTGGGTCTAGAGATGGCTTTTTTAAGTAAATGTATAACTACAGCCAGCTTGAAGGCCTGTGGTACATAGCCGATTAGAGATAAGTTAACCATATTTAAGATTGAAGCATTAATTAATGGCAGGACTTCTTTGAGCAGTTTTGTAGGAATGGGGTCTAAAAGACATGTTGATGGTTTGGAGGAAGTAATTATTAAAGTTAACTCAGAAAGATAATTTTGGAGAAAAAGAGTCTAAACGAATATCAGTGGTACTAAAAGTAGCTGTAGATAATATTACATCTGTGGGATGATTATTGGTAATTTTTTTCTCTAATCAGTTTCTCTGATTTGGGGCCTTAGTTTTCACCGGAGCTACAGTATCCAGAGTGGTACGTAGTGAGGAGGTAAAATTATTAACAAGATAATCGACCTCTGTTGGAGTAGCATTCAGGTTGCTCCGCTCTATGTTGGTATAGGGCATTGAAGATGATAACAGTGGGTGAATTATATTCTTAAACTTAGTTACAGCGCTTTCAGAAAGACATCTACTGTGATGAAGTCTACTCCCCACTGCTGTGTAATCAATTATTGTAAATGTAAATGTTATCAGGAAATGATCAGACAGGAGAGGGTTTTCAGTAAAGCAGGGCGATATGATCAAAAATATTTATCACGATATACTTTTGAAAATTTGCAGTAACGATATAATTGACACTAGACAAAATACTTTACAACTCCACAACTTTATTAGTGCAAAAAAAAAACCATCAATGTATTTTCACTTAAACAAGCAGCCGTTTTTATGTGTATTAAAGCCACATAAAAATGTAACAGTGCAAATGCAAATACCTTGCTGACAGTTTAACCAAAAGGCATTTCCAGTGGAAACTGGCCGACATATCCTCAGCATAACCATGTATAATATCAACAAAACTTAAAAAGAGGTTATACACACACAATACGGTAATATTATGTTGACGCACAATACGTATCACTCCGCGAGGCTCCTGCCTACGATAGCCGTAATGCTCCGACAATCCATCAAGCGGTGTGGGTTTGTAGCTTAGCAAATAGTGATGTGTCGGTCGCGAACGAAACGGCTCTTAGAGCCGGCTCTTTGAAGTGAACGACGCGAGCCGGCTACTTATTGGGAGCCGTGGGTTTTTTTTTCTTTTTCTCACCCTCTCTCTCACACTTTTTTTCCACTTCACTCCGCACGCGAGCCTTGTGCTGCGCTGGGAAGAGGGGTGGTAGTTACACTCGCAGTAGCACAGGAACAGACACGGAGCGAAAGAGAGAGAAAGAGAGCCAGGGACAACAACATCACATTAGAAAATTATAGTAATCTTCCACAACTATTTTCAGTTGCGGATGATAAAGGATTCAGAAAGTTTATTCATGCAGGCCCATATGACAGAGAATGTGCATCTTCTTTTTGTTTTCATATTTTCATTTATATTTAATTGTGTTGTGGTTTGCAGTGTTTTGTGTTGTTTCGCTTTAAATTTGTTTAAAAGGAATTTAAATAGTTAAAAGTTAAAATGTAAATAGTTTGTTTTTGTATTATATGATTTATTTATTACATTTTATGTGGTGTGAATAAATAAAAGTATATTTACGGTGGCCGCTAGAGACAAAGCACGTACGAATCCCGAAGCACGTCTCAGACACGTGAAAAATTAGAGGGAACATTGCTGGGGTACACCACAAGCAATGTCGATACATGATGAGCAACAAGTATTTAATTTCACAAACTGCTTCCTCTCTCTTAAGGAACTCCCAACCCAATTTAAAAACTACCTCCAGCACCATAACTTTCGACTTTTCTTATTAATATATCTTGATCGATTGGTTTTGTAACCTTGTAAACCAAAATATCTGAAATTTTTATATTTGTGCACCTATAGATGAGAATTTGTGTGTGTAAAAAAAGATTTGAGTTTGTAAAAAAATATTTACACAAGTTTTTTGGTAAGGTCAGGTTACAGATACGAAGCAAAAAACTATGTGTAAAATATGGCATTATTTTTGTGCCACTATTCTGAGTGCACGTAAAAAAAATTGAGCGCACGTAAAAAAAATTTGCAGTTGCAAGTTGCATTTTGAGAAGAAATTTATTTTGAGCGAAGAAAAGCTAAATTTGAGTGAACAAAACTCATTGCTGCGTGCAAAAAATGTATTTCAGTGTTTGCTATTATCCACACACACACACACAATAGCAGCCCCTCCCGCTCAGTTTTTGCATTTGCTCGCATTTTGTTGCTTGCGCTCTCAACATTTCTGCCCGTGCGCGTTCAACTCTTTCTATACACCGTTATATTTGTGCCACAAAACCAGCCAATCACAGACTTGGATGCAAAAAAATCTGATTGGCTGCTTTGTTCTCCAATCAGCTCGAAATGACAAAATGCAGTATCCCAGAATCCATTCCGCCCAAAACTCAAACGAGGCAGTGGCAGAGGAACACAGAGTGGCGGAGTTTGAAATATTACTCTTTCTGGGTCACAAAATAAACTTTTAAGATATTTTCATGCGAGAATGGTGCTGCGTAAACTTCAAATACCTGCTCGATTTATCAAGACATCACATATTTGCACAAGTGTTCTAAACGTTTTATGTTTATGTTACAACAAGATGATTAAGTTAGTTTACGTTTGAGGGTGTAGGGTGGATGTGAATAGATATGGCTCTCTGTGCAGTTCCTCTGTGTATGTGTGTGTATGTGTGTGCGCGCAGTTCGTGTGTGTGTGTGTGTGTGTGTGTGTGTGTGTATGTGTGTGTGCGCGCGCAGTTCGTGTGTGTGTGTGTGTGTGCAGTTCCTCTGTGTGTGTGTGTGTGCGCGCGCAGTTCCTGTGTGTGTGTGTGTGTGTGTGTGTGCAGTTCCTCTGTGTGTGTGTGAGAGAGAGAGAGAGTGTGTATAGCTAGGCATGGGCCTCGCTAAGCCTTGGCTTAGCATTGAGGGGGGCCTCCCACCCTGCGGCTCCCCACTGATTGTTGCTGCTAAACCATTATTTAAAAAGCCATCACCTGACCCAGCTGGCTTGGCTAATTATAGGTCAATATCCAACCATCCTATTAGTTGAAAAAATGCTTGAAAGAGTAGTTGTCAAACAGCTAAATCAGGGGTGGCCAACCCGCGGCTCTCGAGCCTCATGCGGCTCTTTGCCTGGTTTCATGCGGCTCTTACGTTCATATCAAAGTTTATGTTTGTGTTTTGATTTTTTTTATGTTGTTGTTTTAAAATGTGCGCGTTCGCTTCGCTTGAGTTCAATACGGTATTTTCATCAAATGCGCATGTGTGTGAGATGAAAATACCGCAGTTTCCCAGTAGGAGCAAGTTCGCCCTTAAAATGGCAGGAAAAAAATGCACAGCAAAAAGAAAATATGAAGATGAACACAGGACGTTTTTAACAGAGTGGGAGAGTTTATATTTTTTTGTTGAACGCAATGGTAAGCCATTCTGCCTTATATGTCAGACGTCATTAGCGCATTTCAAAGCTTCAAATCTTCAGCGCCACTTCAGCTCACTCCATGCTAACATCGACCAGGAATTTCCAAAAGGGACTGAACTTCGCAAGCACGAGTTGGCCACTTTGAAAAGTCAGGCAGAAAAGCAGATACAGTTTTTCCAAAAATTTACGAAGCGGTCAGAGACCATAACGCTCGCATCCTATCAGCTGGCTTGGAACATTGCACGGGCTAAAAAGCCATACAATGAAGGGGAGTTCGTTAAAAAATGCCTCAGTGATGTTGTTGAAATCTTGTCTCCTGAAAACGACAAATTAAAACGCATGGTATCAGACGTCCAACTGTCCCGCCACACTGTTGAACACAGAATATCGGACATTAACACGGCTATTGAATCACAGTTGCACTCTGACCTTCAAGCATGTGAGTATTTTAGTGTCGCATTGGATGAGAGTTGTGATATACAAGACAAGCCTCAGTTGGCAATATTTGCACGGTCTGTTTCAAACGATTGTGTGATCAAAGAAGAACTCCTTGATATTGTGCCATTAAAAGACAGAACCCGTGGCATAGATGTGAAAGAAACCATGATGGCTGCATTTGAAAAAGCAAATCTGCCCATAACGAAATTAACTGCAATAGCCACGGATGGAGCACCAGCCATGATGGGATCTGTGAACGGGCTTGTGGGGCTGTGCAAAGCTGACCAAACTATTCCTGACTTTTGGAATTTCCACTGCATCATCCACATGGAGCAACTCGTGTCTAAATCATTGAATTTAGATAACGTCATGAAGCCTGTGATGGAAATCGTCAACTATATCCGCACACATGCGCTTAACCACAGGCAATTCAAGAATCTCATCGCTGAGCTGGACCAAGGGCTTCCAGGTGACCTGCCGCTGCACTGCACTGTGAGGTGGCTGTCAAAAGGCCAGGTACTCTCTCGCTTCTTTGAGCTTTTGGATGCCGTGAAACTGTTTATGGAAAAGAAGGACAAGGACTATCCCGAGCTCTCGGACCTCAAGTGGATTATGGATCTGGCCTTTTTGGTCGACATGCTGTGTCACTTGGACAGACTGAACCTGACCCTGCAGGGTAAGTTAAAAATGCTCCCTGACCTAGTGCAAAGTGTGTTTGCGTTTGTCAACAAACTGAAGCTGTTCAAGACACATATTCAAAAGGGAGATTTAACGCATTTTCCCACTCTGCTAAAAGCCAGCGGGCAAGTCGCCAGTGCTGCCCTGAGTAAGCAAAGAGCCAGATATGCAACGCTGATTGAAAACTTGCACGAAAGCTTCGTGACCCGGTTCCATGATCTACAATTGAAAAGGCCACAGATTACGTTCCTCGTCGACCCATTTAATGCAGAGACCGGCTGTTTGAAAGTCCCGCTAGTCACAGATGAAGCTGCGGCTGAGTTGGAGATGATCGATCTTTGTGAAGAGGACCAATTGAAACCTGCTTTAAGGGAAGGGACCATTGAGTTCTGGAAAAGTGTGCCAATGGAAAAATACCCCAATGTCAAACGGGCTGCGCTTAAGATACTGTCAATGTTTGGGTCAACATACGTCTGCGAGTCTGTGTTTTCTACCCTAAAACATGTGAAATCAAAGCATCGATCTGTTCTGACTGACACACATGTGAAAGAATTGCTTCGAGTGACAACAACGGAATACAAGCCAGATTTAAAGAGGATTGTTCAAGGCAAGGAATGCCAGAAGTCCCACTAAACAACATGCATTATAAAAGTAAATGCTATTGTAGATTATTATATTTTTGTTTGTGGACTTGGTTGAACTGAGAGTTTGTGTGTGTGAGACAGTGCACACAATGTTCATTGTTGAAAATGACTGGCCTGTGGTTTTAGTACTGTAGGAGTCCATTTCTGTCATTATCATGTTGGTGTGTGACATTTACAATAAATCTGGCTGAGCAGAGATGTGTGTATTTTGTGTGTGTGTGAGAGAGAGAGAGAGAGAGAGAGAGAGAGAGAGAGAGAGAGAGAAAAAGGATTGGTGATGTTCATGTGTGCCCATGCGTATGATGTGGCTCTTTGCGGTAACACAGTAAAAAAAAAGTGGCTCTTGGTCTCTGACTGGTTGGCCACCCCTGAGCTAAATGATCATCTGCAGACAAATGGTTTATTTGAAGAGTTTATTTTGAAGGTTTCAGAGCCCATCACAGCACAGAAACGACTTTAGTGAAGGTTACAAATGATCTTCTTATGGCCTCTGACAGTGGACTCATCTCTGTGCTTATCCTGCTAGACCTCAGTGCAGGGTTTGATACTGTTGACCATAATATTTCATTGCATGCTGTAGGTATTAAAAGTAGTTCACTGCAGTGGTTTGAATCATATCTATGCAGTAGACACCAGTTTGTTGTGTCTTTACACACTAAGGTTAAATATGTTTATGAGTTCCACAGGGTTCAGTGTTAGGAGCAATTCTGTTTACATTATACATGCTTCCCTTCAGTAGTATCATTAGAAGGTATAGCATACATTTTCACTGTTATGCAGATGACACCCATCTTTAACTATCCACCAAGCTAACACATACCCACTACCTACAGGAATGTCTTAAAGACATAAAGACTTGGATGACCTTTAATTTCTTGCTTCTAAATTCAAATAAAACTGAGCTTATTGTACTTGGCCCTAAAATATTTTTCCTAAAAACTTTAAACATGGTGTCTAACAAGATACTTACTCTACTCTCTGCAGTCATGCCACCAAACATAGTTATGCCTGTAGACCTAACTATAAATGGGTAATGATAAAAATCTCCATATTAAAACAGAATCTGTAATGTTCTTGAATCCAAGAGGAATGAAATGGCTGACAGTAAGTGAAAAAGGAAACTTGTCTGTGGATGTTAATGTAGCTTCACACACAGAGAGAGAGAGAGAGAGGAAGAGAGAGACAGACAGAGTGTGCTGGCAGATGGAGAAAGGGAACCAGACAGAGATGCCAATTTTAGAGACTCTGATCATTTATTTATGTGTGGGTCACCTTTTTAATCTCAAATCGTATTTTTCTGTAATTTAGATGTGAGACTTGTGTGAAGACTGAGACCTACAAAGCGTCACGTGTACCAAAAAAAAAAGAAAAATCTGGAAAACAATTATTACTATTCCGTGTGAGTCCGTCTGCATGAAGGGAGAGAAAGACCGAGCAAGAGGCCATCTCTCCCCCTGCTAAAATCAATTTAAGGAGGACTGTGAGTGCAGCATACTGATGAGCCTTCATTCACATGTATCCTTGCTTTGTTGCTCTTTTGGCCTTCTGCATACCAAATCTGAAATTAGTATTGGATTTATAGAAACCTTTGAAATCAGGCAAATCATCTAAATGATGACTACAGTGGATGCCAGTGCAAACAATGTCTCTTTATCTAATATAGATTTTATAGATATAAGCTATAGCTATAGATATCCTAGCTTCGTAGGGCAAGAGGCAGAGTATGGGCTGGACAGGCCACCACTCTGTCGCAGGGCTAACACAAAGACAGATGACCATCTGCAATCAAATTCACATCTGTGGACAACTTAGAATCACCAGTTTACCTAACCACACTAACTGCATGTCTTTGGATTGTTGGAGGAAGTCGCAATACCTGGAGAGAACCCACACTGGGAGAAGATGGAAACTCCATACAGAAAGACACCAGCCAGATGGTGGATTTGAATATTTTTACATGTATACTTTTGAGAACGTGATAAATCTCTTTCTGCTGTCTCTGTTAGTTTTGTCATTTGCCTCCCTGACAAAGATCTTTATTTAAATTATTCAGGTTTATTCTAAAAAGCAGCTGCAATGGAATACAGTGAAATGTTATATAGATTTACAAAGGTGTTGAGTATGAAACTGACTTTCTGCAGCTTTGAAACTGGATTATTTGGAGCGATAACCCAGTTCCTGTCTCTTTGGGTCATCTTCTGTTGTTTAAATGTGCTATAGGCTATTAAAAAAAGATAAATGTGACAGTAAGCAAAAAAAAGCTTCAGAGATCTTTCACATTTTATTCTTAACGTAAAATTTTTTCATCCAAAAACATTTAACACCATTCAATGTGTTTCATACTGAACTTAGGGGATAAAAATAAAGTATCATTCCTATTGCGCTAGTATTGAACTGATACCAATACCAGAATTGGTATCAATACTGCTGACTGCTGGATTGATCCCCTCAGCTCTAGTTTTTTGCCCTGATTTACTTTCTTAAAGCCACTGGCAGTCAACAACACATTGGCATATCTCCTGTATGCATGTGCTTTCTTCCTTGTACAGTCTTTCTGGCTTTGCCTTTTTCACCATTTGTTGCCCAAAGGCAACAAATCAGAGAAGTCTTTAATCATCTTTACTGGCCACTCTATAATCTCTGCTAAGAGTCTGATCCATGACATTCCACGATGAAGACCAACCCTACTGAATCAAGAATAGAAAATGAGATGTACAGTGGTGTGGAAAAGTGTTCGACCGCTTCTTGATTTTTTTGTATGTTTGTCACAGTAATCAAACAAATTTAAATATTAAGCATAACACAAGTAAATACAAACGGCAGTTTCTAAATGAAGGTGTTTCTGATTAAGAAAAAACAAACAAAAAAAAAAACAACTGCATGGCCTTATGTGAAAAAGTGACTCAGGCAGAGGAAGACAGAGCCCTAAATACACAGAGCGTAACAAGGGGATGAGAAACAGGAGGGAAACACAGCTGGAACAGATCTAACCTAGTGAGGAAGGTCTGTGAGGAACCAAAACCGAATACAGTGAACACAGGACAAGGGACTATCAAAATAAAACAGGAAGCAGGAAATGCACACTAAGACACAGACTGACTGAACAGAGGAAACAGAGGGGACGAGACACCTGACTGGAATGCAGATGACTAAATAAGGAGAGAGAACGAAACATACATGATAGATATGACAGGCTACGCAGGGAGGCACAAAGGGGAACTAACTAAATGAATAAAAAACTCAGAAATAGAAATACAGCTGATTAAACTAGGAACAACAAGGAAACTAAACAATACCAAATGAGAACATAAACATAGAAACACTGGGTCAAAGACCCAGTACCATTACAGAATCTGAATTTCTGCACACAAGTCCTATCAGCTGCCTCTGAAATCCCACAAGCTAACCAAGCCTGATAGAACTCCTTCCTCAGCCTGGTGGCTCTCTTCAGCTCTGGTGTCCACCATTTGGTTTGGGGGTTACCACCACGACAGGGACCAACCACCTTGGGGCCGCAGCCATTGCAGCGGCTTTGGTAATGGAGGTGCATTCGACTCAATGTCCCCAGTCTCCCTCAGAATGCTGTTGAAGCTCTGCCGGAGGTGTGCGTTAAAGATCTCACAGATCGGGGCCTCTGCCAGGCATTCCTAGCGCAGCCTCACGTCTGTCCAGCACACCACCAGGTGGTGATCAGTTGACAGCTCATCCGCTCTCTGGGCGATATGAGATTTTTTCATATCACGATATGTTTTTTTCATTTCAGGCGATAACGATATCTATCACGATATAAGCCAAATAACTATATTTGTAAGATTTAAATGTGCTGTTGCTCACAAGTAAAATGTGAAATAATCAGCAGCTTGTTTTTATTTAAATATTTATTTCCCATAATAAGTTCAACAGGGTAGATGTACTTAAGGAACATGAGACTTTTTCAGATAAATAAAGGCAAATATTGCAAACTACAAAAAAGGCAGCCGCTAAAGCGTTTAAGTTTCAAAACAGAACAAACGAAACAGACTACTAAATTGTCAATTCCACTTAGAAACAAAATATTAATTCTAAAAATAAATCTTAGTTTGTTTTACAGAAGAACAGACAAAACTGACTAACTTTTGTCAATATCAAATAAACTGAGAACTAAAAGGAAATTCTCAATCTCTCCTTGTTGTATAGCTGAGCTTTTCAAACAGTTTTAACAGTTACTTTAGTCTGACAAAAGCCGAATGACGAATTAGCGCTTCCAGTCAGAGACTGAGGCTACGTCCACACGTACACGGGTATTTTTGAAAACGGAGATTTTCCGTTTTCGTTTTAAAAAATAATCCCGTCCACACATAAAGGCAGAAATGAAGGAAAACGCTGCTATGAACATGCCAAAGCAGCAGGTGGCGCTAGATTCCTAACCGTGCAGAAATGTTGGCCAATCAGAAGTCTAGAAACCTCGGTGGGAAAAAGTAAACAAAGCTGGGGCATAGAAGCAGAACCGAGTCGTATGTGTGGACGGACAGTAACTGTGTGTATATGTAAGCATTTAAACACTGCAGAGAATAGAATTAACAGTAACAGTATTGTAGAAATTCATTTCACCGAAACAATAACGTGGCGCACAGTGTGACGCATGTATTTCCAGACTTGCTTTCGGCACAATTTACAGTGCACGCTACTCTGTTTTTTGTCAGACTTGAAATAGCCGAAATACCTTCACACTACGGAACTTCTATGGCTCTTCCGTTCGACAATCTCTCCGGCATTGGAACCATCATCTGTTTTCTCTTCGGTCACGCTCGGTTGATTTTTCTAGTCGGCACACTCATTTCCTCCATTACGCGCTGGCTCCATTACCCGCTGGCTGCTTCCCAAACAAACACACGTGCGGCTTGGCACTTGTGCTGTACGTAACAAGTCACGTGACGTGACGCTGCGGCTGTGATTGGTTCGGCTCTGCGCTACTTAATTTGGATTGGCTGACCTTTTTTTTTATTTTTTAAGAGGACAAGAGCGGCGAGGTCTATCGCGATAGCTTAATTTCTCTATCGAGTAAAAGTTATATTGCGATACATATCGTTATCGTTCTATCGCCCAGCTCTAGCCTGACTATATCTAGTCCGCACCTCTCAGCCTCATGCACTAACTCAGGCCCCTTCCCCACCAGAGAGGTGATGTTCCATGTCCCAATTGCTAGCTTTGGTAGCCGGGGATCAGTCTGCCAGGGCCTCCGCTCTTGGTTGCCACCTGGCACACCTTGCACACCCTATGGCGCCTTTTGCAGGTGGTGGGCCTGCAGGAGGATGGGCCCATGTCCCTTTTTCGGGCTGGGCCCGGCTGGGCTACATGGATGCTAGCCCTCAGGTACCCTCCCCAGGCCTGACTCCAGGGCGGGGCCCCAGTAACCCTATCCCAGGCAGGGTGAACTGCTCCCTTGATCTTTCACTCATAGGGGTCTTATGAATTGCTCTTTGTCTGGTCCCCCACCCAGGACCAATTTGCCATGGAAGACCCTACTGGGGGAAAAAGGACCCAGACAACATAAACCCTGGGATACACAAACCCCTCCACCACAATAAGGTAGCGATTCACGGAGGGGGTTGTTAAAGAAAAAATAGGTTGATGTGCTTTAAGAGAGACGATAACCATCAGAATGCCAGTGCAGTGGAAGACCAGTGGAGTGCTCCCCTAATGAATCCGAGAGGATGAAGAGATATATAATTTAGTACTCTTTAAAGCATGTTTTATTCCACTTTGAATGAATATGGAATATTAAGTTTAAAGCAGATATGTTTTTGAAAGTCTTGGAATTAGCAGCAGCATGCAGCAGCAGCTGCATGTTGATGTCACCAGTATCTAAGTAAGTTAGTCACAGCATGATGAAGAATATGCTGTCAGATGGGTCTAAATTATCTTATTTGTTTGGACAACCGGTTTTATACCTTTAACTGCAGAAGGATAGGGCTGTTCTGTATCGTAGCTACACACTTCTGGTAGCAGATACTGGCAGTCAGTGTTCAGATATGCCTAATGACATCCATAATTTTCAAATTACATGAATCTTGAAGGCAATACCTAGATTCAGCTGCCACCCAATTACTGCCATTCAGTGGCATTAATTCTACTAGTGGAGTTGGTTCAATTACCACAACTGATTAGAACTGCCTCTCAAATAACTTTGGGATCCCACTGGGTATTGATCCAGCATTAGCATGATCAATTAAATATTGACCCTGACTACTTCAGTGTGACAGATGGATTAGTGGTCATTTTCCTCAGGCTACTGGAAACTCTATATGACTGGCAAGTTGATATCTTAGTCACCTAGCTATGGTATCCATACAGTGTCCAGCAGTAATCATAAGTGGAAACAGATATCATTCAGTATAATAAATTGTCATTAACGGTGGTTAAGACCCTCTTTCTTATGTTTTAATACTGTTAAATACAATACCTCATAGTCCTATATACCATGCCTCATACTAATGCATACAGTTATGTAACAATCAGTTAACTCATATTAGTTGACTTCTTTGGTCTCTAATGGGCAGCACAGCACTGACATCTAATCATCATGTTGTGACTAAAACATTTGGGGTTGCGTTTCTAGTTCCCTGTTTAAGCCAAACAATGCCTTCTGTTTAACATCAGGTTTGTTCTCTTCCATTACCAGCAAAAATATTTATCCATCATACAGGATGTGTTTCACAAACAAGGATTAGGACCAGTTCCAGACTAAAATGCCCAGTCTGGTGTTTGTAATCTCCGTTAAGTCACATTGATTTGCAGTCATGCTGATCAAATTAGTTATAGATTTAGCTTGATTTGGATTAAAGTGGAGTTTAAAATAACTTCAGCAAGGATTGCTTTATGTTAGACTTGATAATATTTCTAATGAAGAATATTAGTTTGGTACAAATTTAAAATAGCTAGCCGTAAGGCTGAACGCTATTTATCATTTGAACAATTCGATAATTTAAAAAATTCTTGACACAAATTTTTTGGTTGAATGTTTTGTTTAATGCACGTGAATACTCTGACAACATTGAGCCCACGCACCGCTCAATTTTTCAACACAAAACACTGATAACACAGCAGCAGCGTTGATGATGACACTGGCACAGTTTAAAGTGGAGCTGGAGTCTGTTTGCACTAACATTACGAAGAGCAAAGAGGCAGAGCCGTTACTGAGATGGTAATGTGGTTTCTAGCATCCAATACAACAGGGCTCTTCCTGTAATCACCATTAAAACCTTTACTGGGAAAAAGCTAGTGGAAATCCTTCATCAAAGTGTCTGATCAACAAACTCTGACGTGAAGGAAAGCGAACTTTGTAGCTGCTTAATCCACCGCTGTTTGTTTTACACAGCGAAAAATCTGAAGAAAGCCTCCAGAAGTTGTATTAAAATATGCAGATGAGCTGTTAACTTATTCTGATACCATGTTTAAATTACACAGCTTGCTGAAGGGTGACGGCAGCCATCCTATTTTACATGGAACCTGCAGCAAACATGGTTAGACTAAAGGAGGGCAAGGGGTGTACTAGAAGATATTTATTTCAAGCCTTTTTCAACATTTTTCAGATTAAAGCCAGTAAAACTCCACTGACCTGAGGGTTTTTAGGTTTGAAAGACTTTACTTGCACACTTAAACATGCAGAGACACAAGCACAAAAACTCATAAACACACTGTATCTACCTCATCCAGGAGATAAAACACTGTCAGAACTGTTTTTGCCTCCTATTAATGTCAGAAAGCCTTCCAAGAAGACTGGTAAAGGTACATTTTTATGCCTTTGTTTAGATTGCACTGTATATCTAATTGTATTTTACTTTTACCTTTGAATGGACTTAGTATATTTATATATTTTTCCATTTAAGAAAATGTTTTATTAAAAAATCATTTTAATATGGCACATAAATACAGTCAGAGGGTTGTTGTTGTCATTTGTTTTGTTCTTTTGACAGATGTTTGCAGTTAAAGTTTAAAACATTGGAATTTCTCCAATGGAAACCAATGAGCAGTTAATTTTGAAAGACCTGTGTTCTTTCTTGTGTTCTCATGTTCTTTTTAAAATGTTCATTATTGCTTATTAACAAGACCAAAGTATTTCTTATTCCATTAATCAATTAATTGGTGTAATAATCAATTATTATCAGTAGTTATAACCTGGCCTGCTTCTGTTGTAGCTGCAAGGTGTGAACGCTATCCATGAATCACACACAAATCGTGCTGTATGCTGTCCACAGTCTGTATTGTGGCGTGTTCCCACAAGTATCTGTTGTCCAGAGGCTTTACACCACCCAGTTCATGGGGTATCGCTGTGATTCTGAGATTTGGAACATAATGACATGAATGATGTGGGGTTTCAGTGTTTTAGAGTTACTGTTGCCTTAGCCACATAAAAAAAGCCGGAGGGCCAGGCATAGGGTTTTCCCTTTATATAATTCCCAGTGGATTGTTCTGTACCACAAACAAAATAAATAAATCAGAGCCAAGTACCCAGAAGCAAAGTGTCTGTGTGGGCGACCTCCCCTATTTTAAGATGCATTATGAGGACAAGATTTTTTTTCTATTTCTCTTTGATTCACTTTCCATTCCCACCCTCTCTATTTTTCACCCTCATTTTCCACTTTAGCCCCCTTTCTTGTCAAAGAATTATTTTATATAATCAATAAACTTGTAAAGTTCTGCTATCGTGTACCATGTTCAGTCCCTGAAAGCATCACAATTCAGTATGCCCATACTCTGTTTAGGTTCAGTATCCCCCATCTTGAAATGCAATTTTTAGGTTGCTAAAACAATCCCCTCTAGTTTCAGTTTCAATTATATTCATACAGCGCCAAATCACAACAACAGCCACCTCAAGGCGCTTTATATTGTAAAGTAGACCCTACAATAATAGTTGAATGTGGACATTAGTTAATCTGAGTATAGGCTTTGTTATGCCCTTTAAACCAGTCTGTATACTGTAGACTGCCAGAAAGAACACAAACATGGAGCTTTTACCTTGAAAAATGGCAGTGGCGTTTTCCGGCATTAGTCTGCTGTTGGAACAGCTGGAAATGTGGTATGAACTGAGACCTTCACACAGAGATAAGATACAGTATTTCATGCAGCCTGATGCGTGCATATGGCTCTGCTTTTTAATCACCCCACAATGATAAGTAGGCCGACAGTAGCTTTGCAATCCTGCACTCTGTCTGAATGCTAATGAGAGTACCATTACACAACCAGAGCAGCTCCAGCAGAGAGCTCTGAGCATTATAGTGCAAATTTAATGAAATCCTGACTTCCTTCTCTCCCTCTATATATTAAAGGATGCTGTATACTTGAATGTCATGAATGTCATGCAGGATTTTCAAGTATCCAGGTGTTTGTGGTGCATATGTGTATATGAACTGAATCCAAAACTTGTTTCATCAGTGAAATACAGAGGCACAACTTGTACTTGGCATAATGAAAGGACCTTTGGCTGAAAGCATCATCCAAATGACTTACTCCTGTGAATCACAAAATTGAGGATGTACCAATATGTCCCGTGTACCGATAATATCTTCCAAGTTTAGCTTCACAAAACTTTAATCATCACAAACTAGTTTCTTGACCTTTTATAATGAATTGACTGTACTCAGATTACCTCCACAGTCACCCAATTTCAATCCAATTAAGTATTTCTGGTGTTGCGGGTTCACATAATGGATAGCATCTGACAAATCTGCAGCAACTCCATGATGCTATCATGTCAGTATGGAGCAAAATCTTTGAGTAATGTTTCAAGTGCCTTTGTGAATCTATGCCACAAACAATTAACGTAGTACTGAAGACAAAAGGGGTACAACCTAGTACTATCAAGACGTAACTAATTAAGTGACCAGTGAGTGTGTTACCACGTTATTCAGATGAAATGTTTAATATTTCTGCAGACAGTCACTGATTTATACATTTAGCAGACATAACCACTATTAGTATTCATTTGGAGTAGGGATTTTAACCAATGCATGAACATAACATTCCAAAAAAGTACATTTGCTAGAAAAAACATTGCTTATTTGCACACTGTGCAGTCACAGGGCAACATTAGTATTCATTCACAGTTGTTTATGATTAGTTATCGAACATACATATGTATTCATTCACAGTATTTGGATTCTTCAGCAGGCAGTTCTTAAAACATCTCCCACTATCCAGTTTTCAAAAAACGAAAGTTTCATTCAGCTTTATTTGTGTTTTAAGAGAGTCAAAAACATTAAAGTCAAATATTAAAGGGTGAATTTTGAGCTAGATCTTGTAATTGCAGATTGGTATCCCAAATTCCACCAGAATGTCACAGTACTTTCTTCTGTTTTAGTCAAAAAAACAAAAAATAACCTGGGGTTTATTTTCCAGGTTAGTCACAGTGTAGATCAGGGGTGTCCAACTCCAGGCCTCAAGAGGCGGTGTCCTGAAGGTTTTAAATTTCACCCTGGGTCAACACACCTAAATCAAATGATTAGTTCATTATCAGGCCTCTGGAGAACTCTAAGACATGTTGAGGAGGTAATTTATTCAATTCAATTCAATTCAATAAAACTTTATTGATCCTGAAGGTTGACCCCGAAGGAAATTGGGTTAAGGCTGCCGACCTTTGCCAGCGCCGACTTACCCTTCTGACCATACATACATTACACAAACATCACATGGGGAAGACAGGTCAGAGAGGTATAACAATGGAAAATGCACCACATGAGGAAAGATAAGGAGAAAAAAATAACTCCCCCCAGACTGAGCTCCAACAGGGAGATCAGTTTGAGAACAGAAAAAAAACACCTCTGCACATAGCACATGAAAAAACTCTTAATACACCAAAGAAACACATGACAAGCAACAGGGGTGGGTAAAGGGTGAGAGACAGCTGAATTAGACAGCACATCCGGGCCTGCAGCCTGTGCGCTGGTCTCCTTGATCCACCGTCAGCATCGGAAGGGAATAAGCGTCGAAGGCGTTTGGAAAGGGAGGGGGGATGAGTGTGTGCATATCAGTGTATATGTATGTGTGCGTGTCCAGAGTTCAGCTGAGACAGTGTCCTTCGCCCTGCTAGGCTAAGTAAACAGTCTTCCAGCCAACCCAGGTGACCTTGCATGGAATGGGAAGGAACAGACTCAACACAGTCGTTATCAGGGTGTTGTTGTTCAGCTCCAGCCTTGAGACTGCCGCTGGCGCCGAGAGGGTCTCCGCATGAAGTGATGGTGCTTTTTACTTTAGTGCGAACAACTCATATGAATTTCAAAGCTGTTCTAACAGTCCAACACTGGTCTCTCAATCTCCCGTTGGAGAGCCGCGAGCTTCCTATGATGTTATCCAAACTTACGTTCCGTGATGTTGTCGTTCTTTTTGCTCAAAGAGCAGGTTCTGAGAACTCACGACCGCAGTGCACTTCCCCAAGTGAAACCTGGCCTCACCTTATCATGGAATTCGCATGGAATACTCCTTTGACTACGATGACCTGGATGACTGAGAACCTTCACAAACTCATACACAAAGAATTAACTCACTTTACCTGAAACATTCATCTTAGGTCAAACCTATCAATGGCAGTTACGAGGGTAACACTTGGTGGGATTAACTGACTATGACATCCACACACTAAATTTTCAATAATTAACATTATTTGACGCAAGTAACCAACTGCACATGAGGTAGAAAATGATGCACACAGGAATACAACACTGACTGGACTGGTTTGCACAGAAGCCGCACTCCAACTGAAGACAGCCCTATATGAGGTGCCGTAAGGGACATTATTACTGAAACGCTCTCACAGAGGTGTGGACTCGAGTCACATGACTTGGACTCGAGTCAGACTCGAGTCATTAATTTTATGACTTCAGACTTGACTTGAAAAAATGTTCTAAGACTTGTGACTTGACTTGGACTTTTACACCAGTGACTTGGGACTTGAATTGGACTTGAACCGGTTTACTTGAAAAGACTTGATATTTTACCCCAAATATAAAATTTAACATGCATATTATATAGAGATTGAAAATGTGACGTCATTCACAGGTAGAACCGCAAAGGATTCTGGGAACTCGTGGCAAGCGGTACTAGCGCACGCAGGCTTTCAATTAAAATCAGTTATACAGCGATAAAAAGAAACACAAAAATGTCAAGAAGCCGTTGTATTATTAACTGCAATAGCCGGTCGCATGACAGCCACGGGAAGCCGACGGGTAAAGAGATCGGTTGTTATCGGATTACGTCGTTGAAGAGAAATTGTTCAAGCCATGTTTCCGAAGTAACAAAGAGGCGACGGATGGCCTGGATTGCAGCCATTCAAAGATCAAATATAACATCCCAGAACACTCCAGCTCACAGGTTAGTCTGCTCCAAGCATTTACACGAAGGTCAGTGTTTTTTAGTAGTTAATGCGTCATTTTCATAACATAATTAGTGATATAGGTTACAAGCAAGTCTGGCGCTGAACAGAAATTGTCGCGCTATGCTCCTTTGTTTATTGTGCATAAATAGTGAATTGTCCTGACACAATATTGCGTTTCGCTTCTGTTATTATGGTACATTGACAAAAACATATACTTTTATTCACAGGATAAAACAGGTTTTTTGTATCACTAATTGCCCAGTACGATTACAGCATGCAATATTGTTGTCACTGCTACATTTCTGTGATGGGTACCAGAAATTATTTCCACTACTAATTAATTACCGTTGAGCTCAAAGGTCCTATTAATAAACGGTTAAGGAATGTGTATTTATGATGACGATTTGTGAGACTGGTAAACTTATGATACGTACGATGGTCTTTCGTTCTACACGGTGCATTTCAAGGTCCTGTACCCATCCGTCGGTAAACTGTACCTGGGCTTGTTGCAGTGACCTGAAGTTACTAAACTTCATGAGTGTATGCACTCACTCCAAGAACCGTATGATTATAAATATGCATATAAATATGCTACGATGAGATAGCTGACTTCATCTAACTAGCAAATGTTGTCCAGGCTACGTTGGTGATGCAGTTTTTTTTAATGTGTATGATATTTTTGTCATGCGATTTTAAAGCTGGTCCTACAACCGCATCCAAGAATAACATGCAGCTTATCTCAGAACTGTCGGTGAAAATTATTCTTGGAGCTAGGTTTAATTGAGCTGCATTTTAAAGAGGTGCAATTTCACAATTTGTGTATATTTTCTAAGTTCACTATTTTGTCATGTGTTGAGAAAAACACAGATTTAAAAATTACATGGTCTAATATTTACATTTAGCATATAACTGCAACATTATTTTTTCGTTTTTTTTTTTAAAGACTCGAAAGGACTTGAAATTCAAAGTTTCAGACTTGTGACTTGACTCGGACTTTTACACCAGTGACTTGAGACTCGACTCTGACTTGCCTGACATTACTTGAGACTTGACTTGAGACTTGAGGATAAAGACTTGAGACTTACTTGAGACTTGCAAAACAATGACTTGGTCCCACCTCTGCGCTCTCACACACACTACTGAAATTTTATCTCTCAAACACACAAATTTTATCTCTCACACACACTACTGAAAACCAAGAAGATTTCATTTGAACAAGAAGGTATTTTAGCTGCACAGGAAGGTGAGGAAAAACAAACGACACATTAATGCACAGCTAACACCGCGGTGACGTCTACAACAGTCTGTTAGAGGTATAATTGAAAAATCTTTTGCCTTCACCAGTGACTATCCAAACATTATTTTAGGGTAGCAGCCTATTGCAACAAGTCGGGGCATCCTGGCTATGCTAGCTGCCCGTATAATCTGGAAAGACAGTCTGACAGTACCTCATCTACAATGAAATTACATCGGATCCTTGTAATTTTTTACATACTTTCTTTGTTGTTTGAGGTAAGAACCAATGAAGAAGATGTTGACAGATTTTTTTACTTGTGCTCTGCAATGTATTGGGGCGCTCCAAAATGAAAATTCGGACAATATCAGACAAGAGCAGCTTTATAGAGAGCTAGATGATCATACACAAACTTTATCAGAATTTCTTGCTGCTGTATCTCGATATGATCCTAATAATAGGGTTGCCACCAACCTACTAGGATCCTTGTATAGATGTTTTTGCAGCTTGCTACATGAATATGATGCTAGACAGAGATCTGCTTATGTGACCCACAGATTGTTACCCCCAACCACCTTGAGTGGTCATCCAGGTCGGCCACGATACACTATATCTGCTGAACAGATTTCTCACTTTGTTTCCATTGGTATGACATGGCAGAGAATTGCATCATGGTTTGGAATAAGTCGAAGAACCCTGTACAGACACAGACAAACTTTGGGAGTTGAGCCATTAAGCTATGTGGATATGTCAAATCAAGGACTGAATGGCCTTGTGACGGATATCCTACAGAAGACTCCAAATGCAGGGGAAGTATATATTCTTGGAAGTCTGAGATCTCGTGGCTTAAGAGTTCAACGTTGGAGGGTCAGTCAAAGTCTACAGGAAGTGGATCCTATTGGACGTGCATTTAGACGTTGTCATACGATAAGGCGAAGGATCTATAGTGTTCAGGCCCCCAACCACTTATGGTAAGTTCACTGGTTTGAAACAAATGGCCAGGCCTTGTGTTTAAAAGTATTAACACAATACATCAAAATTAAAGGTCCTTCATTCAAAACATTACTGAAGTTAATCTATATGATCAGCATAAGGTTACGAATAATGAAAAAAAAAACAATAACCAAAAAACCAGAACTTGCTTTGAGTATGTTAAATATTTGGGGGGATTCAAAGTACATCAATTTAGATGTCGTCTAATGTATATACTGCTGAGTTGTTTAATCACAATATAAATCTCTAACATCGATTGTGCCAGGTAAACGTAATGTGGAAAAAGACATTTTGTGCCACTGTGTGTATGTGTGTGCACGTGTAAGCACGTGTGTGTGGGGGTGGGGGTGGGGGGGTACTCCCCATGATGGAGTTGGAAGTAGTATAACATCTTTGTTGAAATGGTCATGCTGCTGTGCCATAGCTTTGAAATATAAATATAACTATGAGATACCACAAACAACAGCAAGTGATAACTAATAATACTGAGATGCAGACAGCAGAACACTATCCAAACCCCCACACAGAATGCTTTCATAGACAAAATTGTGTTAGTTAGGCAAACATAAGGGTTAATTTTATATACTGTATTGTATTGTATTCTGCCTTGGTAGGGTGATAATGAGTGGCAGTCTGTTATTAAATTAAATTAATTAATTTATATTAATTAAATAAATTAAATTAAAATATTGGAAACTTTGCCATAATAGGAATATGTTACACTAAGGTATTGCAGTACATAGGAGCCAGACTTACAAGCGCTTTGCGACAGCGCGTTTGTTGGTATTTGGTATTTTAAAAGACAACGCAGTGACAATATTGTGGTAACTTTTGCGGGAAATTTTTGCAACTGACCCTGTGATATATGCATTTCTGGGAGTTCATTTCTTAATGTACAAAATATGGAATGGGTAGATGGGGTAAAGCGAGTCTGCAAACCGATTTACTAAGGCTTGATACAAAATGAACTCAGTGGTTTAGAAAATAGCGCACCCGTAAAGCTAACTACACCTATGAGCTGTGCTATTTTTCCCCATTTAGTAAATCTGGCCCTCAGTATAGTCTTAAATGTCAGACTATTACATATCGCCCCATTTCAGACAAGTGAATACAAACTCATTAAACTTTGTAACTACCTATTTCTTCTGGTGCCTGATGTCCAGCTGCCGAAGCATTGCCGAGTTTGATAGGTGCACATTCTCTCTTGACTGTAGATGTCGCTGGCATGGGCAGCTCATGCTGACGTGAGGGAAAGAGGGATGTTAAGTGACTATCCAGTCCATCCACACTGGTGCTTGCAACAGGTTGCTGCCCCACGACTGTCGCATTTGACAGAGTTCTGATGGTCTCTGCTGAGGCTAATATACTGTTGAGTAATGCGGCTGCTTCACTCAAGCTACTAGCAGGTTGCTGAGTAGACATCTGTGTAGTGGTTTGAAATGTACCACTTTTTCCTTCACTTTCCTGGTCTGGACACAACTTCCTGTTCTACTGAAATGCCTTCCTGTTCTACTGAAATGCCTTCCTGTTCTACTGAAATGCCTTCCTGTTTTACTGAAATGCCTTCCTGTTTTACTGAAATGCCTTCCTATTCAGTAGTGTGTGTGACAGCGTTTCAGTAGTGTGTGTGTGTGAGAGATAAAATATTAGTAGTGTGTGTGTGTGTGTGTGTGAGAGCGTTTCAGTAGTGTGTGTGTGAGAGCGTTTCAGTAGTGTGTGTGAGAGCGTTTCAGTAATAATGTCCCTTACGGCACCTCATAGCGCTATGCCTGCTGTGAGTTAGGTGTATTAATTTGCTTCAAAATCCAGTAGGAAGTGCACCACTACCACAACAAATAAGGTGGAGGTGAAACTCAGAAAAAACATGTAAGGAATATTATAAAATCACAAAAAACATAACAAAAGACTAAATGTGCCCAAGTCATTCCAACACACAGTATAAAGTGTCAGCCAAAAAAATTATTTGAAAGACAATACATTGCATACTAGAGCGGAGAATAATCCGCTGCGGGCTTGTTACCCGCACGGGTTAGTTAATGGTCATGATGGGAATCCCAGGTATTAAGAAAGTGCTGACATGCTTGTTTTTGTATGTTCAGAAGCATGCGTCTAGTATTGTGTTCCATGTTGTGTGCCCCTAGTTGCGTCTCTCCCTTGTCTACCCTCTACTCTCTGTGATTTGTCTCATGAGATACCAGATGGCACTGTGGGATGGATTCCAGACTGCTTCCTTCTACCAGTTCTATGCTGTGCTGTCATCTTGCTGGCATGGCATCAGTCTTAATCAGGGGCTAGAGAGATGCTACTTTACACCTGCACTCTGTCACTAATGCAGAAAACACTAATGTTGATTCATCTGAAAAGGAGGCAATGCCCCAACCCTTTCCTCTCCTTTCTTTCTGCATTGCATGTGGAAGTTTTGTGGTATTATCTTTAATTAATATTATGCTCTATTATTATGATCAATAGTTTTTGATGACTTTTTTGTGAACTCCCTGCAGGGACGGACGTCCTCAAGGACGCCGTCTCTCTCATTGAGACACGGAGTGCAAGTGGTGCCACAGCCCAGCATCTCTGTGGAGTCGGTGCTGTTGAGACATGGGGACAAAGTGGGGCATGGAAACATTGCATACGTCTCCCGTATGAATAACGGGGTTGTTGTTTTTGTTTACAACCTAAGATGGTTCTGTTAACTTATTTAAAGTGGGATTTCAAAAAACAAAGAGTTAATGAGTCCTGTCCACCCAAATCATTAGATGTCTCTTTCCATGTTACACATGAGGGACATTATATGGTGTATGCAAGTTCAAGTGTGATGAAATGCTTTTTTTTTTTTTTTTTTCTAAATGACATCAGAAACAGCAGTATGCGGCATTACGTGATGGCAGAGCTTCAGTTCATCCTTTGTCATTTTTTTTTTTTTTTTTTTTTTTTTTTTTAATAAATAGGACAGGGGGAATGAATGAGAGAAAGAGGGGGAGAGAAAGAAAGAAAACCAAAGGGGAGAAGAGACGGTGAGAAGGGGGGGGGAAGAGAGAGAAAAAAAAAGAACTCCTGGGTCACCTGTATGGAGAAAAAAAAAAAAAACAAACAAAAAAAACAAACAGAGGAGACAGCAAACAACAAAGAGCAACATAATAATAGAGAAAACAAAGCACCATCACAATAAACTAGCTAGTCATAGATATCAATATTTACTAAATAATAAACGATATTGTGCAGCACGCAAGATAGACAGCGCACAGTGTGCTTTGAGGCAGCAGCCAAGAAAGCTTTAGTCCGCGTCTGTGAATACCCATGTGTGCATACCTGTGTGGATCAGCATGCTTGCATTCCAAAGGTTTCTCCATGTAATGATCTGCTAGGGAGTGTGGGGGGGCCACAGCCCCGTCCTCCAGGGTGTGAAGTGGGTATGGAGGAGATCAAAACTCCAGACATCCAGAGGCCCCCAGAACACAAGAGACCATGGAAGACCAACAGAGGGGCAGCCGCGCCACTGTTCCAGTAAGAGCTGAGGAGAGTCCCAGATGAGGGCTCGCCCAGCAGCCGCGGAGCAGAAGTCAGGGGGAGTTGCAGTGACGCGCCCGTGAGCTCCGCCGGCCCCCAGCTGTGCCTGAGTGACCGAGCCCCAGGCCGAGAGGCCGGGGGCACCCCACCTCCAAAGGGGCCCGAGCGAGCCCCAGGCCCCAGGCCCCGACAAGCGGCCGCCAAGGAGTGAGCCGGTGTGTACCCGGACGCCCACCCCCAGACACAAAGAACCACCAACACACCGACACCTGAGGGAGTCCGCCACCGGCAGGGGAAGTGGTGGTGGGTGGAGATAGGCCTCCAAACCTTGGAGGGCCTGAGGTGTCCCCAGAGAGGTGGCGTCTGATACCCAACCTGACATATAGACACAGACATACAGGCACACACAGACACAAACATCCATTCCCACCCTCATGCTCTCATATGCACTCACTCCACACTCAACCAACGTGGAGACAGACATAAAGAGACGCTGTACACACAATCACACTCCCCAAGCGTACTCTACAAACCGGGTCTAGGTACCCTTGCCCCTGGAGGGGGGAATTGCACCCAGACCCAGGTGGTGTTACCCTTTTCCCTGCGGTGGGGAGAGGCAGACCACCCCGACTCCGCAGCAGCAGGGAGGCCCCACACCCCAGACCGCAGTCGGACGGCCAACTCCTCCTCCTAGCCCTCCCGCTCCAGCAGGCCGCAGAGAATGGGGGTGGGAGAAGACTCCAAACCTCCCTCCACCCGCTCATTGTAGTGTTGATGCATATGTGTTCTAAGGTGCAATTAAAACCCAGGAGGGCATGGAGCTACCTGCCAAGGAGCAGCAGGTAAGCGCATAGTCCCTCCTGCTAGCCCTCAATGACTAAGTGTATTTAAAATTGAGAGGTGGGCAACGACGTCAGGGGTGAGGTATACACCCTGATGGTAATTTGGACTCCGTGATTGTGCCCACCCCCAAGATCCTATATGTATGTGTAATGAGAGTGTGAATAATGTGAATGTCTAAGTTGTGGGATAAAATTGAGGCAGAGGCAGCCAGAAGGGGACGGGGGGGGGGGGGGGGGGGTAGCCTCCTCTGCACCCTGGTGACATACCCCCACTCCAAGGCCCTGCATGTGTGGGTGGTTGTGGAGGAGCGGGAAGAGGGAGGCAGCTGGAGATGGGGAGGGAAGGAAGGGAGGGGCAGGTAACCCCTCCCTGGGGCCAGCTCCCCCGCTGACCCCAGTAGGCACTCCCACCCTCCGCGACCCGCCAGGGAAGGGGGGCCCAGGCCCATCAGACCGGGGCCCAGTGCAGTAGCGCCCCCCGGCTCCACAGAGCCCTGGACAGTCCACCCAACCCCACCACAGAGAAAACTGCACCCACCCCACCATCCACACATCTTCCAGACTACATAAGACGGTAAACGCCCAGGCTGAGATCTTCCTCCACCTCTCCTGTATCTCCCCCTCCTGCAGAGAGTTCCTGAAGAGAAGAAAGCTCCTGCAAGATGTGACCATCCCCCCCACCAGTTGAAGAGCCCCCCAGGCGGCTCGACGCACCGGCGGCACCCTGCTCCAGGGCCGGGCCCCCATGCACCCACCCGCCCACAACCCCGGCAACACACCAACCAGGACCCAAGCCCCCGAGGCCCGGCCCGGGCCCCAGCCCAGAGACGGAGCGCCCCCAGAACCTCACGCCCATCCCGGACCCACCCAGGGGCAGCCAGGTTGCCAGGTCAGTAACCCACGTCCGTCAGCACAGACCCTCCCCTAGCCCCGCTGCACGCAGCCGCGAGGAAACAGTCACCTGAGAGCCAACAGAGCCCCCAACCGGACGTGACCGCTACCCCGGGTTGAGCCCCCCAAGGAAGATGCCTCCGGGGAACCCCCCGACGCCCTAAGCCTGTCCCTACCCCCTCACCAATCACAACAGTGAAGGCGGGACCAAACTATGACCCCCCACCCCCACTAGGTGATGGAGCTGATAAAAGGGGCCCAGAGCAATTGATCTAATGTGGTGGCAGAGGCTGTGTCAAGACTAACGTAATCTAATAGATAATTTCTATATTGGTTAGAATTAAGATTATTTTTATTTTTCCAGTTCATGAGGACTGTTTTCTTGGCTATGCATAGGGCAGTGAAGATCATATGGGCTATATTCTTTTCTGAAGTGACATTATCTAAGCTGCCCAGTAGACACACTAAGGGGGAAGTTGGAATGTTACATTTCAGACACTTTGATAAGTCTTCACATATCTCGCGCCAAAACTTTTGCACTGGTGGACAGAACCAAAGAGCGTGGATGTAATTGTCTGGTGTATTGCCTTGACAGTGTGAGCAGTTGTTGGAAGATGTAAAGCCCATCTTGAACATCCGATGACCTGTATAGTGCACTCTATGAAGTATTTTGTATTGTATTAATTGCAGACTGGGATTTTTAATTAATTTAAAAGTTTTTAAGCAAATCTGAGACCAGAAGTTTTGGTCTAGGTTGACTGATAAATCTGCTTCCCACTTTGCAGTAGGAAGGGATATTGATTCATCTAATTTAGAAAGTGTTCTGTATATTTTAGATAATAATTTGGGGGATTTAAGAGTAAGAAAATGTGCCGCACTTAGTGGTGTTTGTAATTCAACTTGACTGAGGTTAAATTTCTTTTTTACTATGGATTTAATTTGTTGATATTCTAAAAACCTTGTCTTGTTGATCCCATATTGTTCAACTAGTCTGTCAAATGGAATAAATTCTGTTCCCTCTAATATATGTTCTAAGTATTTAATTCCTTTACAACTCCATTCTGGGAAATTAATCATATTATTGTTTTGTAATATGTCAGGGTTATTCCAGATAGGTGTACGTTTGCATGGGATTAATGAAGACTCCGTTATTTTTAGAAACTCCCACCATGCTGTTAGAGAAAAGCTGATGTTGATACTTTTAAAGCATTCAGTGGACATGAGTGTGGACATGTGTGGAGAGAAGAGATCACTTGCCCCTACAGAGAGCAGGAGGCAGAAGTGGCTACAGCTGCAGCACCATCGTTGTTACTGTATGTGGAGGCAGGTAGTGCTGCCTGGCACTACTACACTGCGTCAGATTATTTATCTTTTGTGGAAAGTGTTTTCCAAAATAGAAATCAGTACTGTGTGGAAGAAATTAACTCTTTTTTTGGCCTATAGTAATGGGAGATCTGCTGTTGTAACAGACTCTTTTCCTGATGTTGAGAAGCTTATTCAGTCTGTGAAGAAAATACAGAAAGTTGTTGGTCTGGATCTCCTGGATTAAAAAAAAGCAATACAGTTTAAGGACAAATATTACTAATGTAAGACAGGAGAAAGGAACGGTCAAAACTAATTTGAGGAAAAAGTGAAATCTTTAGAATAATTCCAAGTTAAGTAGACATCAGTGGGTGTTTCTAATTTTCCTTTTTTCTTGTCTCCTTTTATTCCTTCTCTCAATATGGAAAATTTAAAGGTGGCCTTCTTTAAATGTAAATGTGGGATGGATGCACAGAAGAGAGCTTTGATTAAAGAAACACAGAAGAAGCTAGATGTAACTTTTTTACAAGAAAGCCACAGTGATAATGCTGTGGAAATAGAATGAGGGTACGGCTGCCCCGTCCAGCCTTGCATAAATAAATGCATATTTAGCCATGGAACAAATTGCTGTGCAGGGGTCGGTATCTTATTTTCGCCAACTTTATATATCCAGATTTTGGCAAGTACAGAATATATTAATGTCAGAAATTCAAGGAGTTATCATTCATTTTATTAATGTGTATTTATCAAATTATGGTCCAGAATGTAAAGTTAATTTAAAATATTGGAAGATAAACTAAGTGTTATAGATTCCAGTGAATGTTTTATTTTGGGTGGAGACTGGAACTGTTGTTTTGATTACACAGAGAACAGAACTGGCGAAGGAACACATTTCGAGTCCTCCTACAACAATGATGGACTTAATTGATGTGTTGGGAAGGAATAATCCTTTGAGTAGACAGTACACCTGGGCCAGAATAGTTGAAAGTAGATGCTATGCAGGTAGGTTAGACAGAATCTATCTTTCTGGCTCTTATAGCACTCGTGTTGTGAATTGCTACATTGTTCCTGTTGTGTTTACAGATCATCACATGGTTTTAATGGAACTGGTTATTACTTCTATGGGGAAACAGAAATCTTTTTGACACTAAACTTTTATGTGATTTTAACTTTTGTGACAATTTAAAAAAAATTTTAAATCAAAGAAAAACGAGTTTCAATCTCTAATTAGATGGTGAGAGGTAGGGAAAGCTCAAATCAGAAATTTCTGCCAGCAGTACACTTATAGATCTACTAGTAACATTAGGAGGGTAAATTCAGAAACTGGAACAGGAAATAACACCTGTAGAGTGTTTCCATTTGTCAGAATAATCAGAAGGATTTATTGTCTCATAAAAGAATGTAATTAAATTATCTTCTTCAGGAAAGAGTTAAAGGGGCTCTAATTCAAGCTCGTTTTACAAAGCCTAAGGATATGGATCCACCAACAACATTCTTTTTTAACTTGGAGAGGTCAGTTGCATGAAAAAAGGCAGATGGTCTGCCTTGGCCTACCAAATGACCAAGTTACAATGAATCCAGCAGAGATGAGAAAACTTGCAACAGAGTTTTATGCAAATATCTTTTTGAAAGATACATGTGATGAAGCAGTGGCAGCAGAACTTCTTCAACTCACTTCAGAGGATCAAGCGATATTCAACACAGACTTGACATTGAGGGAGCTTACAATGGCTGTTGCACAGATGGCATCTGGGAGATCCCTAGGAAAAAATGACCTACCTGGAGATTTTTTTTTAATATTTATGGAACTTACTGGGGACAGACCTTTTGTACAGACTAGGGCTGCTCAATTAATCGAATTTTAATCACGATTACGATCTGGGCTTTCAACGATCATTAAAAATGACTGAGCCGATTATTAGCCCCTCCCTCATTTATCCGCGACACCTTAAAGGCCGGTCCGTGAAAATATTGTCGGGCATAAACCGGTCCGTGGCGCAAAAAAGGTTGGAGACCGCTGATTAAGAGGACCCGAGGGAAGCTCGGAAAGCTAAGCAGAAGTTATTTGTAGAGGAGAGTGACTGCCGTTGATTGAAAAGAGAGGTAAAAAAAACTTCAGTAGTGTTGCACACTATTTTATATTATTTTTTATAGTCATTATTCAATACATTGTTATTGTTAACCCTTTACAGCCGGTCAGAGCAGCACGCTCCGTTTTGTGTAACTATTTTTAAATCCCTGTAGAACCTGAACCGTGTAAGCTAGCGCAATAATTTGTTTTGCATATGAAACCAGAGGAGTTGTACTTACATCTTATGCCATCAGCTTGTCCTCGGTCACGGTTTCCTTCCACATATAGCTTTGCAAAAATTGCATAAAAAGCGCTTGCAGGAACAAAAACATAATATTCCAGAAACACGCTTTGCCGATCCCATCAGCTGTTCGTAACACTTCCCACATTGAAACAGACGTCAGTGCGAACTATCGCATGTCCGCCATTTCCTGTCCGAAACCGGAAGTGAAGTCATTTTCGTGGAAAATGTAGTTTTTTACTTGTAGGCCTTAAAAGCCTATACTGGTGTTTTTATAAGTCATGTTTGACTTTTCTGAATAGTTTCTGGGATGCTTAGAACTCGAATTGCACTGCTGGAAATAGTTTATTTTGATGCACATGCTGTTTTCTTTGCAAATTTGCATCATAGGATTGTTTTTTCGTTTTTCCTGCAGTATCTAAAAATTGCTGCATCTCCAAAATAAAACTATGAAGACACTCAAAATAAATTTCCTGTTGTTGTAAACTATTTTTTTGCAACTTTTTTGTATTTAAAGTTTTGAGGGATAAACCTCTTAAATTTCTCCAAGTAGAAATATATGTAAAAAAAACAAAAACGATTTTCAATTTTTTTGTAGTTTATTGCAATTAATGTAGTTACTATGGACTTAATGCATACATATTATTAAAATATGGGCTATAACAGTTGTATAGCAACTTGAAATGCTCCCACAAATGGCACTACAACGTGTAAAAAAATAATATAAGCTCTGGCGGACTTGGTTCTATAGTAGGTCTTAAAGGGTTAAATAAATATCGTCAAATAATCGAGATCTCAATTTCAGTGAAAATAATCGTGATTATCATTTTTGCCATAATCGAGCAGCCCTAGTACAGACAATAAGATTCTTTCAAAGGTGTTATCCAATAGACTGATCCAATATCCAATAGACCTTCTAGTTCCAGTAGTTCCAGTATTGTGTTCCAGGCAGATCTATGTTAGACAATGTATTTACTATGAGAGAAGTTTTTGCTATTTGTGAGACATATGACCACTGTTCTCTCTAAGATGAGCACGTGAGCAATCGTGCATTGCTGACACAGTGTCCGTGCACAGAAAATCAGCAAAATAAAATAAATACATGTATTTACTTTAATTCCAATTCAGGCTGGATGGTTTTTTTGCACACAGCGCAAATTTTCTGTGTGGGGAGACCATGTCAGCAGTGCGCGATTGCTCACGCGCTCAGCTTAGAGGGAACATTGCATATGACCTAAATGTGGGGATCATCTCTATTGATCAGGAGAAGGTTTTTGATCGTGGAGATCATACTTTTCTTTTTTTCAACTTTGCAAGCATTTGGTGTAGGAAATGTTTTTCTTTCTTGGGTAAGGTCACTCTACACTAATTGTTATCAGTTAATAGAGGTATTAGGCAGGGTTGTCCTATCTCGGGTCAGTTATATAGCTTAGCAACGGAACCTCTTATTTAGATTGAGAGCTAGATTAAAAGATTTTACATTACAAATTTGGGGTCAGAGTCCTCCAGTAGTTTTTTTTTCTGCTCATGCTGATGTTATTATTATTTTTATTAGAAATCAGCGTGATGTGTGTGAACTGAGGAAGAGCTTAGCTTTGTATGAAAAGGCTTCATCCAAAGTTAACTGGAACAAAAGTGAGGCCTTATGGTAGGTAAATGGTGTGCAGACAACATTCCAACCCTGCCAGGGAATTTATGCTGGGGAAGGAATTAAGACATTGGGAAGGGATATGCAAATGTTACTAACAAACTTATATTATTAACTAAAGTCCATCAGAACCTTAAAGAGGATTCTGGAAGAAATCTGAGAGTCATTACTTGTGTCACTGTGTTTACTAAAGACCATGTTTTAGCTGACCAGTGGCATGATGCATATTAGTATGCATATTCAGTACTTTCAGTTTCTCCAGCTTTTGATAGTTGGCATGAGGAGAGTGGACTGCTTCTTTCCCTGTGAACACCTGTGTTGGGTGTTCACAGTTTATGTAGGAAGAAGCACCTATATCAAAGTTGTGTTAAGGTGCTGAACTTGTGCTCTCTAGCTGGGGTCAGAGAGTCGAGGTGGGCACAGGATTTTGGTTTTAGACCTTACACCTGAAGGGAGATGGAGGGTCTTGTATTAGCCACCTGTTGAAAAATGTCTTGTGAGTCACAAGGCATTTTTCAATATACTTTTCATGTTCGTGCAATATACCTTTCACGTTTGAACAATATAATACCACGTTCGTACAATATAATATTTATATTGTACGAACGTGATAATTATGTATATTGTAATAACGTGATATTATATTGTTCAAACGTGAAAGGTATATTGTTTGAACAATATACTTTTCAAGTTATAACATGATATAGCTCTATTTTTCTTTTGTCTGGGTGGCAGCTCTACGCTTCCGTATCCAATGTGGCCTCACAAAATTATCACGACAACAACAACCACGAAAAGAGTTGGATGGACATTGCTGCTTAATCACAGCTGACTGGTCAATGTTTTTCATTAGTAATTTAGCAAAGTTGATGGTGTGTGTGTGTGTGTGTGTGTGTGTGTGTGTGTGTGTGTGTGTGTGTGTGTGTGTGTGTGTGTGTGTGTGTGTGTGTGTGTGAGTAAAAGACAGAGAGGGAGAGCGTTGGACAGATTTTGTATGATAAGCTTCATATTATGGACGCACAGTTTGAGCACTCAGGTTGCATCAGAGCATCAGGCCGTATAGTGTGAGACCCTGCATCGTGACTTATGAACTTCTAACCCCTGAGATTTAATTGTACAGTTTGAGCAGGAGCTGAATAACGTGACTGAAAAAAAAATCGCACAGTGTTTGCCCAGCTTAATGCAGACTGTTTAAACTAAACAAGCTGCTGTTTCACATAATAAATCCTGTCAGCCGCAGTATTGCCTTCTGTTTTAACAGTTAAAGCAGTAGAGACGAGCTGTTTGCATGTGCGTGGAACTCCAGCGCCATTAACCAGGCTAGCTGTTAGCTTATAGTTCAAAATATAGCACAAACTTATAGCACAAACTTATCTCACTACAACGTAGCGCCGAAAATATGACTCGCAGCTCGAGCTCGACACAGCTGCTGTAACATAAGACTGACATCCAGCTAACCACAGCTAAAAAGATATTTAGCTTAGTCTTGATACAGCTTCTGCTACCACATCAGATCAATTGCTCTGGGCTCCTTTGATCAGCTCCATCACCTAGTGGGTGTGGGTGGTCATAGTTTGGTCCCACCTTCGCTGTTGTGATTGGTGTGGGGGTAGGGAGAGACTTAGGGCGTCAGGGGATTCCCCAGGAGCATTTTCCTTGGAGGGCTCAACCCGGGGTATCGGTCATGGCCTATTAACCCTTTAAAGCCGGTCAGAGCAGGCACGCTCTGTTTTGCGTAACTATTTTTATATTCCTGTAGAACCTGAACCACATAAGCTAGCGCAATAATTTTTTTGCATATGAAACCGGAGAAGTTGTACTTACATCTCCTGCCATCAGCTTGTGCGAGGTCACGGTTTCCTTCTACATATAGCTTTGCAAAAATTGCATAAAAAGCGCTTGCAGGAACAAAAAGATAATATTCCAGAAACACACTTTGCTGATCCGATCAGCTGTTTGTAACACTTCCTACATCGAAATAGACGACAGAGCGAACGATCTGTTGGGTCAGGTAATGTCCGCCATTACCTGACCCGAAACCGGAAGTGACGTCATTTTTGCGGAAAATGTAGTTTTTTTACTTGTAGGCCTTAAGAGCCTAAAAGTCATGTTTGACTTTATGCTTTTCTGAATAGTTTCTGGGATGCTTAGAACTCAAATTGCACTGCTTTAAATAGTTTATTTTGATGCACATGCTGTTTTCTTTGCAAATTTGCATTATAGGATTGTTTTTTGTTTTTTCTGCAGTATATAAAAATTGGTGTATCTCAACAATAAAACTATGAAGACACTCAAAATAAATAAACCTCTTAAATTTCTCTAATTAGAAATATATGTAAAAAAACAAACAAAAACGATTTTCAATTTTTCTGTAGTTTATTGCACTTTTTTGCAATTTATGTGGTTACTATGAATTTAATGCATAAATATTATTAAAATCTGGGCTATAACAGTTGTATTGATGTATAGCAACTTGAAATGCTCCCAAAAATGGCACTACAGCATGTAAAAATATAAAGTAAGTTTTGGCGGTCTTGGTTCTATGGTAGGTCTTAAAGGGTTAAGGGCTCTGTTGGCTCTTAGGTGACGGTTTCCTCGTGGCTGCGTGCAGCGGGGCTAGGGGAGGGTCTGTGCTGATGGACGTGGGTTACTGACCTGGTAGCCTGGCTGCCCCAGGGTGGGTCCAGGATGGACGTGGGGTTGTGGGGGTGCTCCGTTTCTGGGCTTGGGTCCTGGTTGGTGTGTTGCTGGGGTTGTGCGCGGGTGGGTGTATGGGGGCCCAGCCCTGGCGCAGGGTGCCGCCAGTGCATCCAGCCACCTGGGGGGGCTCTTTGACTGGTGGGGGAGGTTGTTACATCTTGCAGGAGCTCGCCTCTTTTCAGGAACTCACTCTGCAGGAGGGGGAGATACAGGAGAGGTGGAGGAAGATCTCAGCCTGGGCGTCTATTGTCTCGTGTAGTCTGGAAGATGAGTGGATGACGGGGTGGGTGCAGTTTTCTCTGTGGTGGGGTCGGGTGGGCTGTTCCGGGCTCTGTGGAGCCAGGTGGCGCTGCTGTACTAGGCCCCGATCCAGATGGGCCTGGGCCCCCTTTCCCTGGCGGGTTGCAGAGGATGGGGGTGCCTACTGGGGTCAGGGAGGTCACTTGCCCCTCCCTTCCTTCCCTCCCCATCTCCAGCTGCCTCCCTTTTCCCGCTCCACCACAATAACCAGGGGTGCAGGGGGGCGTCCCCCCCCCCTCCTCTGTCCCCTTCTGGCTGCCTCTGCCTCAATTTTATCCCACAACTTAGACATTCACATTACTTACACTCTCATAACACATACACATAGGATCTTGGGGGTGGGCACGATACACGGAGTCCAAATTACCATCAGGGTGTACACCTCACCCCTTGCGTCGTTGCCCACCTCTCAATTTTAAATACACGTAGACATTGAGGGCTAGCAGGAGGGACTATGCGCTTACCTGCTGCTCTCTGGCAGGTAGCTCCATGCTCTCCTGGGTTTTAAATGCACCTTAGAACACACATGCATCAACACTACATATGAGCGGGTGGAGGGAGGTTTGGAGTCTTCTCTCACCCCCGTTCTCTGCGGCCTGCTGGAGCGGGGGGGCTAGGAGGAGGAGTTGGCTGTCCGACTGGAGTCTGGAATGTGGGGCCTCCCTGCTGCTGCGGAGTCGGGGCGGTCTGCATCTCCCCACCGCAGGGAAAAGGGTAACACTAGTTTGGTGGTGCAGTTTCCCCCTCCAGGGGCAAGGGTACCTAGACCCGGGGCTTAGAGTACGCTTGGAGAGTGTGATCGTGTGTACAGCGTCTCTTTATGTCTGTCTCCACGTTGGGTGAGTGTTGAGTAATTGCATATGAGAGCATGAGGGTGGGAATGGATGTTTGTATCTGTGTGTGCCTGTACGTCTGTGTCCATATGTCAGGTCAGGTATCAGACGCCACCTCTCTGGGGACTCTCCCCCCACCACTTCCCCTGCCAGTGGCAGACGCCTTCAGACATCGGTGCGTTGGTGGGTCTTTGTGTCCGGGGATGGACGTCCAGGTACACACCGGCTCACTCTTTGGTGGCTGCTTATCGGGGCCTGGAGCCTGGGGCTCGCTCGGGCCATTTCGGGGGTGGAGTGCCCCCGGCCTCTCGGCCTGGGGCTCGGTCACTTTGGCACAGCTGGCTGCCGGCGAAGCTCCCGGGCATGTCACTGCAACCCCCCCCCCGGCTTCTGCTCCGCGGCTGCTGAGTGAACCCTCATCTGGAACTCTCCTCAGCTCTTTCTGGGACAGTGGCGCGGCTGCCCCTCTGTTGGTCTTCCTTGGTCTCTTGTGTTCTGGGGGCCTCTGGATGTCTGGAGTTTTGATCTCCACCATACCTGCTTCATGCCCTGGTGGACGGGGCTGTGGCTCCCCACAGATCATTACATGTAGGAACCTTTTAAAAACAAGCGCGTTCATGCTCACAGGTGTACACAAAGTGCCAAAAAGTGCTTCTTTTCCACCCTTCCACACTCAGCTTTATCACCAGTGTGAATTTACAATGATTAGCCAAGGTGCACTTCAGATGTCTCTGCATGTGGCTGTGAATGCACCAGAAATAAGATTAAGTAAAAATTTGAGACAGATTTGGACAGAAAATTAAAATCTGAAGCTAATTACTCATTAAAAAGAAAAAAGAAAAATTAATAAATAAAAAGATATTTAGAGAAAACTTACCGTTTCCTCAGGTTACACAAGTTGAGTTGTTTCACGGTGAAAAGTTGGTTTGTTTTGGCTCTCACTGAAGACACCGACACTGAAGACATAGCTATTCTTTTGTACTGCTTTTAAGCGAAACATTCTTTGTATGTGAGGAAAATGCTGTTCATCCTCTTCAGCTCTAGCGTAGACTCTGCCATGTTTTCATGTTTCTTCTTTCCGTGTGTCCGCTACTTTGAAACGCTTGGGCTGCTCTGCCCGCCACAGTTTCAAACTGGTCATGTGACTGCATGGCCACATCTCATTGGTAAAAAAGTACCGGAAACTCCACTGGCGGCATGCTATCTAATGTGTTAAACTATTTTTTTTTAAAGTAACAAGTCGAATTTTGCAAATGTAGCGGAGTAAAAGTACAGTTTCTTCTTCATAAATGTACTCAAGTAAAAGTAAAAAGTATCGTGCAAAAAAGGTACTTTAAAAGTACAGTTTTTTTCAAAAACTTACTCAAGTAAATGTAATGGAGTAAATGTAATTCGTTACTACCCACCTCTGCTTGTGACTGATTGATAGCTACAAACAGTCACAAAGCTAATTTTGACCCATTGTTAGGGGAGGATGTACATTTTGTGAACACCAGGAGTCACTGGAAGTTTGTGTCCTTTTTAAAGTTAAAAATCCTGTTTAGGTTTTTGCAGGACTGGGTGGAAGCCCTCGGTGAGCAATTTTCTACAGCTGTTTTTGTTTTTGGTCTTAGGTACAGAGCTATAAAAATAAAGGCTCGTGCCCTAATCAGTTTTCTTCTTGGCATGGCAAAGTTAGTAATTTGGATAACAAAAAAATACATATATTTGGACAGGGTTGGACTGATGTGGTACTTAGTTTTAAGGGGTTGGTTGCATCAAGAATGAAAGTGGAGCATGGTTTTTATAGTGTTACTTGCATTACTATTACTATTCGTTCTATGTTTTGACAAGTTCACATGGATTTAAGTGTGTGTGAATTGTTATATGAATAAAAGTGGATGTTAAAGGTCTTTCTTTCTTTCTTTTTCCACTCTCTGAGAAATAAAAAATAACATCCAAAAGGCAGTGGGAACAGAGTCTAAGTAGAAGAATGACAGCCAGACTCTTTAAAGGGTGATAGTCCTATATTTCTTACCACATTTGTTACACATGAAGGTTAAATGACAACATTTGACTTTTGTTTTATGTGGTTTCCATTTATTTTTAAAACATTGCACATGTTTTATGGGAAGCACTTCCATTTATGCAAATCAGCAGCTAAATTTTCTTTCTTAAAAAGGCTTGGCACCATCTGTTGAAGTGTCTCAGAAGACTTTTACTGATGTTTAGAACTTTTTAAATTGAAAGGACTTCTTTCACTAGTGAGTTCAGCAGGTTCCTAAAGTATTTCTGAAAATATTTTTTAACTCGGTATCAGACCTATCACCTTTTTCAAACATTACTAAAAACTCAAATGCAGATTCAGTCTGCTGGCAAGAAACTACCTGTTATTATGTTAGGCTGTACTGGTTCCATAACTCTTCTTCTGAGCACAAAAGCCCATCAATAGCATAAAATATTTATTGCTGTAGCTGTCTCCCATCAAAGCTATTGGCTGCTTTTTTCCATTCTTGCCCCGAGGTAAGTGCTAGAATGTCAGAAAAGTGGAAAAGAAGGAAAACTCTATTATTTTTATTCGCCCTCTCAATATTTGTACACTTCATATGCGTATATGACCTTGGCAGAGAACTTTCAGATTCAGGAACAAGCTGAACTTTATTGTACCTTTATTGAATTCCAAAACAGAGTCCTTGTCCAGTGTTTTCATTGCAATCAACTGCTAAAGCAGTGAAGCTATGACATTATGCCCAGCTTTTTTCATCTTCCCCCTTTTCTGCCTTATCAGCTGTTATTTGATTTCCAGCATTGGTTGCAGGCAAGCTAATCTGGCCAGCCAGCTCCATGCTGAAAGCTAGAGACGTGGCTTGAATAACCAGAGAGTAATAAGCTTGGGAGGAAAGTTAGACCCAGCAAAGGACTTAAGTAACAGAGGATTGAATCTGGTCACTCGTCATTTAGCAATTAGAATCATAAATGTGGACACCTACGGACCATGCATTATGTCTGGCTTTTGAGGATCTTTTGGTCTACTCCACTTTATCAGTCAGGTCCTATTTAAGTGATTTCTTCATTGAGAACAGTTGTAACAGTAATCAGGCCACTGTGTGGCTAGAGAAATTTGAACTCCGCTTTCCAAAGATGTAACACACCACAGTTAATTTATGTTATAAAAATAAATTATAACATAATTTATGTAATAAATTAACTTCCCCCTTAATAATAAACACCTTCATATAGAAACTGCATTTTGTGTTTACTTATGTTATCTTTGTCTAATATTTGAATTTGATTGATGATCTGAAACATTTAAGTGTGACAAACATATAAAAAAGAAAATGGGAAGGGGCCAAACACTTTTTCACACCAGTGTATGCTATGGTTAGACCTTGGTGTAGCTGTGTGGGCTAGTCCAACCGGTATGGGGGGAGTTAAGCTCTTCTGGTGTTCAGCCACTATGTTTATTGTGTGCTGGAGTACGCATTAAAAAGTTTACAGCAGAATAACATCTGGACTGATCATTGGCTCGTCGCACCACACGAGAATGCTACATGGTGTCAGAAGATGGCACGGACTATATTTATATCCCTCTCCGGATACCGCATTGCTTATCCTGCACTGTGTTGGACTAGCCGCTAAAGAAATAAAATTTATAAAAAGAAGTCGCCCCATCATGGCGGACAGATTTCGCAAACCTGACCCTCTGGTTTTTGATGAGAACATTGCTGAGAATTGGCGTGTTTTTGAATGGGAATATGATATTTTCATCGCCAATGCCCACTCTGACAAGCCGGCGAAGACGAGGGCTTACATTCTCCTGAATATTCTGGACCAGATGCCGTTGAACGAGAATGCTCAGTTGTTTATGTTCCTGCCGTTCGCGTAGCTGGTGCAGATGAAGAGATACTCACTGCTGCTGAGTCGAGAGAGGATCTGGAATGTTTGAAGGCAAAGTTTTGTGAAATCTGCAATCCACAGCACAACAGGATGATGGAAAGACACAAGTTCTACACCAGAAATCAGAAGCCAGGTGAGACACTTGAATCATTCATCAGTGATTTGAAGATCAAGGCTAAATATTGTCACTTTGGGGACCTCACTGATGAACTTCTCAGTGATTGTATTGTCTGTGGTGTCATTAGCGACATGTTAAGAAAGGCTCTGTTAAGAGACAGCAAGCTGACACTTGCTAAAGCGATCTCTGTGTGTCGAATACACTATGACTGAAAAAAATAGCAATACTCTAGCGACACAAGCTACCAGTGTCAACACAGTAAAGCCCATTCTGAACAGCAAGCACAAGCCTAAGCCCCTTTCATTCCCACAGACTGTCACAAATTAACAGCAAGTGAGCTGCCACTTCAAGATGAAACATTTTACGTGGATGGCATAGAAATTGACAGCCAGATCGATTGCATCCACGCTAAAGCCAATAAGAAAGACGAGGGATTTGTCACAATACACATAAATGGCGAGCCCACTGAGATGAAAGTAGATACAGGGGTGAAATACAATGTCATGTCACTTTCAAAACAGTGAATGGCAGAAGACACACTGTCAACAAGAGAATCCTGTGAGCCTTGTTGCCTATTGAGGCACGAGAATTCAGACCACTGGCACTGTTACACTACCTTGTTGCTTAAAGGAGCAGTGTCACACATTGCCTTTCTTTTTGGTGGACAGAGAAGTACAACCACTGCTAGGATTTCAAACATCCATGGATATGGGCATTGTAAAAATGAGCCCTGAGGTCCACCAGGGCAGCACAGAAAGAAGCATAGATTTCAGCTCCCACATACTCACACAGTACCAAGACCTGTTCGGTGATGAACTGGGGGAACTTCCAGTCACATACTCAATGATGCTAGACCCTGATGTACAGCCTGTGTTCCCTTCAGCTCACCGCATCCCTGTCGCGATGCAAGAAAGAGTCAAAGCAGAACTTGAACGCATGCAACGCATCGGCGTTGTAACACCAGTCACTGAGCCTACTGACTGGGTGTCCTCAATGGTGGCAGCACACAAGAAAGACAAGTGTGAGATCAGACTGTGCATAAATCCAAAAGACCTCAACACAGCACTGAAAAGACCTCACCACTCAAAGCACAGCGTTGAAGTGGCAGCACAGATGTCAGGAGCAACAGTGTTCTCTGTGCTAGATGCAAAAAACTTGTTCTGGCAAATACGCCTCGACGAGAAGTCCTCAATGCTGATGACATTTGGCACTCCATTTGGGCAACACAGGTTTCTAGGGATACCCTTTGGCATCAGCTCTGCAAGTCAGCTCTGTTTGCCGGTTACCCATGCTCTGTCATCGTGGATGACATCATTTGAGGAAATGGGGTGGTCTAACATGACGCCAACCTGAAAAAAGTGCTGACATGTACACGGGAGATCAAGCTCAGGCTAAACCCTGACAAGTGCAAATTTCACCTACACCAAGTGTCATATGTGGGCCACATCTTCACAAAGGACGGCCTAAAAGCAGACCCCTCCAAAACCATGGCAATAGGAGCAATGCCAGTGCCCACAGATGTCACGTCACTACAGCGCTTCCTCGTTATGGTCAGTTACATACCGAACCTTAGTGAAATCACCGCACCTCTAAGGAAACTGACCCACAAAGAGCCACCTCAGATCATGCCTCTCCAGCCCACCAGTATTGGCATATTATAACGTCAAGGAGCCAGTTACACTGACATGTGATGCATCATGCTATAGACTAGGCGGTGCATGTTTGCAAAATGGCAGACTGGTGGCCTTCGCATCGCGTGCTCTCATGGACACAGAGACGCAGATATGCCCAGATAGAGAAGGAGCTCCTCGCCGTGGTGTTCGCCTGCACGAAGTTCGAAGATTATGTTTATGGCAAAGCAACAGTCGTCAAAACTGACCGCCAACCCCTGGTGACCATAATGAAAAAGCCCATCCATGTCGCCCCTGCCTGGCTCCAGAGGATATTACTTGCCTGGAGGAGCTAAGACAGCACATAGCCCGAGATGATGTGCTACAAGCCCTCAGCACAGTCATCCAGCGAGGATGGCCCATCAGAGAGAGCCAAGTACAGCCCGCTCTAGCCCTGTTTTCTCCATACAGAGATACAATACAATACAATACAATACAATACAAATTTATTTGTATAGCACATTTAAAACCAGAGGTAGCTAAAGTGCTTCACATAAACCAATAAAACAGTAGTAAAATACAAATGCAGATAAGCTAGCAGATGGCAGGCATTGATTAACCAAGCATACAAGTACGCAGATAAGTAAGCAAGACTTAACAATAAAACAATATAAGCAAAAGAGAGGAAAGTGGAGGGCAAGAAAGAACACTTTAAAGGCCTGCTGTAGGACCCAGCGTTCTACTGGGAGTATGCACACTAAGGAGATCAATAAGGTAGCTGGGTGCAATGTTATTTATGATTTTATAAGCAGTAGGATTTTAAAATCAATGCAGTGTTTAATTAGGAGCCAGTGAAGGCCAGTGAGAATTGGGGTGATAGACTCAAACCCTACGAGTACCAGTTAGAAGGCGAGCCGCGGTGTTTTGGACGAGTTGCAATCTACGAAGAAGGGCAGAATGAAGCCCAGTGTATAGGGAGTTGCAATAGTCTAACCTGGATGTGACAAAGCTTTTCTAGATCCTCACGTGGTAAGTATGGCATAGCCTTAGAAATTAATCCAAGTTGATGGAAACAAGATTCAATAACAGAGGTCACATGCTTGTCAAGCTTAAAAGAGACGTCCAGGTAAACAACATATTACTTGCGGAATCAGAAAAATAATCAGCAAAGGTCCCGAGGACAGCAGTTAGATGGGCTCTAGGGGTATGACTATCAAATATTACAATTTCCGTTTTCTTGTCAATAAGGATAAGAGAATTGCTCAGCAGCCAGTCTTTAACTTCACTTATACAATCGAAGAAGCGAAGCATCGATGAAGTTTCATCCTTGGTCAATTCAAAATAAATTTGAATGTCATCCGCGTAGCAATGATAAGAGAGTTTGTAATTTTCAATAGTACGACCAATGGGTAACATATGTAGAGAAAACAGCATAGGACACAGCACAGACCCCTGAGGGACACCACAGGTAACGGGGGCAATGGAAGAGGAGTAGGTACCCATTGTGACAGAGGACCTCTCCGATAAGTAGGATTTAAACCAACTAAGACCCATACCCATAATGCCAACCAGATGTTCAAGCTTCATTAAGAGGATATTATGGTCACGAGATCAAAAGCAGAAGACAGGTCCAACAAAACTAAGACAGCGGGGTGCCCAGAGTCAGTAATTAAAAGAAGATCATTGAAGACCCTCAAGAGAGCCGTTTCCATGCTATGGCGCAGTCTAAACCCAGATTGAAATTTATCCCAGATGTTATTCTCATTCAGATAGGTCTGATGCTGTGATAGGACAATCTTCTTGAGGATTTTTGACAGGAACGGAAGTTGCGAGATAGGTCTGTAATTAGCGAGATTTGAGTGATCTAGGGAACGCTTTTTAAGAAGAGGTTTCACTACGGCATGTTTAAAGGCAGTCGGAACACAACCCACTGACAAAGAAAGATTGATCAGTGATAATATACAAGGCCCAATTACATTAAATGCAGAATTTAAGTTTTTTTTAGACGATCAATGATTCCCTTAAGGACAGGAAGTGACACTGGTTCAAACTGAGCAAGTGTCATAGAGCAGCGTAAAGCGGGGCCTTGGGACACCCCGAGGCTTTTAAGGCTCTTAAGGTGGAGATTTTATCAGTGGTAATTTAAGAACTGCTCACAAAGAGCTGAAGAAGCCAGCCACGATGCTTCAGGATTCATTCATTCATTCATTTATTTATTCATTTTCAGGCACAACAAATACCTATATTGAACATAAAATACACAAAACAAAAAACAAAACTTGCCTGAAAAAGGAGTGGGACGAAGAAAACTTATTAAATCCCACCCCTATACTCACTCATCAACAAAAAAAAACAATAAACTTCCCGCAGCTACGCCCATCATTGCATACAGACCCATCAACAGCCCCGGGCAGATACAAGCATCTAAGCGGCAGCTCGCAACCAACAATTAGAGCCTTCATAACTGAATACAGAATATATAAATTATAAATTGCATTACCACAGGTAACAGGCAGTAATAACTACAAGTAACAGACACACATACATATACATACATATATATCTACACACACAAGTACATATATGTACATACATACGCACACTTTATTTTTTATTTTTTATTTTGGAATCCATACCAGCAATGGTAAGAGGACAGACATTACAGAGCACACTAAAACCCATCATTGAGTATACTGTGACCAGACCAACTGTTTGTAGAGAAATTTAAATCTATGAATATTTTTGCATTGTTTCAATTGTAAACTCAGACTGTTCCAGATTTTCACACCACATACAGACACACAAAAGCCTTTACGGGTTGTTCGAGTTCTGGGTAATTTGAATTCTCCAAAGCCTCTCACATTATAAACCTTTTCTCGAATTTCAAATCTAGTTTGTAAATTTGCCGGTAAAAGTTTAGTAAAAGCTTTATACAAAATTATGGATGTATTGTAATTAACCAGATCCTGGAATTTAAGTAACTTTGCCTGAAGAAAGAATTTGTGAGTATGATCTAGATAACCAGCCTTGTGAATAATACGCAGTGCTCGTTTCTGTACTGTGACTAATGGATTAGTTGTATTTTTATATGTATTTCCCCACACTTCCACACAATATGTAAGATATGGAAGAACCAGGGTACAGTACAGAGTACGAAGTGCATCTTTATCAAAGAATTGTTTCACTTTGTTCAAAACTGGATAAGGGTTAACCAAGGAGTTAAAAATATTGAATAAAACGCGTGCATTATGACTATTATGACTTTGTCCCACACGCCATCAGACTGTTTAACTCCTCTCTGGAGGGGAGAGGGAGGGGAAACAGGAGGACAAAGGAGGGGGGAACAACTAAGCTGTAGTGCCTCTTCACCTCACTGTGCAATACCTTTTGTGCAATACTTTTGTAAATAGTCAACGGTGCAATAGACTCAATACTTGAAATGTGCAATTCACTTGTATTTTTATTTTTATTCCTATTTATTATATTTATCCCCTTCGTATATTTTATTTATATTGTCTCTGTATTTATATATATGTGTGTGTGTATAACTCTGTAACTTCTGTCGGTGCTGTGCTTTTTTGGAAATCGAATTTCCCAGAGGAACCCACCCGAGGGATTAATAAAGTTCTATCTAATCTAATCTAATCTAATCTATTATTCGTAACAATGGCTGACAGAACAGCCGCTTTAGCCATCTTAGCAGATTTCTGGAATTCCAAGCGCGTCCTGCGTAAAATGTCAAGGGACACCTGGAGCCTATCCTTTTTCCACCGCCTCTCAGCTTGACAGCAGGTACGGCGTAGAGCACGTGTAGAGTAATTTAACCAAGGTCGGGAACAGCTTCTAGGACATTTCACTTTTATAGGGGCCACAGTCCAGTAAGGAGGTGCATATAGCAAGTAGGGAGTTGGCAAAGTCATCAAATAAAGACTGTGTGATGCCAGCCGTATCAGGGAGCACAGATTCAGAGAAAAACGCAGAAAATTCAGCCACAGTCCCAGAATCAATGAAACGGCCAAGGCGTCGAGGGCCCCCAAGGTTCAGATCAGTTTCGCATAGATCAGCATCAAAAAGGACTGGAAATTGGTCAGAAATCCCAGTGTTGCTAGTGTCCCTGACACAAAGGTCCAATTCATGAGAGAAAACCAAATCAAGCGTGTGACCTTTAGAGTGGGTTGGAGTATTTACCCACTGAGTGATGTTACGAAATCAGTTTCACCCGGTTCTTTTTATTCCTCGAAGCATCCAGAGACGGCACCGAAACTCAGTAGTCATTTCACAAAACCTTTATTCATCTTCATTTAAGCATGCATCTTCTAGAAGGGGAGATGTGCAAGGCCGGTGTTCCTCTGCAGAATCTTCCACCTCTTTGTAAGTTACAGCCAGCTTTATAGAAGTGACCCCATCATAAAACCCCCATGGTGTGCTGCAAACTCTGTGTGTCTGTGTGTATATGCACGAGCACGTGAGTGCCTGTGTGTGCGCGTACCCGTGTGTCTATGTGAGTGCACGTGAGTGACTGTGTGCGCGTACCCGTGTGTCTATGTGAGTGCACGTGAGTGACTGTGCATGTAGGTGTGGGTGTGTCGTAACAGTTAAAGCACTGTGTGTGTCTCTGTATACCTGACTTCCTGGGGGTCATAAAAGTAATCTCCTCACCTGAGCTAAACCAAATTCCTCTACACAACATAGAAAACAGAGTTAAGATATTACAAACACTGAGACCCACACCCATGTCTCGCCTGGGGAATTTCCACTCAACATTAACTTCTCTTTGTCTTACTTTCGCAGTTCAAAGTGGGGGAGGACCTCCTAGAAATCTACTCCTAAATTCATGACACACTCAGGCCTTTATTGCATCCAGGGCAGTGTCAGTGTCTCTACAATAATTCTACATCCTACCTAACACATTTTTAAACTCTCAAATAAGCTATGCATATCTTCAGTGAGGATAAAAGAATCAGCTAAAACAAGAAAGTCTTTAGCAAGCCTATCGTCTTTACAACAGATATGAATGTTAAAATCACCAGCAATAAGAAGACGGTCATAATTTAAGCAAATAGATCCTAAGAAGTCAGCAAAATCATTGATAAAAGTCTTGTTGTATTTCGGAGGACGGTAGCCAGGGGGGGACCAGCAAGTTCCAATAATTGTGCTTCAAAGCTAACAAACATAGGTGGGGCCAGCTGCCGTATCCGGAATTTATTCCTTAAGACCACCGCAAGTCCTCCACCCCGATCCGAAAGTCTCGGTGAGCTGAAAAAAGCACAGTCCGGGGGAAGGAGCTCAGAAAAGGGAAAGGACTCACCAGGACGAATCCAGGTTTCCGTCAGGAGCAGTAAATCCAGACCTGTAGTGGTAAAAAAGTCATTCATGATAAAAGTCTTGTTCATCAACGACCTAACATTTAATAATGCCATCCAGGCCGAAGACGCCAGGTTGAGGTTAGAGGCACATCTCAGGGGCGCAGGTTGCCATAACGCACGCCACCTCCGGTAGCCTTAAGCCAACTCCAAGCTGGCAAGCAGGTCACCGGAAGGGCTGGGTATGCTTGACTTTCAGCAGGGCAAATCCATTGATGATTGAGCAGTCTAAAAGTGAACTGCTCCTGGGAAGCGGAGGAAGGACGAAAGGTTCTGACGGTGAAGTCGAAGCCAGGCTCGACCCGTGCTTTAAGATGAGCCTTTATCCATACACGGACACCGCTGTGTTTGCCCCGCTTCCTACGGCGTCTACGCTGAAAATGAGGCAGAGGTAGGCAGCATGAACCAGAGAGAGAATCCGTCTTTGTTGAGATGGCATCACTGACCCTCCAACACGGTTCTGGCCTGTAGGGGTCCGGCCCATAAGTATGAAGTGGGCGAAGACTTAAAAGAGTAAGCCGGTCATAGGTAATCAAAGCAAAGCCACCAGAATAGCATATGAGCAAAAGGACGAAAAACAACAGAAGACGAGGACGGCAAGCTGAGCACACTGGCGCCAGCTAACAATTTTATGATAGTGCAGTGACAGTAGGGATGGGAATCATTTAGGTTTTGTCCGATACTGGTGCCAAACCAGTACTTTTGAAAAGTACTGTGTTTAAACGGTGTTTAAACGTGTTAAAGTGTAACGTGTAAACGTGTTAACGTGTTAAAGTGTTTAAACGGTGCTCGGACGGTGCTCGGACCGGTGCTTAAGGAATGGAGAACACAAACTTTGTCCAAAAACCTCTTATGTTTTTATTTTTAGCAGTCTCTTTTTTTCTGCAAAATGATAACCAAGTTAGCCTTTTCTGTTGATACAACATACCTCCTTTGGTTGGAACCGGTGCTTAACCCTTGTGTCATACTGGGGCCTTTTTGGGTCCCCAGGGCGATCAACGTAAGTTTTTTAAAGGATGGCACAAGGGTTAAACAATAGAAAACACAAACTTTGTGTATCACTCAAACAAGAAGACAGCCGCATGTAACTATGACGGTGTTTGCTAGTTCACCTTACGTGCATTAATTTAATAACGTGGTTAGCCTACTCAATGTAAATTACACACGAACAACATTAAGCTACTCACGCAGAGAAGAACGGCTGCTGCTGCCATCATCATCCGTCATCATTTCTGCTACACTGGCAGGGCTAGGGGCCAGGACTCTACTCTTCGGGTTTTTGGGGGATTTTGCTGACTCCGGGTCCGATAACAGGCACCACACCCGCAATAGATGTGCTCAGTGTGAGGTCTTGCAGTAAGCTATCAAATGCGGTGCATTTCTTGGCTTTTAAAAAAAATGCTATGCGTCGCCAGGTGTTTCATCAGATTCGAGGTGTTACCTCCTTTGACAGTATCACAGTATCACCTTAAAGCACTTGTTGCAGGCTGCTGAGTTTGCATCTTTTGCTGTGAAGTACCGCCAGACTTTGACCGCTTCACCTTGGGCGTTTTTAAACTGTAGCTCTGTTCTAAAAGAACGTACGTACCTGGGCCTGCCTACTATCCTTGGAAAGGTAAAATGATTGGCTAGAATCCAAAGTGTATGACATCTCAGGAAAAAAAAAATACAGAAAAAAAAGCACAGAAATAAAGCAACGAAATGTGCGCTGCTTTTCGGTCTGGTTACTATCATTTATGTCAGAACCGGTGCACCGGTACCCATCCCTAAGTGACAGTCACATATAGTACCTAAAGCTATCTTCACATTGATAAACTCAGCGTGGAGGATGGGAACATCATGAAAAGCCACAAAACAGTCATTCACCAGTCTCTGCACAAAGAATACATCAACATCCTACACAAAGGCCATCCAGGTACAGAAGCAACCAAGCGCAGAGCTAGGAGTTTCACCTTTTGGGCAGTAATGTCAAAAGACATCACGGAAGAGCTGCTCTCTTGCACAGTGTGCAGCAGCACTAAGACACATCAGCAGAGAGAACCGCTACAACTGCACCCTGTTCCAGTCCTCCCATGGTCAACGGTGGCCACCAACATTTTCACCTGGCATGGAAAACAATATCAGGTCCTTGTAGATTCCTATTCGGGATGGATTGAGATTGACCTTCTCCGTGACTTGACCACAGCAGCAGTCATCTCCAAGCTAAAGAGACAGCGGAATAACATCCGGAGTGATCATTGGCTCGTCGCACCACATGAGAATGCTACACTTGGTTTAACCTAAGCTTCCAAAATGAAAGAACAACAGTTCCTAGGAGCCTATGCTTCGAATCCTAAGGACTTAGTATTCTAAGTTCCTAGGAGCCTATGCTCCTAGGAGCCGTATTAATGACCCCCTTGTGAGTTTTGTGTGCCATGCTGTAGCTGGAGAACCACACAGCGATACAGTATATCAGGACACTTCCAAATGAGCAATGATAGAAGACGATCAGCACCTCCTTATTCACGTCCATTTTTCGGAGGATTCTAAGAAAATGGAGACGCTGTTGGGCCTTCTTTGCAATCTCCAAGGTACTTGAGCTCCATTGGAGGTCTGTGTCTATGTGCAGACCCAGGAACTTGAAGCTGGCCACTTTTTCCACGGACTCCCCGTTGATGCTGAAGTGCTGCAGCTCGAGCTTCCTCCTTCTGAAGTTGACTACTAGCACTTTCGTTTTCGTGGCATTGAGTTCCAAGTTGTCCACAGACCAATCCAACAGCCTCTGAACCTCAGCTCTGTATGTCTTCTCATCAACTTCTGAGATGAGCCCCACCACAGTCGTATCATCTGCAAACTTAATAATTGCATTGTCTGGTTAGGTTCTGACACAGTCATGTGTGTACAGAGTGTAAAGTAGCAATAGAAAATTTGTTAGAATGAAGCGTAAAGCATAGCTGGGGCTGATTAGATGTTCTGTGGTTCACCAGTTATGACAAAATATGTCAATCGTTCTCACTGTGGGAGCATAACATGAACAGCATCCAAAATTCACAACACTCTGCTATACAAACATGCAATGTGTAGTCACATTTGCAAACCCCAATGAAACTCCAGACTTGGTTTGGAAATGTACCAAGAAACCTCCTTGTCAACAAGAACTTTATCCATGTAATGTGGTCTGCACCCTGCTATGATTGCAGTGTTCTCAACATTCTAGACAAACCAAACAAAAGCAGAAACCATGCCTAAGGATTCTGAATTTGCCTTGTTAAATCTAAAAATAGACATAAATTAAAATGTACCAAAGTAAAGCAATCCTTTCAGACAAAGCTGCAATGAAGCTCCTCGCCTGTATAAATCCATCCTTTACATTATTGCCATTTTGTGGCCACAGTTAGCTATTGTTTCCAAACTCTGCTTGTTACATGCTCATAGAATTATGTATTTTATCACGTATAATTGTAAGATCTTTACCTTACCGTATAAAGTGCATGGAGGTGACTTTTGTCGAATATAAACAAAACTGAATTGAATTGAAACCTACATAGGAAACTGTAGCGTCTGTCAATGACATGAGCTAACCAAGCTGAGAGGCCAACAGTAAGGCAAACTGCTGCGGGCTTTACTTTCACTGCATTGAGGTGAATTATGTGCTTTATATGGAAACACTGCATTGGGAAGTAAACGTGCTTCAGTGGTTTATCATCAGATAAATAACAGATGAGTTTTCTCTTGCTTACCACTTTGGCCAAAAATGTGTGATGTAGAGAAGATTGAGTGTGAAAATGTTAATAACACCTTTAGTACAAGCAAGGAAAGCTCTGATGATGATGAAGATGGCAGCTCTTACCATGTACAGTTTAATAAAATAAAATAAAATAACCTCCATCGGAAATCATTGAATATGATACATTTAACCAGCTTTTTTGCCAACACTCAAGTTAAATTTTTATTAATATGTTTAATTGCAATAGATATTGACAATTAGCCATGTCACATATTCCTCAAGCCTTTTAATCCTGCTGATTTTTTAAGTTAATATATTTTAAAATAAGTATAGATATTGTACCAAGTATATTGTATAAGAGACTAATGTAACAGGAGAGCACGTTTCAGAATTTGCCTAAGAATCCACCGGTTTTAAACTTTTCTTCACCATTAAAGAGGTTAGAGGTTAACAGCTTTCAGTATTTCCACTGCTACACAGCAAACAATAATGGATGAAGTTAATTTGGCAAACTTTTCATTTTCCAAATTAAATACAATTTAAAACAGTGCTTATGTTGATGCCTCAATGTAACCATCAAAGGATGGTACATGGATGACACCTGGCTCAAAATCAAAACTCAAGAAGTAGAATCCTTCACTGCTCATATCAACTCAGTGGATAGAAACATAAAGTTTACCATGGAAGACACAAAGGATAACAGTTTGCCATTTCTGGACTGTGCTGTGGGCACTGAGGAGAATGAAAACCTCAACATTGAAGCCCACACACACAGACCAGTACCTACTCTTTGACTCTCACCACCCTCTGGAACACAAAGTTGGAGTACTCAGAACATTGCTTGAGAAGCAACTGTTAATTAATTAAATAAGTATCTAACTAATAACTTACAAGTGATATGAGCGTTTACACTTTTCATTACGTCAGAATTGTATGAATTAGTTATGTTATAGTTGGGCTCAGTGACAGATGACAAGGTCCATCCACCCTCAGAAATCTTGTACTCATGTGGACTTTCCAAGTAGGAATGAGCAAGGATGCAGGCACAAACCGGTAAGAACTGTGCACTACTATACTGAAATAAATATGCTATTACTGAAGGCAGATTCTAGGCTAGACTAGTAAATTTCCTGTCTACATTTAAACAAACACTTGTAAATAATTTAAAACAAACACATGATGACAGATGGCAACACCATCTATAGTGAAGGAACTTACGGACTCCATAGATTGACTTTTTTTTTTTTTTACCAGTCCTTCATAAGTAATCCCACAAATGACCAGATAACCTGAGCAAGCGGAGCAACTAAAAGAGGAAGACTGACTAATAAACTGACCCAGAGGACCTCCTCACAAAAGCCTGACCTCTGACCTTAAGGTCAAAGTTAGTGGGTTTTAGGACATGCATCTATGGTATCAATTTGAAACTCCTACGTTGCCTTGGTCTTGACTTATCGCATTCACAAAGTTGAGTGTCCACGCTGCTGGCCCACCTGCCTACCCGGTAGGGTGATCATAATACCAATCAGCCTCTTATGGCTGAGGGGTATTCTGTGTGGTACTTCATACAATCCGCTCTGAAGATACTGACAGAAACTTTCAACGCCATCGCATTTCATCTTTTACACCATCTTGGAGCCTAAGGAGGAAAAAAACACATCCTATCCTTGCTGAATTTGAACATTTCCAGCAGAAAGAGCTTGTTAAAAGCAAAGGGAGTGAATTAAATGCAACATCATATGGGATTAATGACCAGTTTCCTAACGAAATCAATAACAGATATTAAATACTATATTCCATACTAAAGCAACACAGCTAGAAGGGGCAAATGGCTCTGCTGTGGCCGATAATAAGCTTAGAAGTATATCAAAGGACAGCTTAGGTTGAGAGTTTCAGAAAAATAATTTGAAGACATTACACATGCAGAGAAGGCATATTGGATACACTGGAAAAAGGATTCTGAATATGGGGCTGCCAGGCCAGGAAAAGAAGAAGACCACAGAGAAAGTTCATGGATGTAGTGAAACAGGATGAGCAGAGGGATGGTGGATGCTAGGGGTTGGTTGAAAGCGAGGCAGATGATCTACTGTAGCAAGTCCTAAAGGGAACGCCGGAAGGAAGAAGAAGAATGGTTTAATTGGTGGTTTATTTGATGAATGGTGAATTCTGTTTTGTTTTTATTTTTTGAATAATTCATATGATAGTTCAAAGTGGCTTAACAAAAAAAAAGATCAGGTACAATGACTGGACTGAAAATTGGTGATGTCCAAAGAAAAACCTTCAGAAAGATCATTTGAAAAGAAAATCTAACAAAGTCTGTCTTCTTGAAAGCATAATATAAAGAAAAGACAGATGGCTCAAGACAGAAATGTCATGTTTTTCAAGTCTTACTATCTACTGACCACAGTCATGCTCTGTCTACAACTTAGCAAAGAAACATCTCACCATATAATATGCCAAGATATGTCTTAAAAATTTGAGGAAATTGAGTAAGAAGAGAACAAAAGAAGATGTGGAAGCCCTAGTCAGCAGATGAATAGTAACTCAGTGTGTATAAATCAGAATCAGAATACTTTATAATGTTATACATAATTTCCCTAGGGAAATTATGTGGGTTACAGTTGCTCCAGTACAGTACCAGGAAAAAAACAGAAAAAAAATAGTAAAAAATAGTAACTGAACTGAATCTTTAATTGATGCACCTACTGTTTGCGAAAGCTTCATCAGAAATGTAAATTAGTTTGATCAAGCAAGTTTTTAGTTCATCATTGCCCTTGCAAAATTGGACAAAATGAGAGACTAAACATGTCATCAGAATTTATTTACAAAAACATACTGTTTTCCCCATCCAAATCAAATTCACTCCAACTAAACCTTTCTGTAGAAAATATAAAGATGTTGATACAGTTAATAATGATGTGATTTGATGATGTGACACTAACCCACATTGAATGGATCCCTCCAAGACTGTTGGACCAACAAAAGTGATGGTTTGGTGTGGTATATGGGGTACAGCGATAGTGGGTCCATTCTTCATCAATGGAAACCTCAAGGCCACTGGATATTTGAAATTGCTACATGATGATGTGTTTCCCTCTTTATGCACTGAAGCTGGCACGTTCCCTGAGTTTTTCCAGCAAGATGGTGCACCACCACATTATGGGTGCCAGGTCCGAGCATTCCTAGATGAACAGTTTCCTGGAAAGTGGATTGGTCGTCGTGGGCCAGTTGAATGGCCCCCAAGGTCTCCCGATCTGACCCCCCTAGACTTTTATCTTTGGGGTCATCTGAAGGCAATTGTCTATGGTGTGACGATACGAGATGTGCAGCACCTGAAACTACAGATACTGGATGCCTGTGCTGGCATTTCTCCTGCGGTGTTGCTATCAGTGTTTGAAGAGTGGGAGAAGAGGGTTGCATTGACAATCCAACACAATGGGCAGCGCATTGAACATATTTTATAAGTGGTCAGGAACTTGTAAATAACTCATGAAAGAATAAAGTTACGTTGAAACCAAGCACACCATTGTTTTTCTTGTGACATTACCATTAAGTTTGATGTGTCACATGGCCCTCTTCCTATTGAAAAAACAAGTTATATCCAAGATGGCCGACTTCTAAATGGCCACCATGGTCACCACCCATCTTGAGGAGTTTACCCCCTCACATATACTAATGTGCCACAAACAGGACTTTAATATCACCAAACATTTCCATTTTATTACGGAGTATCCATATAAATGGCCCCAGCCTTTAGTTACTGTTATCGCCTCTATACGTCCTTGCCTTTGAGTGCGACCTCCTAAAACAGACAACATTTTCTACAAGGCTTTGCAAAGTATGGTAAAAACATAAACAGTGTCTGTATACCATGGTTGCCTTGACACATACAAAAAAACAACTTGTGGCATTGAACATTAAAAACACTGTCAGTGAACATAATTGGTTTTGCAGAATCACCCAATATCTGCCTTTTAGTCTGGCAACAGGATTGATTTGAGCAAACCACCGATGCTGTTTTTCTTTAGCGAGCACAACACATTCTCTGAAAATCGTTTTCCTAATGCCTCAGATCTGTGTTGAGTCTTTCTTATCATGTAGCATTACTGGAACTGCTTTGCTGAAATTGGAGTCCATAACTCCACTGAGCTGCAGCCCACACAGTCCCACTAGTATTTAATTCATCATAGCTGGTCTTCTTTTCTCTATTATTTCTTTTTTTCTATTTTAAAAATCTCCATTGCCTCAAATCTGATCACTGGTGAACTAAATAACATGTTTTATGGTTAATAAATGTTAACTACTCTTACATATTTCATGGAATGCACAGCATTTGGGTCAGGAAACTTTTTCCTTTCAACCAAATATTTTGTCCTATATTTGATAATAATGGCTTTGGTGTTGGAAATGTTCTGGGTAAATGCAGCAGTTTGTAAAGCTCAACATCTGCAGTAGCCAGTGAAGATGATTTCTTGCAAGAGGTAATTTACTCTATTGATTTGTGTGCTCAGATAATTATGATGTTCCGTGTGTTTCTCACTACCAGCACGCTACTGCTGTCTTCTATTACAGTGGCTGTCTGCCATGCCAGCCCCAGACAGTCAACTTAATCCTTTATGACTTGTTTATGTTCACCAAGCTATTACCGCTAATGTGATGGCACGTTATGATCATCACTATCTATTAAGGAAGGACAAGTGCACAGTGGAGTTGTCCTTTTTGGCTTCATCACTTCTGGAAGCTTTTTGCAACAAATTAAAAACGCAATTAGGTGGCTTGATAAAATAAGGTGTGAGAGAAGACATATAAGGCATATAACAGCGAGGCTTTACAATAATGAACCCAGAAAGCCTAAATACTCCTAAACTACACTACAGACTGCTTTTAAATCTAGAAAAAAGCAATAGGAAATGTTTTGTCAGTCAGAAAGTAATTTTGCAGTTATGCTTCTCTCTTATCCTTGTCATTTCAAAACAACTAAAAATACATATTCACAAAAAATTATAAAGCAGATGATTCTAGAGGGAGTGTGGCCAGACTAAAAATTATATCTGAAGGAAGTGGAAGAATAATACAAAAATTAAGAAAACTCTTGAAAATGGAAAATAGTAGTTTGCAGTTTATGTTATGTTATGTTACTACCAGTCTTTCTGTATTCCAGTTTTTATGAGTAAGTTTTTTGCTTAATACTAAGCAGCAGGTCAATTTTTATTATATGCTAAACTGAGGTTGGTTATCAAAGTCAGCAACAACTGTATTCATGTTTTCATGGCTTATTTAATGTAATTACATAATCTTAAATACATGGATTTGAGCATTGATAGAAATTAGATCAGCTTGCTTGCTCAGTAACAAAAGTATCTAAAAAGTCCATTTAGATGTACAAAATCATTACAATAGGACTTTGGTATTCATAACCTCATGGTGTTGGCTGTTGAAAATAATGGCAACATTTATCTACCAGATGAGATCTTATTACAGTGTTCACCATTTTAATTTAATGAACAGCCTTGAAAAACTGCAGTTTTAACAAGTTGATCAGATAAAATTAAAGCAATATTTTTACTTTGTAATGTACTGCCATAGTTCCTTACTTTTGTTCAGAAGATTGCTGTGATATCACTTAGACAATAAAGCAGAGAATAAAACTGACAATAAAACATTTGATTATTATGTGCTCATAATATATAAAAATGATGTAGAGAATAAAGTTTTTGAAATAAAAAAAAATACTTCCATAAAAAAGTTCAGTATCAAACAACTGTGGCAATTCTATTTTTAAACAATAAGTCACTCAAATAACAATGATTACTTCTCACTGCATCTATTTATTTGGGGCTGTGTTGTAACAATGTGTGAAGTGTTGTATCAGCTGTTGGGCTCAGCATTGGTGTTGTTTGCTTTGTTTCTGTGTAAATCAAGTTAAGTTGGCTGCTTCCCCTGTCTCATGGGTTTTTGATAAATTTGTATTGATGAGTCCAAGTAAAAACCATTTCGATTGATCCACTGTTTTTAAAATGTGTTTGTATGTTTAGAACATCACCTAACACAATAATAGTGTATGCTTGATTCTGGGGGTGTGTTTTCAGGTACTAATGCAACAAATATGATCTATTTAGCCAACATTCTGTGTTGCAGAGTAATCCCTCATTGCAGTATTGGCAAGTATTTTTTAATCTAGGGTGTACCCTATACTTGGCACATGCGGGTAAAAAATTGAAGTGGTGGTCCAACTCTCTTTTGAGGTGTGTGTAACACACATAGTGTGTAACACTATGTAACACTTTTATCTCTACTGCATTGTAGTCTGATTTATCTTTGAAGATTTAAAAACTTAAGTATGCACGGGTGCTACAAATGAGCTTCTCCCCAACATTATAGATAAGTTACATTTTGTTGTATGTACAGCAGTGATAGGTCAGCAGTGCAGCTGAAAATTTCTTGCTACTTAACATAACACACGTCGAAGAAGCTGAAAAATGTATTTATTTAATTATTTATTAATTTATTTATGTAACAGCTTGTCTCTACTTTTTAAAAAAGAGGGTTAACAAAGAAAAAAACATTTGATGCATTGCTCTGGTGTTTTCTGGGTATGCTAGTGTATACTGTGTTTAAAAACTGGACTGGAAGTCTAGCCTGTCATCAGCTATCTTTAGTATGTGACTCGCAAACAAAACTTTAAATCTGGTTTTAGACTCAGATGCTGTTTTGACAATGTCACTGTCACAGCTGCAGACATGTGGGGTGATGAGAGAAGGACCCCAGTGGAGGCACTGACCTTATGAAGTTAGCTTTATTGACAGTGGCCAAACAAAATACAAACGAAAGCTGAGCATGGCAGCAACTAAACTAACACAAAAACCTAAACTGGAAGCAGCTACAAAAAAATAATATAAAGGAACTAAAGCCTGAGACTAGAAACCTAAACCCGTAACGGGGAAACACAGAACATGCAGACCAACAAGAGAGACACAAGACTGAAAACATGAAGAACTCAACAGGTGATACACAGGATAAAGTGCAGTACACGTAGATGAACCAGCAACAAACAGAAGACACAGGGCTAAAATACACAGAGGGACAACGTTGGAACGAGAAACAGGAGGGAAACACAGCTAGGGCTAATCAGGCATCATGAGACAGGGAGGAGGCAAAGCTGAATACACAGACATAAGACAAGGTCTATCAAAGTAAAACAGGAAGCACGAGATAATCACAAAGACGCAGAGTAGACACTGAGACAGAGACACAACGGACTGGGGAGACAGAGAGAACATGGAGACAAGAGTGACTACACAAGAAACACGGGGAAGGAGAAGTAACAGAAACCTAAATCCTAGGAATTGAAAATAAACATGAGCAGAAAACCGTGAATGACAATAATCCAAGAATATAAATTAACCAATAAACACAAAACACTGGGTCACAGACCCAGGACCGTGACAGTCACATTCCTTTCTGTAACTTTTCTTTAACTTTGTTAAACTTTATTTCTTTAACTTTACTTTCTTTAACTTACTTAGCAACACACAGGATCTATACTGTCTCCAAGAAATTAGAGAGGTCTGGTTGGTTTGTATATAATTAAACACTGCATTGTATTTGTATTTGCTTGGGTTATCTTTGTCTAATTTTAAAAACATGATCATGTGACAAATATGTAGAGAATTAAGAACTCAAAAAGGGAAAATACCTTTTTGCAGCACTGTGTATTCAGTCCATATAATTCTATTAATTGATTTCTGAATTTTTTTTTTTTGCCTGTCCCGTTTGGCTCTTTTGCCATCAGAATTATTGTCTAAAGGCAAAGAAAGATGCCCAACGGATTTACTTTACCAAATTGACCATCCCAGCCTTGCCGTAATGGTCCATTTGATTCACCTTTTATTGTTTATTTTATTTTCCACTTACTGAATACGGGACAGACTTGACTGGGGGAAAGAAGGGGAGAAAGAAAGAGGGAAAGAGAAACAGCTTGTCACGGATTGCCGGGGCAAGCCGTGTGGAATTGTAGAAAGGGACCAAAAAGGCGGCAGCTCTGGTGCAGGTGAGTGTTTATTTACAGGGGTGGGTAAGTACAAACAGCGGTGGCGACAAAACATGATACTGGAAACCTAAACTGGGTAAACTAATAAGACAAACCAGAAACGAGGATGCAGGGAGGTCCGGGGAAATACATACGGAGAGACGCAGGGAGACCGAGGGGAAACAACACAGACGAACCAGCAACTACCATGACAGAAGATACAACTTAAATACACTCAGAGAACACAGGGAGATTACACACAGGTGGGGAACACAGCTGGGAGTGATTACGTGACGAGAGTAGGGAGGCAAACTGAAAACACTCACATAAGACGCAGACCTTCACAATAAAACAGGAAACACATACACGCAATGACACAACACACCAACTAAACACAGACTGGGGGACACAGAACATAGGAACATGAACCATGAAACAGAAGAGTACAAACACCCAAGGTAACCAAAACCACAGAATACTAATAAACTAAACATAAACACGGAGTCGCAGACTCCGGACCATGACACAGCTGAGAAGAGGGACGGGGGAGAAGGGCAAAAGACAAAAACCAACAGAATGGGCAGAAAAAAAAAAGAAAGAAAAAAAAATGCATATATCAAGCACCTGGATCATTGATTTATGAATTTAATGAATACATAGCCAATAAAGTATTCATTTAAAAAATGAAGTGATCTTAGTTTATGGTGACAGCTAAACTTCCTGGAACTGCTTAGAAGATGGACAGGTCTCAGTTTGGGGCTTGTGATTGTTGAATTTTAAAAATACAATTTACATGGCAATATTCACAACAAATAACAGGGCACGTGTGTGGCAGAGCATTTCCTTGGGTTTTTCAGAACCCATTAACATAAAGCCAGAGACTATATAATCAGTATAATACTAGAATGCTGAGACATGTGATGAGTTTAGCTCCTGTTTTTTTTTCTGACTGTCATATAGTGGTGTTCATCTGGGCTCAGTATAGCAATACACGGTCATCTGTTTCTCTGACTGTGTTTTTATGAATTAAGTACAAAAGCCAGTGATTTTGATAAATACATTCAGTGCACAGAAAATATGAACGCCACAATCTGTGTGTAATAATTACTTCACCACTTGCAAACGTGTCGGCATTCAAAAGAATAATGAGAAAGCAGATTGGAATATAATGTCTTTGTTTCGTTTGCAACCTTTCCACTACATTGCCTTGTAATTGTTGCAGCAGGAACATGACAAGATGAAGTAAGCAAGTTTTACTCAACTGTATATTGATTTATTCTTCAAGCATGGTTCCCATCAGCTGGGTAAATGTAGCTAAATGTGATCTCTGTCTATCCTGTTGCATAAGACTTTTTTATGCCTTTATTATCTTTCCAGAATATATTTTGGTGCTCCAACAATTTTTTATTGTGGTTTTATTTTGGGGTTTTTTTTTTTATTTTATTTAAATCACCTCTAATGAAATTATTGGCATAATTAGGTCACAGACCTCACCTATAACCAGTGTTGGTCAAGTTACTTGAAAATACTAATTATTTACTAATTACTAATTGCTTTTCCAAGAAAGTAATCCTTTACTGATGACTTATTTTCAAAAGTAATTAGTTATGTTATTACTTTTTAAAAACCTGGTACACAACCTGAATACATAATAAAGCAATAGACCTTTCAGCCCAATTCTATTTTTTCTGCATAATCCATCATATAAAATTGAATCAAATGAAATAGTCTCTTTTTATTAATTGTTTTATTAGATTTTATCTTTAATTATATGCACATTACATCAAGCAAAAATTTAATTAGATGCAACATTGACTGAAATAAATGTGTTTAACATTTAAACCTATCCTCTGCATATTCCAGCACCATCCATCCATCCATCCATCTTCATCCGCTTTATCCGGGGTCGGGTCGCGGGGGCAGCAGCCTAAGCAAAGAGGCCCAGACCTCCCTCTCCCCAGCCACCTCCTCCAGCTTATCCGGGGGAATACCAAGGCGTTCCCAGGCCAGGCGAGAGATATAATCTCTCCAGCGTGTCCTGGGTCTTCCCCGGGGCCTCCTCCCGGTGGGACATGCCTGGAACACCTCACCCAGGAGGCACCCAGGGGGCATCCTTGTCAGATGCCCGAACCACCTCAGCTGGCTCCTTTCGATGTGGAGCAGCAGCTGCTCTACTCTGAGCCCCTCCCGGATGGCCGAACTTCTCACCCTATCTCTAAGGGAGAGGCCAGCCACCCTTCGGAGGAAGCTCATTTCTGCCGCTTGTATCCGCGATCTCGTTCTTTCGGTCACTACCCACAGCTCGTGGCCATAGGTGAGGGTAGGGACGTAGATCGACCGGTAAATTGAGAGCTTCGCTTTTACACTCAGCTCCCTCTTCACCACGACGGACCGGTGCAGCGTCTGCATTACTGCAGCTGCAGCCCCAATCCGTCTGTCGATCTCCGGCTCCCTTCTCCCATCACTCGTGAACAAGACCCCGAGATACTTGAACTCCTCCACTTGGGGCAGGAACTCATCCCCGACCCGGAGTGGGCACTCCACCCTTTTCCGGCTGAGAACCATGGCCTCAGATTTGGAGGTGCTGATCCTCATTCCCGCTGCTTCACATATTCCAGCACATAAAATAAAATATTTTTGTATGTTTACAAAAATTAAAAAATTGCTGTAATTCATCCAGCTGAACAGCAGGGGGGCCCCAGTAAGGCAATCCTCAATGAACAGGAGTGAATAGAGCTAAACAGTTAAAATAATGATTTATGCCCTGCTTCTGGGAATAAAATACAGAAACAGATGATGTTTTTTGTTTGAAGTAAAAAAAAAACCTGTTTAGCAGGAGTGGGGCGGGTGGAGGTTTGCCCAGGGCTGTAGCTGCCATGTCAGTGGGAGGATCGGGGGGTTTCTCTATGAATTTCACATTCCCATAGCAGCGTGCTAGGTGCTTGCTCAGATTTGAGGTTTAAGTTTTTTGCTGTAGAAAGAAGTTTTCTTCCCACGCAGAGTGTACAGCAGACGCTAATGTTTTTGTCCGGTTTTACAGGATAAACCTTAAAGTAATGTCAGTACTTCCAAGCTTTAAACGCTGCATAGTCATACGCTGCATGTTTCTCTTTTACTGTAAAATACAAATATAATTCCACTCCTCACCTCTCATTCCAACCACACGTCACTACCTGTATCTCACAGCCAGGCTCCAGTCATTAACACTTACCCAAGGCCCCCAACACATACAGACAGAGTTAGCATTTTGCAGTGACTAAAGCGATAATGTCACCATTGTCAAACATGCAGACCACTGCATTTTGCCAGTTTGTCCAGCTACCATGCTAGACCTGCTTGCATGTCATGTGGGGTGAAAGTCAGGTAATTTTGGACTTGTACATCTATTTTTCCCAAGTTCCAAGCACCCAGAAAAATAACTTCACGTTAAAAGAATTAATGCTGAATTCATTCAACAGATTTTCAAACACAAGAGTATAAATTAGCATCTAGGTGAACCAAACCAAAGTTGGAGTCACTTTTTTCTCCGTAAGATTAGTCTCAGGATCTAAATAAATTGGTTTTATTTGGTTCCAGTTAGCGTTTTTTTAATGATATAATGAGTTATTAAATTATTACATTTCTTCTTGGTTTCCTTTTTCTAAACAGAATATTATTCAAGCTTCAATGTATTTGGAGATTGACTGTAAAATATGTAAAGAATTGAAGATATAAATGTCTTGCCCCCATTACGTACCAAACTACCATACTTCAGTACAGACCATTTCCTAAGACAGCTGGCCACTGACTCAAAGGAAGAACCTTAGTCTCTGATTTTAGACCTTGAGGGAGATAAGATTTTTCTGTCCTTTTCAGGGTTCTCACCTCACCTCCACTGCCTTGCCAGGGAGCCAACAAAGCCTCACTTTACCTCGTTACTCTTCCTCTTTTGGCACTAAATTCAACACACCTCTCTCCTAACAGTACTTATCTCCTCTTTGCATCACTCTCTTTTCCTATCTGTTTCTCCTTTCAAATTATTGACTTTTCAGGGCATCTATAAAATATTTACAATGTGAAGGCAGACTCCTTTTTGCTAGGATTTTTATAATAGTGTGTGTGGGGGTGGGGGTTTGAGGGGGATCATTTTGAAAGCGCTAGCACTAAAAGGAATGAAAGAGCAGAAGAGAAGCAGATGCAGAGAAAGAGTAGATGGAAGTCCGTGCAGAGTCACGGCATGAATACCAATGCTTTACATTGAAACACTGATGATTATGAATAATATTATAAATAAGCAAAGCTACTAATATATACCCTATTTCCCATGTATTATGAATTGTGACTCTACCCTGATTATTTCAACCTTCCTTTCTTTTTACTGGGTCAGAGTTCTGCCAAATTAAAATAAAGCCCTCGGGACTGTTTCTGCATTAGTTCTGTTGACCGCATGTCATTAGTAAATACTTACATTTCAAAAATGCAAGACACCCACATCTCCATATTAATAAAAGCCAAACTGATATAGCTTAAAAATTGCAAAAAAGCCAACATTTCCTTCACCATTCTCCAACGCCATTCAGTAAAAAGTGTTTTAAACCTACAGATAAAAAAAACAACAACACAAAAGATACTGAAGTTTTTAAAGAATCGGGTGTAAGATTTGGTCAAACTTTTTTGTATTGCTTTAGCACTTCCTGCCAGTTCACTTTTTTATATAACCTGCACGCAGATAATCTTTGGGTATATGAATATATTGTATTACACACTTTCCACCCAATCATATTGTGTTAGTCCTTTTTTGTAACAGTGTTCCCTCAAAATTGTTTCTGTACAACAAGCATTTAACCTATCTTATGGTTCCGGCACTTGGAGCTCCAGGTTTAAGTTTTCTCCAAAAGCTGCCTGGGTTTATAGGGGCAGTATGGTAAAAATGATCTATTTATAACTGGTGAAACTGATAATTAACTTTGTCGTAATGTTTGTCCCGCTCACAACTGCACCTCATATTAATATTTAATCACCTGTGCGCCATCTGTTTTGTTTGTTTTTTTCAGGTGGGAGGAACAATGTACAACACAGGCCGTCACGTCTCTCTTCGACTGGACAAGGAGCACCTGGTTAACATCTCTGGAGGGCCAATGACGTATAGCCACCGTCTGGAGGAGATCCGGCTACACTTTGGCAGTGAGGATGTCCTGGGCTCAGAGCACCTACTTAACGGACAGGCCTTCTCTGGAGAGGTGTGTGCAGATGTGAAACTATTATGTGAAATAGCTAGCCATAAAAATAGGTGTTTTTGCAAAGCAAATTTTAACTAAATAAATTACCAAATGAAAATGAAAATCTATTTCACTGACTAGCATTATATCAAAATTAGTAGTTGGTTGTCAAAGATAAAAAGTTGGTCTTGCAAATTCTCCAGCCAGTGCTAGCCACACTACTGCTGAAGGAGAAGATATTAAAACATTGATTCATTAATTCATCATTCCTGAAATAATACACATTTCTTACAGCAGTCTGATGAATAAAAGAATGACACCATCTTGATACATTCTTTATCGCAACAACATCTACTGCTTTAAATCCTGCAAATCAGTGAAGTCCCTGAAATCAGTGGTAGGCACTGCAGCTCAATTTTAAAATACTGATCAGCTCCAAGTGCACTAAATGATCAGGCATGTGTTTCATGTTGACATGAAAGTCACTCAGTAGTATCAGGGGGAAAATGTCAGCTTGTGCTTTATGTCACAGAAACATGCAGGTATGTGTCAAGCCAGAAGGTAGGTTTTTGTTTTTTAATTTTTCTTTATTCAAAATATATTTAATGAGCATAATTTGCATTGCTATCTGAAGATAACATTGACACGCACATGCATTTTCATGAAATTAAGAAAACAACCCTTTTTTCTCCACGGTCTTTAATCTTGTCACATCCTGTTATGGCAGGCAGGGAGGGCTTACAAATAGGGATGGGTATCAAAACCCGGTTCTTGTTGAGAACCAGTTCCCACTGTTTCAATTCCTTGGAATTGTTTGCCATTTTTGCAAACGATTCCCTTATTGATTCCAGTCGCCCCGAATGACATCACCACGTTGTGGAGCATCATTTACCTGGCATCAAACGCTCAAATGTTTGGTCATATTTTACGAGAATGGATGACCACAGGGCAACTTGCAATACTTGCAAAGTAGATATTTCGTTTAAGGGAGGAAACACGACGAATATGCAAAAGCATTTGCTCACAGAACACGCGATGAGCTTAAATGAATGTCGTGTTTTTAATTCGCTCCGGACTCGTGAATCTCAACCCAGCAGCAGCGGTAACATTTGCACGTCCTCTCCTGTTAATGCGGCAGGTAAATAATTAACTAACAGTGCATATTATGTTAGCGCGATCTGCCTTATTACAAAACCTGCCATTACTGTGCGTTGCATTTAGGTCCTGGGGACCCTGTGACACCCCATTGAAGAGCCGTAGGCTGGATCTCTTAAGATCTCACTGTTGGGTTTGTATGGCCATGTTACTCCTAAATTTCTATCTTATTCAAAGAGAAGATATAAAACAAAGTTCTAAGCTAATCGACCTTAGTGTTCTCCTTTTTAAAAAGAATCGATTAGAGAATCGATAAAGAATCGAATCTTTAAACAGAATCGAAAATGGAATCGGAATCGTGAAAACCTTATCAATACCCATCCCTACTTGCAATAAATGATGTTTTTTCAGGTGCAACATATGGAACAGGGAAAGTGAATTATGTCAACCTAACCAAATCTAACCAGCTAACTAAAATCTAGTATTCCTGGTCCATTAATGGAACTGTCCTTGACTTTTATGTAATATTGTTAAAATGGGATTTTTAGCACACTTGTTGTTTAGCGGGTAGCCAGCGGTCCTGAGACAGGAGGATCCCATGGCCAATCTCCTAAGTAACGGGGACAATATTAGAAATAATGACGCATGTTTATGTGTATTTTTGTGCATTAGAGCCCTGACTTTAGTTCAGGGTATAAAGCTTCAGGTGAGGATGAAGAGGATGATATTTCATTACGGTTCTGGTGGCCTTCGCTTTCCTTTGCATTTTAATAATAATACATTTTATTTATTTATTTATTTTTTACTTATTTAGGGAAGGGGACCTCTTTTCTGACGATAAAACAGACCACTATATTCAAATATGTTGGGGGAACATGGCGATTTCCACAAACCAGTGCCTGCTCCTGTGTATTTTTAATGTATTCATTATAAGTTTATGAGAATGCATCCATTTTTTGAAATGTAATTACAATCTAATTATGTATATTTTTTTTTTAAATTAAATAACCTCAAAAAAATACTAATCGTACGTTTAAGTTTGCGTGTTTGTACAGGTCGGTAGTACAGAACAGACTCATATGGCAATAGTAATTGGAACAAGCAGAAAGGAAAGATTAAGGCATTTATTTCTGGCCAGCATTAAGGCATACTGGTCATTAGAGAAGAAAGACATGCTGTACTCCCTTGCTTTCAGCAGCAGAAAAAGCTGAGCCATAATGAGTTTGTCAAAAAAGATTTTCCAAACATACTGAGGTGACACTGGAAGTGCTTTTGCTGTCGTTTGTAATTACACACAAATCTCTCTGATTAGAGACATATTAGACAGTTTTGATCAATGTCCTGTGAGGTGACAAGTAATTAACGTTGCATGATGCTTTATCATAGCTGATAAATCATCATGTGTAGTTACTCCGCCTCAGTTTGATTTGCAGCATGTTTCACAATATGAAAAACACAATGTTACATGTTTATCTGATTACCTAATATCTGATTAAAAACACGAGGCCTTATATGTAAGCTTTAAATTTCCAGTTTATCAAATACCATTGAGCAGTCCTTACCTTTAAATCTAAACTCTCTTCTTCCTCTCCTGTCCTGTCTTTCTTGTCTTTCTCCATCTGTAAGTGACGTTAGCTCTCTTTCTTTTCTCTCCCTGTGAAATGCAGTAGCTGGACCTTTAGATAGCAACACACTGTGAGACAAACCACACACAAACAGTTTGTGTGTTTGCTGATGTTTTTTGAGCTGATAGAAACGCTGTATTTAAAATCACCTGACACTTAAAAAAGTCACTCACTTTATGTTCACTCCTCTTCAGTAGTGCTAGCTAAATGCTTAAGTACCGCAACTTATGGAGACCTGCAGTCATTCTGGAACTGTGGCAAAAACACAACAAAACAAACAAACAAAAAAACCACCGTCCAACTTTGGCACTTGACTTTGGCACACATCGTCTCTTTTTATGTGGCGATAATACACAAACAGGATTGCCTTTCATGTGTTTCTGTGTAGACTCAAATTGGTTTGATGTTTGAAGGCTCAGAATGACAAAATAATAACTCAACCCAATTGCATTAAAGCAAAATTAATGAGCATGTTTTTAGAAAATGTAAGAATTAGAAAGTATTGATATTTGTTTAAAAATATAGGTAGTAAAAGTAAAAAGTAGTCAGAATATAAACTACTCAAGTAAAGTACAGATACATGGAAATTGTACTTAAGTACAGTAACAAAGTATTTGTACTTCATTACTTCCCACCCCTGGAAACAACCAACTTCCATCAGTGCTTCCCCAAAAACACAACCATAGTTACGATGGTAGCAATGGCACAGGTGTGTGTACAGTGATATAAAAACAGTGTTTTTACTCTTTCTAAGGTTTGTTGGTGGCCCAGATCTGGTTTGCCAGATGTGGCCCACACATGGACCAGCAGCAGACACACCGTGCTGGCCCAGAACAGTTTCAGTTCTGGCCCCAGATGTCAGCGTAATGTGTACCTTAATCAGGACATGTAATAACAACATGTGCTGGAACATAATAGTGCAAAAGTAACATGAAGAAACTCTGTTCGGACAGTGAATGGACTGATTCGCATAGCGCTTTTCCCTATCCCAGATTACTCAAAGTGCTCTATCATGTCACATTCACACACTTTCTCTAAACTGAGTGTTTCATAACTACATTCATACACATTCATTACTCTTGGCATACAGACTGGAGGAGCCAGGGATCGAACCACTAACCTCCTGAACAGTAGGTGACCTGCTCTACCTCCTGAGCTACAGCCACACAGTGATAAACATGAGTAAACCCTCACTAGGTTTTGGATACAGTGTACAGTCTCAAACCTGCATTTGAAACATTGGCTACCATAGCAGTATAGTATTGCAACATGGCATTTGGGTCTTCTAACTAAAGTAGGAAAATAGGAACATAACTGGTGTATGTCAACATCTGGTTGACATATACACCCTGACGTGACGCCAGTCGGTCAGAAGGGCCAGCTTGATGCCAGATCCGGGCCAGACCTGTTTTCTATGAGCCTGGGCCACATAAACCGAACCACAATTGGGCCAGATATGGCATGCCACATCGCATAAACAGTGCCATCTATGCCAGGCCTGGCCCATATCCTGATGACATACATCTTACCATGCCAGAAGTCAGCCAGCAGTGCCGGCTTGATACCAGATCCGGGCCAGACCTGCTTGCTACGTGGGTAATAAATGCCACCAGAAATACATTGTGGCAGTACATAATAGAACAATAATAAGTTCGAGGGGGGACCTCTAAAAATCTTTAGAATTGTTTCCTACTTTGTGAAACAATGTTAAGAAACACAGCTTTTTATATTAAAAAATTAACTTAAAAACATTAAGAAGTAGCGTGACATTCAGTAGGTTTTTCTACTTCTTTCTACTGAATCAGGGTTGATGAGATACTGTATGATAGGCTCAACCAATGTTTTTTTGAAAGAGCTGTGCTTGATGTTATTCACCTGTGGCCATGAAAGTGATTGGAACAATTTAGTGATTTGGAATGGTGAGTGAATACTTTGATTTGAGAGTTCTTTCTTGCCAACACTGGAAAAAGTAAGTGAAGTAAAATGGATTCACTTTAAAATTGTACTTGAGGAATTTCAATACAATCAAAATGCAGAATTATAAGGACTTTATAGATGGAGCACGTGGAATCTAATGATCCCATGGAAACATATATTGTTTGAAAGAAAAATTGAACATCTACAAAAGTCTCCATTTGTTTAGTTTACACAGTGGATTTCAAAAAACCTCCCTTCGAAATCTCCAAATGTGAAATTACCTCTTGCATGACTGTAGTGATTCGCATCAGTCCTTCCAAGAGGCACAGCCCTGTCATAGGCATGGCGGTGAAGCATCTAATTTGACTTCTGCATGCTTTTTTTCATGCATAAAAAAGTGTGCTTTTTGTGCTATTCCATTTAAAATTTTTGATGAGCGAAATAATTAGTTTCACTGGCTTTGTTCATGAGCCACTCACATTGCTGCATTCTGTCATGGCCAATAACAAATTTGTGCAGCAGCAAAAGTAACTGCAGTCCTGACAGAGAGATTTATTATAATTAATGAAATCATTTTTCCTCCTTCAGAGAATGGAAGGTGATATACAAATCTTGGCTTTTTACATCCCCTCACAAGCTGACAGATCAGCTCTGAACAAACTGTACAACATTATTGTTGGTTTACAGGACTCTAACCTAGAAGTAATATTTATTGTGCTGGGATACTTTAACAAAGTCAGTATGAAGAGAGTTCTACCCAAATACTATAAAAACATTTATTTTCCTAGAAGGTAATCCCTACACACATTCGTAAATCTTAGTTTATGTTTGCGGATCATACTGACAAATCTCAGTGACCTTAACTTCAAGGTCAAGGTCAGAGATCAAGATTTCTTAATATCTTGTGAACACTATAAGAAGGAAGTCACCTATGATTTTCAAATTCATACCCTAGGTACATGTACTATGACCCTGAGGGGTAGTACTGGTGGCTGCAGGTATTTTTGCTCTTTTTCCCCCCTATTTAGTATTTGCAGTACCAAAATATTGTGGACATTGTGTGGCCACGCTAACTCTAATACAGACATTGGAGGAAATTGACAGTTACACATAATAGGTTGCAAGTTCAAAATAATTTGAATGAGTTCTTTTTAGCTTTCTATAAAGATGATTCTTTTTACATTTTTAAATTTTATTTGACTGAAAGTCAGCACATGCTGGATGGAAACACCTAGCAACTAACATAATGCTTCAATTGACTAATATCAGTTTACTTTCGGCTACTACCACTACTACTGCTTTCCTACAGCCTCATAACAAACTTTTTAAATGCTTGATGTAAAAATACTGTTTCCTGATATGTGTTGTTTATTGTAACTCGTGCATTAAACAGTACATATATCTTACAATGAAACGGGTATTAAATATGACCAAGAGGAGGTATATAGATGATGAATAAAAGAGGGTCCACGACAGATTCCTGAAGAGCTCTAGTAGTAACTGGAAATGAACTGAATTTTAAATTTTATAATTGAATAAATTGAGTGCTGCCATAGAGATAAGATTCAAACCAATCTAAGGCTGTATCTGTGATTTCAATAGAAGCAAGAGTCTCAAGAAGAATGCTATAGGATATAGTGTCAAAGGCAGTAGACAGATCAAGGACGATTACAATGGTTAATAAGCCAGAGTCAGCTGCCATGAAAAGGGCGTTTGGCAAAAACCAGACTGGAATTGTTCACAAAGGTTACAACCAGACAAGTGAGTGGGACCTGAGATGCAGGTACTTTCTCAAGGATTTAAGATATAAAGGCTAGGTTGGATTTACGACGACGATTGATGAAATTTTGGCAAGCTGCGCCAGGTTTTTTTTTAAGTATAGGTGTTATCTGCTGATTTGGGAAATCAGGGAACAATACCAGAGGTGAGGGAAGAAGGAATAATAGCAGGTATTATGGTGTTCAGAGAGGGTCAGTAGGCTCCAACCAAGAGGGTAGAAACTCCAATCAACAAGTGGATGGCTTGGATTTCAGATTAAGTCAGAAAATTCAGAAACAGAGGAAAGTGTCAGACTTGAAAGTGCACCAAAGGAATAGTTGAAGCTGAAAGCCTTTGTTGTCATTATACACAGTATAACGAGATTAAAAAGCAGCTCCGTAAAAGTGCACATATGCTAGCACATTATATGAAACTATATAATAAAATAACCATACAAATAATGTAGACATACAATCTAGACAGACAGTTTGAGCACCGACAATTTAACACGCACGCAAGAGTTAATGCTAGAGATATTTCAGTGCGAATTACTTTTGTGCAAGGTTGAGTCATAGGCTGAGGGAAGTGAAAAAGTGGTTAGTTGCTTGTAAATCTTGTAAACTTTAGTGTTCAAAAATGACATTTAAGTATTACAATAAGTGGCAGAATACAAATTGATGGCTATGGAGAAAAGGGCCCTTGTGTTCCCTTCACCTAAACTGACTAAACCTGCATATTAAGAAGATATTGCTGAAGGTATAGCATCCTTTTTAAAGATGACTATGGTTATTGTACATTTTCTTGTGGATGTCCAGATCTTTCATAGAGATGTTCCAGATGAAGGGCTTTAGCTTTCAGCTGACATAATTCAAACGCAAACCATCGTCCAGAGTGGGTGAAAAAGGTGAGTGTTTTATAAAGTAGCCAGGGCATCTAAAATTCCACGGAGGCCATCATTATAATGAGCAACTAGTTCTTCAGGGGTGGATGGAGGATTTATGCTGGGGAGACTGTCAATACCACTCAAAACAGCATTTAAATTAATGCCTTTGATCTTGTGAAATGAAACGACACGTTGGATATTTGCTTTGGATAGAGTGAAATTAACATCAAAAGATATTAATATGCGGCCAAAGATGGGGGAGATCAATTGCTATACAGTTAAGACGAGTGATGCCAGAACAACCGATTAGGTCCAGGATATTTACTTTGCAGTGTGTAGGGAAATCATCATGCTGCAGCAGTCCAAACATATCCAAGCAAGAAGTAATGTCCCTAGTGAGAGATGATTATTGATATTGTCCATATGTAATATTAAAGTCTCCCAGTAATATGGGGAAAATGAACAAAATGGGTGAGAAAAGCAGCATATTCATTGATAAAATCAGCACTGGAGTTAGTTGGGCTATACACAGAGGTGACTATAGGGATATGTCCATTAAGTTATAGGGAAATGGATTCAAATTAGTTCTTGACTGGCACATAAATAGGTGAAACCTGCCGTGGTAGATCACAAGACCTCCCACTCTACCAGATGCTTGAGGCTACCAGATTTAAATAAATCTGTGAGGAGCAGAGTCACACACTGTGAAATGTCATTTAGTTTTTGCTACGTTTCAATCAAACACAAAAAATTAAACACCAAAAGAAAAAATTCTTTAGGTTTTGCTAGGACAATGCAAAATGTGTGCAGCCATTAATTAACACAATGTGCAAAATAAATGGGAAGCTAGCATATAAACCAAAAACAGAGTTTTTGTTATGAGCACCTTAATTCTTCAAGATAGCCCGAGCTCTCTCTGGGAGTTTTTCCTTGAGTAGCCTTCAGAAATAGTTCTTCAGGGTTCTTGAAGGACATTCCGAATCTCTTCTTTAGAAGTTGGCTGCCTTTACTGTGGGGTCATCTAGACAGAGAACAGAACAGAGCTTTCCCTGTTAAGTTGATCCCATAGTGCTTCAATAATGTTGAGGTCGAGACTTGGGGGGGGGGGGGGGGGATGCAAAGCAGTCTTTCAGTTTCTGAACTGGACCTATGAAAAGCATGAATACAGTTAACTTTTTTTATTTTTTATTTTTTCAGCTTAATACCTGGCCTCACCTCTTGCATATATTGTCAGTTGTACTGCATGCAAGCTGGCAAATAACAGGGAAACCAAGGCCAGGAGATAGCCAACGGATGTTCCCGTTTTTCATCCTATTCCATTTTGTCATATTCTACTCACTCAAACAATTGTTTCTGGTTAAAATGGCAACTAGAAAACATCTTACTCATCCTTCACCACCCCCCGCCATAGCCCTTCTCAGAGCTAGAGTTGTGATTTCAAGGTCCAATAAGATTCTTCATAATTGAAAATGAAGAAAAATTCTCGCTTGCCAGCTCCCTAGCCTGATGTGCAGATTTTGCTGACGCTGTGCACATCCTTGAAATGTGAGCAAAGAGTGGAATATTCAAACTTTTTAAAGCAGAACCTCTTTCTGAAATTGCTTCCTGTGGCAGGAATGGCACGTGTTTGTGTATATGTGAGTGCATTAAAACTCAAGCTTTCATTTTTTAATCACCCCTTTTTATTGTCAAACTCAGCATGGCTTTTTCTTTGGTCTTTCTCTTCCACTTTGCTGAAAAATTGTATGTAACTGTGTTTGCCTAAGTTTTTATTTATGTCTCTGTGTGTGAGGGTGTTTGTGTGTGTTTAGCTCACATTTACTTTACTGCATACCAAAAAAAATGCATGAATGAAATGTATTAAATAAATATAAAAGAGTGGCAGAACATAATGAATTTAATAAAGAACAGAAAGTCTTTCTTATTATTACATAAAACTTCATAGTGTTAGGTGGCAGCTCATTACTCAGTCTAATTACACTAATTCTCCCTCTAGAAAAAAAAGAAACTGATAACATCGCGTATAAAATAATGACTTGAAGTTATTGCCGTTTTAAAAAACAACAACAAAAAACCCAACCCAAAACAAAAAAAGCAGATGATCTTTAAAATTATATCCGGCAGTGTAGAACTAAACTGTACTTCCATGTCTTTCATGGCTATTTATAGATAAAGATAGAGATACATAAACATGTAAATACACATAAACATATAAAAATAAGAATAAAGGTAGAAAATAATGATAATGGCTGAGCATTCTCTGTGTAAAAACAGAAGCTAGCCTGGTGGACACATAATATTTTAGCACCTGTTAAAAAAACCAAGGTGTTTCATTTTCAGATTAAATTGAGTGGCTGCTTCAGGAGAGCAGAGCTGCATGCATAAATTAACCCCTAGGTACTGGAATACCAGCCAGCCAATGCACAACACACATCACCCAAATACTCTCTCACACACACACACACACACACACACACACACACACACACACACACACACACACACAATTAATAATTCCCGGTATGCTGATTCTTTCTCCTCTTGTGTACATCTCATTTATATACAGGAGCTCCTCAGTACATTGCATTATAAAAGCATACTGAGTGCTAAATGGGTACTAGACAATCAAAAGCCATTTTAGTGAGCACCATGTAAACAGTGATAGTCTATTGAAGGTTACTGAAGTAACCAAACAATGAAAGACATCGAAGGCTGAATGAGGAATAGAAGATGGACCTCACTAATATAACTGAGTACTGTAATTACACTACTTGATCTGAAGGCCAACTTTATTCATATTTTCTTGAACTGCTTTAAATTCAAGCCTTTCTGAGAAAATTAAAAAACACTGAGTCTCTTAACAATGACGCAAGCAAAAATTTTACTCTACTATATTTTAAATGGCATCAATCTATTCTGAATCATACTATGCATTGTTTAAGAGAAAAAAACCTTTTGTGTAAATGTTGTAAACCATTTTAAAATACCAACAGCACAGTAATAATAGTTACTTGCTCGGCAATAAGATTGGCTATGCAGCTGAACTTCAGTGTTTCACTTTTCTTTTGTCTACACATAAATGTGCTGCATGTCATTTCAGTCAAACCAGACAAAAAGCATTCAGTTTTGAGATGTAACAGGTAACACTGAGGAGCCTTAGTTAATGTTAAGCCAGTAACATTATTTATATAACCTACGAAAGACCAGATAACTGTTATCATCCCCTGATATATAAAACATTAGAACTGAAAGAGGAAGTACATTTTTGTGTGTGTGTTTTAAAGTAATCCAAATCGGTTGGATCATCATCAACCAGTGAGAGCTGGCTGTCCGACTATGAACAAGCACTTTTGAGTCTTTCTTTGTTTTTGCATTTTTATGCCAGTTGTCAATATTTAGTTTCTTTAAACTTTACCAGAACACTGGGTCATGATCATCCTACATATTATACATAGAGTGAAATTCCGTCAGAGTGTGAATCATTGTGGTGACTGTTTTAGCCCATTAGGTACAACAACATCATTTTCACCAACCCTTTTCTAAAGTGTGCTGTAAGTTTTAGATTGATTTTCCTCCTTCCAGGCAGCCGCTGCTTTGAGTGCTTTCAGTTCACTGTGGAGACATAATATGTAGGTGATCCATCACAAAGAAAAATTCCTCTTCTCCGTTTGGCCCGTGTAATACTGAAGCAAGGTCACATGGGCACTATGTTAAAAAAATATTTACCAACGTTATATTCACAGGCTCTCTAATATTTAACTGAAATTCAGAATTAGCATCTTATAGGCCCAATGTTCTTTTGCCTGTGCTTGGTTTATGATCTTGTTGATCACAATGATGCGGTCCATTTAGATAACCTGTCTTAAGATAACGGTTCAAAAGTGGTGTTAGTGAATCCACCAGAGTGTCTTAGGCAGAAAATAATTACTCAGAAATGTAGATGAAATTATTAACAAATTCGAATCAGTTCATTTAAATCTGTTTATCAGTTAACATATTTTTACGTCTGTTTTTTCTTGTCTCAGCTGAAAATGCTAACATGCGATATTTAATTGGAATTTTGAATAGAAATCTATGGTTTACTCTCTAATGCTAAGGATGCCTTATGGCACCACCCCTTCTAGGACCGAGCCAAAACAAAGCCAAGCTGGGTACATGAACCAATCAAACTGTTGCAGTTGTTGCATATACATAGTTGAGGTTGGCGAGAGTTTCAACTGTGAAATGGCAGGCATATATACAGGTTCTTGTCCAGTTATCCTTGTAAAAAAGTAGGTGAATAAACTATGTTTTAGACATCTGAAAATTTTCTCCCACCCACCCAAAGTTTGAAGTCCATTTCTGAGCTTAGGATGAATTGTGTCTTATAGCCTGCATGGCAGTGTTGATAGCTTCAGCCAAACCATCATATACTTACATTGCTTATCCAGTAACAGAGCCTCATGTGTATTATCATTATTTTTGGAAGGAATACAAAACTTTGGTTTGGCTTAAGGGTCAGGTATGATCATGGAATGGAAAATATACAGGATGGTCATTTTATGTTACAGATAAGAGGAGTAGGCAGGTGTTTCAGTAATAACCAAAGAATTGAAAGACTGTGGGCAGAACTCCACACAATTGTATCAAGACACCTTAGAAATATTTTTAATTTTATGGAAGAACGGGATATGTTGGATTCACTGAATGAGCTGCATCTTTTTTGCCTGTATTATGTTTATTCGCCAAGGATTGAAAAAGCAAGAGTACAGAGCAGAATCAGTGTCAATCAGTGGAACAACCATGATCTCTCTACACAAGGAGGACAGGCGCCTCTTCAGCTGTGGCATACAGGTGTCACAAACAATGTGGGAATCCAGTCGTTTATAAATGACATTTTTCATGTCGATATCTATTATGGCATTGATGAAGGGCCATTACCCCGGCCATTACTTCAAACAAACAATAATGTCATAATTCCAGATAATGATGTCAACATTAATGAGACCGCAATGAACATTATTCAACAAGTGAATCTATTAGAAAATGATGGAAATCAGGGAATATGTTTTTTCTTCACTTTTACACATTTTTTGTTGAAAAAAAAGAAAGAATTAAGAAATATAAGAAAACATATCCGATCAAAACTAACAACATACTGAAAGCATTTTCTGTAAAATGACAGCAGAAACTGAGGCAGCAGAAGAATGAAAAGACACAAAGACAACCATGTCAAAGACACATGAACAGAGTAATGTGAGACAAAGACTATATGTTCACACTCAATAGTCTAAATAAACTTCTGAAGTGCTGTTAAATGGTTGGTATCTACCTGTATGAATCCTGAAGAACAATCACCGTAACGAGTCTTAAAACATCGATCTGACTGAGGCAGATGAATTTGTGAATATTAAAACTTTGACAAGTTAACACAGTCCTGCTCAAATGGAATACAAACTACTTCTAATGCAATATAAGATTTATAAAATAAATATACTTACCTTTTTGACTTTTTTTTGAAGAGTTCCAGGTCAGCTATGTGTTCCAGAGTTGGATTTGATGAATTGCCAACCAGAAGAGAAAATGCTGTTGGTGACAGAAAGTTAGGTGGTTAGGACCACCATGTACCAAGCTTACTGCAACAGAATTAAAGGAAAAGCAAAACTGTCAATAATGTTGCCTGTAAAGACCCATATCAGTTAGACAGTTCACACTATTAATCTTAGAAAAATTGGTAATTACCAGTACTCTCAAGAGCCAAGTTCTTGCAGTTTTATTTCCCCTCAAACATGGGTGACCCTGCAATGGTGTCCATCAGTAGTCTCAAGAATTCCCTCCTTGGCCCACCTAAATCAACCCCTTTCTCATTTCACACACATCATCAAATTGGGCTCATGAGATATCCTTTGAAAACCATGTAAGGCTCCCTCCCACACAGCAGAGCGATTTATATTACATTTGCACTGCTATTTTGTGCTAATTTTGCTTGACAGTTCCAGCAGTATCTCTTAAAGCGGGACTTTTTCTGCACTAAAAAAAGAAAAGAAAACACAAAATTAAATATATCAGCTACATGGTCATCTTACAGAATTTGAAAATATGTGTCATACTGATCATAGAGATTTAAAGTTTTATATTCATTTGACAATTCTGGAAAGCTCTAATTCAAATTCTGTACATCTGACTCTCCAAGCTTGCAATTATAGCTTGATTTAATTCTTCATGATCTGAAGGATTGCCAGAAAGCGATGCCGCGAGAGTTAAATATGAGAGTAATCATCAGCATTAACACTCATGGCAGGGATGTCTTCACTTCTTGCCATGAAACCTCTGCTGTGACTGCTTGTGCCAGGTTTGTCATCACTTCTTGCCATGTAGCCTTCATCACAAATGCTGCTCTCATCACTTACTTGCTTTGCTTTTTACCAACACTCCTGGCAATACAGTTGGTGCCAGTATCATCTTCTTCATCACTGCTAGTGCCAGGGTTATCATGCTTAACATGACTTCTAAACATTTTAGTGACTTGGCTGCTCATGTCTGTTGAATTTGTTGAGTATCAACTTCAAAACAATCATCATCACTGTCCTTATCAGTTGCACACCTGCTTAATGCTGATTTGGAGCTGATGTGGGAAAGATCTTTGTCCTTATCTGATTCAGTCTTCAACAGGAAAAGGCCAAAAATATACATCAAAAGCAAGAAATTATAGTTTATCTTAAACAAATTAAAATAAGAAATAGCCATCTTGGTTGCTCCCAAACATGTTTTAAATAAATATATCTTATTTTGCTTGAAGACAAATTGTTGACATTTTTTCCCAAATGATGATACTTTTTCGTTTCTTTTAGGAACTTATTAAAAGTGTCCTTACATAGAGGGCTTTGACTTTAAATACCTTTGGGATTAGCATATCAGTTAGCTCGTGACCATCTTGGAGCTTTGGACACACCAGCTTTTTGTCACAAGCCATTAGAAACTCGAGGCTACAAAAAATAATTAGTTGAAATTGGTGTAGTTAAGCAAACAGAAGAGTTAATTTTATATACTGTATTGAATTATATTATATATCATTATATAGTATCTGCCTTGGTGGGGTAATAGTGAGTGGCAGTTTTTTTAAAAAAAATAAGATTGGAAACTTTGCCATTATAGAAATACAGGGTGGGCCATTTATATGGATACACCGTAATAACATGGGAATGGTTGGTGATATTAAAGTCCTGTTTGTGGCACTTTAGTATATGTGAGGGGGCAAACTCCTCAAGATGGGTGGTGATGGTCACCACCATGGTGGTGGCCATTTAGAAGTCGGCCATCTTGGATACAACTTTTGTTTTTTCAATAGGAAGAGGGCCATGTGACACATCAAATTTATTGGTAATGTCACAAGAAAAACAATGGTGTGCTTGGTTTCAACATAACTTTATTCTTTCATGAGTTATTTACAAGTTTCTCTTTGTTCACAGCCATTGACATGTTGAAAAGGTTAACACGTGAGGAGCGGATCGAAATTGTGTTGATATCTGGTGAACGCAGTAACCGGGTCATTGCAGCAGATTTCAATGCAAGACACCCTACGAGACCACCCATCTCCCATGCTACAGTTAGCAAACTGCTTGCTAAGTTTCGTGAAACTGGTTCAGTGTTGGATTTGCCAAAATGTGGACGCAAGAAAACTGTCACTAATGAAGAAACATCAGTGGTTGTCCTAGCTTCATTCAGCAAGAGCCCACAAGGTAGCACTCGCCGCATGTCAGTGGAGAGTGGCATTAGTCGAACATCCCTTCGGCGGATATTAGCTACTCACAAATGGCACCCTTACAAACTCCAGCTACTGCAGCATCTCAACGAGGATGACCCAGATCGGTGCGCAGAATTTGGAGAATGGGCAAAAAAAGTAGAGTAGCAGAAGATTTTGTTCAGTGATGAGGCAAACTTTTATGTGAATGGTGAAGTTAACAAAAAAAACCCACCACTATTGGTCTGATACTAACCCACATTGGATGGATCCCTTCTAGACTGTTGGAACAACAAAAGTGATGGTTTGGTGTGGTATATGGGGTACAACGATAGTGGGTCCATTCTTCATCAATGGAAACCTCAAGGCCACTGGATATTTGAAATTGCTACGTGATGCAGGAGGGGGAGATACAGGAGAGGTGGAGGAAGATCTCAGCCTGGGTGTTTATTGTCTTATGTAGTCTGGAAGATGAGTGGATGGTGGGGTGGGTGCAGTTTTCTCTGTGGTGGGGTTGGGTGGACTGTCCCGGGCTCTGTGGGGCCGGGAGGCGCTGTTGCACTGGGCCCCGGTCTGGATGGGCCTGGGCCCCCTTTCCCTGGCGGGTCGCGGAGTATGGGGGTGCCCACTGGGGTCAGCGGGGGAGCTGGCCCCACGGAGGGGTCACTTGCCCCTCCCTTCCTTCCCTCCCCATCTCCAGCTGCCTCCCTCTTCCCGCTCCACCACAACCACCCACACATGCAGGACCTTGGAGTAGGGGTATGTCACCAGGGTGCAGAGGAGGCTACCCCCCCCCCCGTCCCCTTCTGGCTGCCTCTGCCTCAACTTTATCCCACAACTTAGACATTCACATTATTCACACTCTCATTACACATACATATAGGATCTTGGGGGTGGGCACGATACACGGAATCCAAAGTACCATCAGGGTGTACACCTCACCCCTGGCGTCGTTGCCCACCTCTCAATTTTAAATACACGTAGACATTGAGGGCCTAGCAGGAGGGACCATGCGCTTACCTGCTGCTCTCTGGCAGGTAGCTCCATGCCCTCCTGGGTTTTAAATGCACCTTAGAACACACATGCATCAACACTACAATGAGCGGGTGGAGGGAGGTTTGGAGTCTTCTCTCACCCCCATTCTCTGCAGCCTGCTGGAGGGGGGCTAGGAGGAGGAGTTGGCCGTCCGACTGCGGTCTGGAGTGTGGGGCCTCCCTGCTGCTGCGGAGTCGGGGCGGTCTGCCTCCCCCTACCGCAGGGAAAAGGGTAACACCACCTGGGTCTGGGTGCAGTTCCCCCCTCCAGGGGCAAGGGTACCTAGACCCGGTTTGTAGAGTACGCTTGGGGAGTGTGATCGTGTGTACAGCGTCTCTTTATGTCTGTCTCCACGTTGGTTGAGTGTGGAGTAAGTGCATATGAGAGCATGAGGGTGGGAATGGATGTTTGTATCTGTGTGTGCCTGTATGTCTGTGTCTATATGTCAGGTTGGGTGTCAGACGCCACCTCTCTGGGGACATCTCAGGCCCTCCAAGGTTTGGAGGCCTATCTCCCCCTACCACCACTTCCCCTGCCAGTGGCGGACTCCCTCAGACATCGGTGCATTGGTGGTTCTTTGTGTCCGGGGATAGACGTCCAGGTACACGCCGGCTCACTCCTTGGCGACCGCTTATGGAGCCTGGGGCTCGCTCGGGCCACTTTGGAGGTGGGGTGCCCCCGGCCTCTTGGCCTGGGGCTCGGTCACTCAGGCACAGCTGGCTGCCGGCGGAGCTCACGGGCGCGTCACTGCAACCCCCCCTGGCTTCTGCTCCGCGGCTGCTGAGTGAGCCCTCATCTGGGACTCTCCTCAGCTCTTTCTGGGACAGTGGCGCAGCTGCCCCTCTGTTGGTCTTCCTTGGTCTCTTGTGTTCTGGGGGCCTCTGGATGTCTGGAATTTTGATCTCCTCCATACCTGCTTCATGCCCTGGAGGACGGGGCTGTGGCCCCCCCACACCCTCTAGCAGATCATTACATGTAGGAACCTTTAAAAAAAACAAACAAGCGCGTCCATGCTCACAGGTGTACACACGGGTGATCACACCCACAAACTACACCCTTTTTGGCTCCTACCTCAAAGCACACTGTGTTCTGTTGATCTTATGTGCTGCACAATAATGTTTAATATTTGGTATTTACTGTCATATTCCCATATATCATTGTGATGTTGTTTATTCTATTACACTTGTTCTCTTCTGCTTGTTTTCTTTTTTCTTTCTCAGCAGGTGATCCAGGTGATTGATATATGCATTTTTTATTTCTTTTTTTTTTTCTGCCCGTTCTGTTGGTTTTTGTTTTTTGCCCTTCTCCCCCGTCCCTCTTCTCAGCTGTTTCTCTTTCCCTCTTTCTTTCTCCCCTTCTTTCCCCCAGTCAAGTCTATCCCGTATTCAGTAAGTGAAAATAAAATAAACAATAAAAGGTGAATCAAATGGACCATTATGGCAAGGCTGGGATGGTCAATTTGGTAAAGTAAATCCGTTGGGCATCTTTCTTTGCCTTTAGACAACAATTCTGAAGGCAAAAGAGCCAAACGGGACAGGCAAAAAAAAAAAAAAAAGAAATTGCTACGTGATGATGTGTTTCCCTCTCAAAACTAACTCGGGATCTCGCAAAAGTTGAATTCCAACAATGGCGGCAGCTACTTAGTTGTAATATTACTCTTTCTGGGTCACAAAATACACTTTTAAGATATTTTGAGGCGCGAATGTAGTTGTGTAAACGTCAGATACCTGCTCGGTTTACAAGACATCACATATTTACAAAAGTGCTCCGACATTTTTGGAGATCTGACACCCACCATCTCGAAGCTAACGGGAGGTCGAGACCTACTACAGCCGGGAGGAATACCGCTTTCCCGGCACATCGTGCCTCGACCTCCCGGTCGGCTTCGAGCTGGCGGCCTCCGAAGAATGCGGCTAAAACTTTTGCGAGATCCCGAGTTTGTTTTGCAAGATCTCGCAAAAGTCCGTCATAATTTTTTTTTCTCCCATGTCCCCTGCGGGGCTCCGTAGTATATAAAAATTGGTGTATTTCAAAAATAAAAATATGAAGACACTTAAATTAAATTTCCTGTGGTGGGAAACTATTTTGTGCAACTTTTTTGTATTTGCAGTTTTGAGAGATAAGCCTCTTAAATTTCTCTAACTAGAAATATATGTTAAAAAAAACAAAAATGATTTTTAATTTTTTTGTAGTTTATTGCACTTTTTTGCAATTTATGTAATTACTATGCACTTAATGCAGACATATTATTAAAATTTGGGCTATAATGGTTGTATTGATGTATATCAACTTGAAATGCTCCCAAAAATGGCACTACAGCATATAAAATATAATATAAGCTCTGGCGGACTTGGTTCTGTGGTAGGTCTTAAAGGGTTAAACAGCTTATGGCTGGGGTGGCTGGAGTCCTTATAACCAATAACCAATCCTATGTGTGCAGAGACTTTTATCTCATAAACTGAAAAACAATGTCAGATTTTGGTGTCATTTGAAACCTTATTATCAGTAGGAATAGACCAGTTTCCTTCATCTTTTTTTTTTACCGATTTATATTATCTTATAAAATAACATGATCGTGGACAAATAACTTAAGAAAGTACCATTCAATATTAGTTTTAATGGATTACATTAGGTTTACACCTAATACATTTGACAGTGTCAGCCCCACAGACAGAAAGAGACAGCACTTATTTCTGAAGAGGGGCTCCAGATACATTTAATTCAAATCTTGTCAGGTGTTTGAAAAGGATTTGCCACAGGCAGTCGCTTCAAACATTTTAAATCCCCATCAGCCACAGAAACATACCTTGGATATCCTATTTCAAATATAGTCACACACAGAAAATCCCATTGAGCTAATATTGCTGCGGCAGATTATTGGTCACAGAGCTGCAGATGAGGAGACTCTTCCTATTTTATTTTCTCTTGCTCTAATTATCATTAATCACTATTAAATGGAACATTACACCCACATTTGCACCACAGTAGCTTTGTTGTGAAGGATCTTGGATTAAAATTGCATCAGAACACCAGTCATGGCTTGTTTTGAAGAAAAATATCAGTGAAGAAAAAAAAAAAGCGAAATTTGGGTTTATGCTCAATTACCATTGCAGTTTATTTTGTATTAGCACAGCAGATTTTATCGGAGATGCTTCTAATTCTGTCACATTAGAAAAAAAACATGGTGAAAAACGACAGCAAAAAGCCAATGCAGATACAAATCTAGAGTGTGATCAGCATATTTGTACATGGCAGCAAGACTTCTCCATTTGCAGGTTTCTTGATACTATACATTATCCTGTTAATCTGAAGAAGGGTCCAAGGATTAATTGAAGCTGAGATGGGGAGCATCATTTCCAGCCCAGCGCTTAGAAAGCTGTTAGTGCTAAGCACCCTTCTTTCCCGTATCGACTTGCTGTCTCCATATTTCCCTATCCCTGAGGGCACCGAGCCATCATGCCATAAAGAGACTGTCATGACCCCTTGTTGTGAGTAATAGTGACCATTCATACCCTATTCATTCAGTGCAGCTTTCCACCCAGGTTTAACTGACCTAAAAATGGCCAAAGAAGCTGCTAACTCACCAAGTACTTAGAAGAGCTGCATTCAGTGGAAAGTTTTAGTGTGGTTGTTTTTTTTAAAAGATTTCCCATGGAATCATGTGCAAAATTATTCTTTAATCTTTTGATATATTTCCAGCATTTATCAAACAAGCTATGGTTTGATGTTTGACTTAATGCTGGCCTTGTTTCATTGTTACTGTTGATGTATTAGGTGAATCCCATATTTTTCAGCTTTAAGCCGAAACATTATTTTTTGTTATATGTTTTTGGAAATTTTTGATGGTAATGCTTCTGCAAATGTAAGTCGTAATAATGAAATCTCTTTCTGCCATTCCTGAAATTGATTATTAAGAACTTAGCTCTGAAAAGCTAGCTCTGACAATATACATTAAATGCTTTGTGTGTTTTTCAGTGTGTGGAAGATATTAAATAGCAGTCCCTTGATGACTAAAATATAATTGTTTGCTACAGATTTCAGTGTTGTTGATAATGGAAAAGAATGGAGGAGAGGCTTGTTGTAGATGTTTGTTGTTGCCTTCAAACATGTAGTTACAGTTGTGAAAGGATGTAAACCTAAAAGTTATTGATGGCTAAACCTAATCAAACAAGGGAAAACAGTTAGTTAAAAAAATGTGAAATGTGTTTTCAGTCATCCAGATCATTGTAGTCTGAGGAGCTTGGAAAGAAAAGCGTCTGGATTTCTTTAAGTTTCCTTGAAGACGTTTCACCTCTCATCCGAGAAGCTACTTCAGTTCGAAGAGCAACTGGTGGAGCACTCTAGGCCATTTGACCTCAGTAAATCACATGATAGGGTGGGGCTAGATTTCACAATGGGTTCACCCAAAACCCTGGCTGATTGTGACGCACATCCATTTTCACACCTTGGCTCGTGTGATTAGGTAGAAGATCAATAGGGTCCATGAGGGTCCATTACCCTCTTGGGGACACTCCCATAGGGTTTAAAAATCTGGGGCTCCCCACCAATTGCTTTTAGGACTGAAGAAGCTTCTCGAATGAGAGCTGAAACATCTTAAAGAAGTCCAGACGCTTTTCTTTCCAAGCACCTTAGAAAGATGGGTTGTGAACTTACCTTACTTGACTTATAGTACTTAGAATGTTCCAATGAAGTTCTTGTGCATTGTAGGCCTTTTCCCACTCAGAACTCTAGTGTTACGGAACTACATAATATTCAGCAGAATGAAACACAGCGTTACCGCTGAATCTAAGTAACATGTTCCTGTTACATTGATAGAGGTGTTGAACTTAATAGTTAGTGTGAATTGTTTGAACAGCCCGAAGCTGCAATAAATGATGAGGTACAGTAGGCTCACACATAAAATTACCTTCTTCTGCTCTTTCTGTAACTATTTCTGTGTCTAATTACGACCTCTATTTTCTCGCTCTTTTTTCCTTCTCTATTTGGCAGACATTCTCACTTTATTATGGCCCACACTGGCCTTTTATTGCCCACCAGCAGCACACTTTGGGCAATTTGTCATTGGGAGAGTGGGGATGAGTTCTTTTGGCTGCCTCTGCCACTCTCACCTAAAAATCTAATCAGATCAGCAAAGGACTCTAATCACTTCCTCTCTTGCCTTGATTGCATTTATAGAAGTTCTGCTGTGCTGCACTCTCCCAATCAAGTATTCCATAATTACTCTCCTCTTATAATTGTTTATTTATATACCCCTGTACAGTATGCTCTTTGCCAGTGAGTGAGGAGAAGTTTATGGAGGTGAGGAGGGAAAGCCTTCGAGAAAAATCTGAAAATTATTGCCAGCCGTTTGTGCTTGAAATAAGTCATTTACCACCTTTGTATTCATGGGGTCATTGTGTATTACCACATATTGAAAAACTATAACGTAAAGGTAATACATTTTTAGGCATTCTGCCAATCTAAGAAGTAAGTGACAGATTTTTTAATACCCAAAAAAGGAGACTTTTTCTCCTGTGCTAATATTTGTCTGCTTGGATAAAATACTATGGGTATAGTTTTTTTATTATTTATGACCCAAATGCTAAGCTAATCAACCATCCACAATGCTATGGGTTAGGAGTAACTGTAACGGAACTGTAACCCCTAAAGCAAAGAAGATATTTTGTGAAAAAATAGTAAATAGTTTTTGATGTGGGCAGCACGGTGGCACGGTGGTTAGCACTGTTGCCGCACAGCAAGAAGGTCCTGAGTTCAATTCCACCATCAGGCCGGGGTCTTTCTGTGTGGAGTTTGCATGTTCTCCCCGTGTTTGCGTGGGTTCCCTCCGGGTACTCCGGCTTCCTCCCACCGTCCAAAGACATGCAGCTTGAGGGGATAGGTTAATTGGAAAATCCAAATTGCCATTGTGTGAATGTGCGAGTGAATGTGAGTGCGAATGGTTGTCTGTCCCTGTGTGTTGGCCCTGCGACAGACTGGCGACCTGTCCAGGGTGTACCCCGCCTCTCGCCCTATGACAGCTGGGATAGGCTCCAGCACCCCCCGCGACCCTGAAAAGGATAAGCGAATGGATGGATGGATGGATGGATGGATAGTTTTTGATGCATGAAGGATGATTACATTTTTTGCAATGAATGTGTATAGCTGCCAGAAGTGCAGACTTCTTGCAGTTCCTGAAATGTGCTTCTGCTTGGTAGTCTCGGGAGCTAGAGATCAGTCCGTCAGGATCTCTGCCCCTGGCCGTTGCCCAGCACACACTGCACTCAACTCCTGTGGCACGTCATGCAGGTGGTGTGCCTGTAGAAGGGTGGACCCATAATCCCCTCTTTAGGCTGTGCTGGGGCCCGTGGACATGGCCACAGGGTGTGGCACCGGTAACCCTATCCCTCCACCCCTCCACCACAATAAGTTAGCAATTCACGGAGGGGACAAAGGGTATTGTATTTTATATTGTATCGTATTTGCATAACTGGCAACCTTCCAGTTATGTTGAGCTCCCCAACCCCCTGAACCACGGTCGCCCCACCATGATGCTATTCCCAGATTTCAATGACCTCCCTTAGCTTGCAGACCACGCCAAACTACAAAGATCAGATAAGAAAAGTAGGAAACAAGACACAGGAATGGCACACAAAAGGATCGGAAGGCGTGATTTATAGATAAAAAAAAATTTATTTGTTTGTTGCATGGGTTACTTTCCTGTCAACTACAGAAATGTATTTAATTTCCCTGTCCTCTTTTGCTTTCAGTTCATTGTTAAAATCTGATACTTTTAAACCTTTTCTCTAAGAAGTGCCTATTCATGATATATTGTATATCTTTGAAATGCACATAGGTTAGGCATTTTAAATGTAAGAGTTGGAAGTTGAGCGGTTGGGTCTGCCCATGCCAAAACATCAGGCTTAAACTACCGAACAGTTGTTGTGGATGAAGCATCTGTCAGTCAAACATTAACCTCATGCTGGGAGATTGTTTAGCTTTCTCAGCAGGCTGGCCTTGGAGCAAATAATGACAGAACATCCCCGTCTCTTAATGTCCTTCATATTACTTCGGTCCTTATACACATTAAGTATACAAACTATCTGCATGTCAGCTGCTTCCATTTTAATTTACCAGAGATTTGTATTGATTTTCCCTTTTTAATCATCTGATATGCTAGCCATAAAGAAAGATTTAAGTGAATGATTAAGTATCAGTACAAGGCAACTATACATTCTTGACAAAGGTGCTCAAAGGTTTCTATTTTATAGTAACTGTTTCAAGCACCTTCATGATGTTTAAACTAAAACTATCAGACTGATGTTTTTCTTTCTGTAATTCCCTACTTCTCTTCTCTTTATGTTCCAGGTTCAGCTGATCCACTACAATCATGAGCTGTACACAAATTATACAGAAGCTGCAAAAAGCCCCAATGGACTGGTCATAGTGTCTATATTCATGAAGGTAAACCTCATACATATGTTTAATCACTGCGCGAATACAAATGTGTACTTGTATTCACTCACAGAAATGGAATTTTATCTTGACACAGAACAACTTACAGTTACTATGGCGTTCTGACTTATAGCAATAAAATCCAGTAGAATGCAAATTGCTACATTCTGAGTTTTATACATTCATACTGAATCTGGGCATAAACGCCATGTTAATTTTGACCTGGTTTAATCAGTTTTTAAGTATTACAAGCCAGTAACAATATACTTATTCAAGAATAACTTAAAGCAGTTTTCCTACTTTGACAGAATTCCATGACTTCTATGAGTGTGGAACTCACTGTCATGAGTCATGAGTGCTCCCGGAAAATTCCAAAATAAAAAAATTTAATTAATTTTTTTCACCTCAAAGTTCTACACACAATACCATATAATCACAAAGCTAAAAACATTTGTTTGACATTGTTTCAAATGCACAAAAAATAAAACATCTACGTAAGTTCATGTGGGTGGCTGCAGGTCAGGAGGTATAGCAAGTCATCTACTGATTGGAAGGTTGGTGATTAGATTCCTGGCTCCTCCAGTGTGCATGTCAAATATCCTTGGGCAAGATACTAACCCCCAGTTGCTGTCTGATGCTGTCTGATGCATGCATCAGAGTATGAATCTGAATGTGTGTGAATGTTAGGTAGAAAGCATAGGTGTGAATGGGTGAAGGTGGCATGTTGTATAAAGCTTGTTGAGTGCTCCAGGAGAGTAGAAAAGTGCTATTGTGGAGGTATGTAACAACGACAGGAGAGGTCTCAGTGTCTCACTCCAACAACTTTATTAACTGACAGAACTTCACATATAGTCAGCGCCAAAATCTCCACCCCCACACTTCCCTTCAACTTGTGTGTGAGTGGAGCCACCTGGTGGTCCGCCACACATACCCCCCCTTGAACACACAGTCAGGTCTCCATTCAGTCCAGGACCCTGGGTCTAAGCAAACGACCCGCACGACTGAACCTGGGAGGGAGAGAACAGGCAGAGGAAGGTCCATCCTGTGAACGAGGCTGGTGAAGGCGAGCAGGAAAGGCAGGAGGAGGCTCAAACGTTGGTGGTCCGGGGGTAGTCCTGGGGGGAAAACCAGAGACTGTCAACCCCAGCGCAGGAGGTCGGCCACGGCGAGGGGCCTGGGCCGGCACTACATCACTGTCCGGAAGAACATGTGCTGGTTTAAGTCTGTCAACACACACAGTCTCCCTTCGACCCCCAAAATCCAAAACAAAATGTTTCTGGCCCGGTTCAATAACCCTGAACGGGCCGTCATACAGCGGCCGCAGCGGTGTCCTGTGGGCATCGTGCCTGACAAAAACAAACTTAGCAGTCTTTCCTTGTTGCCAGCGGTCGCGGCTGCTACAGAGCGCTGACATGCCCGTTTCCCTGGGTCTGGAAACTGCAAGGCGGGAGGCAGCGCCGTGCCTTCGCTCCAAAACGCTGGTGATAAAAACAAAGCCCCTTTCCGCGGTGCCGCCGTGCAGCGATTCCGGCCACAGTGGACGAGTCGGAGGGCCCGTGGAGCATCGGTGAGGGGGAGGGGGAAAACGCTGGTGGGTCCTGAATAACCGTCTGGACGCCGAAAGTCCTGGTAGCCAGGAGGATACGATCCGCCTCTTCCGCAAGGGAGCGGTAATCCTTCGTGGCCAATAGCGGGGAGTTGGCAAGGCCAGCGCGCACTGGAGCCGGCAGCTGTCGAAGAAAGAGGTGGGTGAAGAGAAATCCTCCGTCCTCCGCGCCCAGCAAGGACAGCATGCTCTCCATGAGCTCGAGGGCGGTGCCGTCGCCCAGGCCCGCGATGGAAAGGAGTTTCTCGGCCCGCTCAGCATCAGAGAGGGAGTAACGCCGCAGCAGCAGCCCCTTGAGGGCGGCGTACTTGCCCTGGGCTGGGGGATCCCGGAGGAGAGTCATCACACGGCGGGTTGACAGCGGGTCAAGTGAGGCCACCACATGGTGGTATTTAGTGTCGTCGGCTGAAACTCCACGAAGAGCAAACTGAGCTTCTACGTGCATGAACCATGAAGGAGGATCGTGAAGCCAAAAATCCGGCAATTTAAGCGCCACAGCAAACGCAGCCATCGGCGGAGGTGAAGGTCCGGCGGCCGCCGATGCTTCCAGGCCAGAGCTGGCTTCGTCGTCGAGCCTTAGCATGTTCACTACAGGGGTCACCAATGTGGAGGTATGTAACAACGACAGGAGAGGTCTCAGTGTCTCACTCCAACAACTTTATTAACTGACAGAACTTCACATATAGTCAGCGCCAAAATCTCCACCCCCACACTTCCCTTCAACTTGTGTGTGAGTGGAGCCACCTGGTGGTCCGCCACACTATATAAGAATCAGTCCATTTACCATTTATTTAAAACCTTTACAATTACACTCATATTTGAGCTCGGGTGCATTCTGTTTGATTGGAGCCCATCTATGGTAAATTTAGTTGACTGGACATGATTTGGCAAGAACTGTCTATATGAGGTCCCACATTTGATAGGATATGTGAGAGAAACAATGCCATGTTTCTCTCACATACACAGCTGGGACGAATAGAAATAATGACACAGAGAAGCAAAACTAAACACACTGAACACAAGAGACTGCCGAAACAAAACAGGAAACACTAAGACACAAATTCAACATGTGGCAAGACACATGGCTGGGAGGGAGGAACGCACATGAGAACAGAATTGACTGGAAAGACAGAGGAGGGGGCCAAAAGAGGGAAACACTGACATAATTCAGTGTACATACATGAATACACAAGAGAGGCAGGCAGGGGGAACGTGGAGTGAAACACAAGGAGGAACATGTAAACAGAAAATGGAAACAAGACAAAGGTACACACACACATGGGAAGTGAGGAACAAAACACAAGGGGAACCTCATAAACCTGATAATTAAGGAATTCAATAAATAAGGGATTATAGGAATAATAAACTGAGATCAGCAGAAAAATCCGAAACAATAACATGAATAAATTCAGGACTGTGAAACTTGAATCATAATAACACAAAAACGCTCAATAAAACAAAATAAACTCCAAAAGCTGTGTCCAACACCCAGCAAAACTTTGCTTGACAGTGTGTTTTCATTTTAGTTATGGAGGTCAGAGTAAAGGATGGACTTGAAGCCATTAGCTGAACAAAAATCTGATTTTCATGAGTTCATGTCAGGCAAGGTTAGACAAAAAAATAAATCTTTGATTTTTACCATACCTAGTATTCTAGGAATTATCTCAGTACTAGACAACTGGAGGACAGGCTTTTGAACAGGCATGTAGCCAGAAACTGAGACTTACTATACCAGTAACAGCCTTTTTCCCCAGCCACAAGGAAAGTGAATGTTTGTTTGTTTTGTCTTTAGCAATTTGTGTTTCCAGAGCAATTCATCCAGGTAAGTTTATATGGTACTGTCCTAGCATATTCCTTCATTATTCTTGTTTTGACAATTAGCTGTACACCTACTCTGGATATCTGCTCCGTAATAGCATAAGTGCCTAAATGACTGCAAAGCTGCTGTAAGAAATGTCATCTTACGGCTTAGCTGTTTCTCCAAGCACGCACTGATGAGGACACTTTAAAATGTTTCACAACTGTTTACCTACAGAAAATAGTGAGTTGCTTGTCAATTGAATATCAGTTCCACTTTCATCAGCATGCAAATTCAGCAGTGTGTGAGACTGGGCCACAAGATGAAACTCAATATCACAACATGAGTAAGAATATGTGGATGTATGTATACAATAATCAAATAACAAAGGAAGCAAAATCATAGTAAAAATGTGTGGAAAATGCAAACTAAAAACAAACAAACATCGGGGGTTTCAGTAGCCTATCCTCATTTTCATATACTTCTTAAGCAAAAAGAAAATCACAAGGTTATGTCTTTGTTTTAAATAAGAGCTATACATGGAATCCATTACCTAACCCAGTAGTAAAACTCACAGGGGTCAAACTGGCCCAGCAGTGTTTCCGTCTATTGTGGATCCACAGAATTAACAACTTGGCTCAGAAACTGATTGTCTCCTTCTTCCACTCTTCTACTGAGTGTGCATCGACCTAAAGCATGTCTGCATGGTTTGCCATCTGCTTCTCAGCAGAGTGAAGTGCACTCATAAGGGCCATTTCCACTGCCCAGAAAATTATTCATTACCCACTTGCCTCCCATGAAGACATTTACAACTCCTGCTACCTCAACAGAGGCAGACTTCAGTTCAAGTTCTGCTGTCATTAGAGCACAGTGTTTGAGGCTTTTTTAATAGTCTCCTAAAAAGGTGATAGATTAAAAAAATACACTCTCATTATACTTGGAAGTACTGTCCCAAATAGATTAAATTTCATTTAATCATACAAGAGCAGAGCTCTCAACTCATTATGTGACCATTTAACCTCACTCTTTTGACCCTCTTTTTTCCTTTTCTCTTTTTTCTAGATTGCTGAGACCTCGAACTCATTCCTGAATCGAATGCTGAACAGAGACACCATCACAAGAATAACATATAAAAGTAGGTGGTTGTGTGTAATAAGTTGTTAAAGCACCAATCATAAATTGGCCAAGCAGCATGCTCTGCATAGTGCTCCAAGTGGATCACAGTTCATGTGGTTTGCATGGTTGGGTTGGATAGAACCTGTCCAGTGTCATCATCCTCAGCACAGAGGGGAGCCCTCAGGACTGTGTTCTGAACCCTCTACTTTTCACCCTGTTGATACGTAACTGCATCCCCAGGGTTGCTACCCATCACATCGTGAAGTTTGTGGATGACACAGTACATGGTGGGCTGGTCAGAATCAACAACCTGAATATCGATAAAGCTCGGGAGGTCATTGTCAACATCAGAACCAACCCAGCCACGTCCCACTTCTCATCAACAACACAGCTGTGGAGGTGGTCAGTAGCACCTAGTTACTGGGGCTGTACATCACGGATAACCTCATGTGGTCTGTGAACACCATGTCACTGGGGGTGGGGGTGTTGTTGGGTGGCAGAGGTGGATCTTTTGGGTCCACTAGGAGGAGCAGCAAAAAAGCATGGATTTTAACAGCTGTCAAAACTCTGTCAGATATGCTGTTTCGCACACACTGACTCACAGAAACACACATACAGATGCTGTCACACACCACCCACTCATACCCATGAGTCCTTAGGCATATCCCTCTCACAGCCAATAATGCTACCAGCCCAGCGTTTTTCTGTTTTTCTTCCCAAAAGCACAGATTTACACTCAGGTGTATATGAAGATACATATACATTAAAAATCCACACCATCAAATATCAGTGTAGGTGGAGTGGCCTAAAGTGCTTTTTATTTTTTCACAGCTCCTATTCCTTTGATGCATCAGTTAGTATTTAGTAGTGATGCAGCTGATTCAGCATTAAAGCTGCAGCAGCCCACCACTGTGACCTCAGCACAATCAGTAGCCCATTTGTCATGAGAGGACTAGTAGACAGCAAGTTATAGCGAATGGAGGGGGAGAAAGAGAGGAAGAGGAAGTTGTAGTCTGTCCAATTAGCATCCTGACAGTGGAGACAGTTTGAATAAAAGAGGTTTTGTGTTGCCACACCAACAAGCTGTCATTCACAGAACAGCAAATGAAAGAAGTGAGAAAAAATGAAAGAGTTGTAATGATAACCAGACTCCGTATGAGAAGTGACTCAAATTACAGCTTATTTGTTACACCAGTGTATTTCACTGTTTACTACTCAATTGGAGTACACAGATTTATGCCATCCACTGTATTTGTTCTACAATTGCAGTTGAGTTAGAGTACCCTAGTAAGTTTCTGTATGAATGAAAATATCAGCTCAGCAATTTATGTTAAATACTGAATTTTATAACCATCCATCCATCCATCTTCATCCGCTTTATCCGGGGCCGGGTCGCGGGGGCAGCAGCCTAAGCAAAGAGGCCCAGACCTCCCTCTCCCCAGCCACCTCCTCCAGCTTATCCGGGGGAATACCAAGGCGTTCCCAGGCCAGCCGAGAGATATAATCTCTCCAGCGTGTCCTGGGTCTGCCCCGGGGCCTCCTCCCGGTGGGACATGCCTGGAACACCTCACCCAGGAGGCACCCAGGGGGCATCCTTGTCAGATGCCCAAACCACCTCAGCTGGCTCCTTTCGATGTGGAGCAGCAGCTGCTCTACTCTGAGCCCCTCCCGGATGGCCGAACTTCTCACCCTATCTCTAAGGGAGAGGCCAGCCACCCTTCGGAGGAAGCTCATTTCTGCCGCTTGTATCCGCGATCTCGTTCTTTCGGTCACTACCCACAGCTCGTGGCCATAGGTGAGGGTAGGGACGTAGATCGACCGGTAAATTGAGAGCTTCGCTTTTACACTCAGCTCCCTCTTCACCACGACGGACCGGTGCAGCGTCTGCATTACTGCAGCTGCAGCCCCGATCTGTCTGTCGATCTCCGGCTCCTTTCTCCCATCACTCGCGAACAAGACCCCGAGATACTTGAACTCCTCCACTTGGGGCAGGAACTCATCCCCGACCCGGAGTGGGCACTCCACCCTTTTCCGGCTGAGAAACCAGTTTCATTAAAATCATACACTGACTCATTTTTAGAGCTATGGCCAAAACAAAACAACCTGCAAGCTTTAATAAAAACTGAAGCAAATGCAGATGTGCCATAAACCTACATAATGACCAACATGTGGCTAATCCTCTAGTTGCAAAAAGTCTTCAGGCTGTATAGAAGCATATGGGAAACTCAGTAGAAACTTTAGTTTGAATCACTAATGTTAGGTCATACTAAATACAACATTTTGTGAATTATAGTCCCTGTTAGAGTAAGGAAAAGCTCACTGACTAATAATCTGTCAATCACAAGTTTTTTGCCAACTTGGAGGACTGGATTTAGATTCCAAACATCAAGAAGAAAAATGTGGAGCTCAAAGATTTCATTAAGCATTAACCAATTAGCGATGTCACAGTGACTATGTGCATCCTTTATATACAGTCACATTTACGTTGCATGGTACTCTAACAATTGTGCTGTATGAATCAGTCTCCATAAAGATATACACCAGAGAGTTGTGCATGTCTCTAAATAATGGAGTGCTGCTTCTCCTTGGTCAGGTTGGTTGAATTTGGTGCCAGTGTCCAACTCCCAGATCTGATTACTTTCTGAATATCTAAAAACATTTGGACAATGATTTAGCTCTCACATATCTTTCCCTTATAATACTACCACTTATTTAAAGTCAAACAAAAAACACGTGACTGAAAACTTTCAGCACTGATTACAGAATTACAGCCATTTTTTGACATAGTTCCCCATTTTTAAAGACTCAAAAATAATTGGACAAACTAGCATAACTGCAAATAAAATGATTGCTTTACTGCTTGGAAGAAAATCACAGTATATGATAATCTTTTAGTAATTTGTTTACAAATCCATTAATTTTTACATGTGGAATACAATTTTTGTACAACTACATTTCCAGTGTCTTCCGATGAAACATTAGAGATCTCATTTTGTTTCGGTTTTCTGCCTTTTTACCCTGCAGATGATGCATATCTACTGAATGGCCTGAACATAGAGGAGATTTATCCAGAAACAAGTAGTTTTATCACATATGATGGATCGATGACCATCCCTCCATGTTTTGAGACTGCCACGTGGATCTTGATGAACAAGCCAGTGTATCTCACACGGATGCAGGTGAGCCTCATCCACCAGCACAGACCTGAAACAAAGCTCCCAGAATACACTGGGGCTTACCTGTCTCAGATCAGGATTCTCTCTCAAAAAATTACTCTGTGAAATATGTCTACTCACATTGAGGCTTTTCCTCCAAAATCTCTCCTCCTGTGTGTAATCTTCTACTCAGACCTTGCTGGAAATTAATGCAGTGAATAAAAAAGGCTGGCTCACATTTCCATGATACTTTAGCCAATTTTGCTTCTCTTCCCTCCCCCTCTTTCTCACTCTCTCTCTCTCTGTCTTGATGTTAGATGCACTCCTTGCGGCTGCTGAGCCAGAACCAGCCCTCTCAGATCTTTCTAAGCATGAGTGACAACGTTCGTCCTGTGCAGCCTCTAAACAACCGCTGCATCCGCACCAATATTAACTTCAGCATGCAGGGCAAAGACTGCCCAAACAACAGGGCCCAGAAGCTCCAGTACCGAGGTAAAAACTACTTCTACAAATGGCTGGTTTGGGTAACTTTCTCAGTGTCTGACATTTAAACAATATTTAATTACAGATAATATGATATCTGTCCTTTCATAAGATCGCACAATTTGGTTATAACATTTGTTTTTGTGCACACAACAGAGCAATTATACAAAAACAAATATATAAAATAGGCAAGTCATATTTCTGTAAAAAAAACAAATCTTTTGAACCCGAAAAAAATACAAAGATGCTGCCATTATTTTTCTTAGTGGTCATACTAGACTGCTCCTTTACTGAATGTGCTACACTAGGCAACTACTAACAAAAAATGCTAGGAAAGCTTTAAGAAATGTACATTATATGAACAAAAGTACTGAATCTTTTACACTTTACACCTATAGAAGCTAAAAACAACAACAAGCACATCAGAAACAGTTTTGTTGTACATGTACAATCACAAGAAATGACTATTCTATTTTATTCTAATGTTGTATTAAATTGTTTTCAAAATGGCAACAGAGTTTCAAAGTATTTCTCAATTCTGGGCTTACACATTACCAGCCTGGAACTAGGTCCAGATTACAGCAATTATCTTAGTGAATAAACCATTCATTTTGATAAAATGATCCCCACAAATAAGAAATGAGATCATCTTCTTCTTTCAGCTGATTGCACAGGTCATCACAGTGGACTCACAACACAAGCATTCTCTTCTGAAACACTGACTCTCCTTCACTACGTCTATGAATCTTATCTGTCATCATCCTCTTTTCCTCCTTCCTGCCAGCAGCATATTAAACATCTTTTGCCCAGCACATCCACAATCCATCCACTGCACATATAGACTATCTCAGCCTTTCCTCCTTAACTTTGTCTCCAAAACGCTGAACGTTGCCCCTCCGACATGCCTGATTCTAATCAGTCCTTTCTGGTCAGTCACAATCAAAATCTTAACTCTACCACCTCCAGCTTTGATTCCTGCCTTTTTGTTACTGCCACAGCTGCCAAACTAGAACATGATAGCAGGTCTCACTACCATCTTGTAAAGCTTCCCTATCATTTTTGTTGCTATCTTCCTGTCACAAATCACCCGTGACACTCATCTCCGCCCACCCGCTCTCTTTTTCACCTCTCTTGTGTATTGTCTGTTGCTTTGTATAACTGACCTCCTTGCAATTTTGCAACTGTCTCCCTCTCATTTACACACATGTATTCCTTCTTGCTTCTCCAGGCTTTAATTCTTTTTCTCTCCAGGCTCTCTCCCACCTGCTGCCAACTCTCACTACAGATCACAATGTTTTCTGCAAACATTATAGTCCATGGAGACTCTTGCTTGCCTGCTTCACCTCATCTGTCAATCTGTCCATCACCACTGCAAATAGGAAGGGCTCAGAGCTGATCTCTCATGTAATTCCACCCCACCTTGAATCCATCTGTCACTCCTACCCCACATTTCACTGCTTTCTCACTGTCCTCATAGATGCCCTGCACCACCCTCATGTACTTTTACGCTTTTTATCAACTTGTTCTGACTTTGTCTGCAGTTTTCCATCAACACTCTCAAAGCAAAAATTGCACCTGTAGTGCTCTTTCTCAGCATGAAGCCACTACTGCTCACTAATTGTCACTTCCCTCTTTAACATTCAACAACTATTTCCCATATCTCTATAGTATGGCTTATCATCTTTATCCTCCTGTAGTTATAACAGATCTCCATGTAACCTCTGTTCTTGAAAATCAGTACCAGTAGACTTCGTCTCCACTCCTCAGGTCAGAGGAATGGTTCAGATGACATCTCCTTACCACCTTGGTAAGGTGGTCTTTCCATTTGTTAGTACATTTCCAATTGTATTCTAAGCACTCTAACCTGCAGCACATCCTTTTCAGCTTAATCTCTTACTAATTGAAACAGACCATTTTCTCCTACCTAGTGTCCAGCTTCTAGACATCTCCATATGAGAACTTTTCTTTGCCATACACCGGACAAAAAATCTTGGCATTGCACTTCATCTGTACTTTTCCAGCATTCTGGTAATTCTTCCCTACCACCCAGAGGCTGTCTTGACTCCCCTCTAAATTCTCTGCAACATTCTTCCTTTTTCAACTTCCAACATTTAAGCATTGGCTCCGCCTTCACTCACTCCTTCTTGATTTCCAGAGTCATCCTAGAGACTACTGTCCATTGCTGCCTTGCTACATTTCCCTCGTCAACGCCATGCAGTCTGTCTCTTTGAGACTGAACCTTCTCTATAGGATGTACCTGATCTGTGTACACCTTCCTCTGCTGTTATATGTCACCTTATGCTCCTCCCTCTTCTTGAAATATGTGTTCATAGGTCTTTCCATAATTATCATCATCTCTGTTCCTTTCACTTATGTATCCATAAGTGGAGGCTGAATCCTGGTTTACCATAGCTCTCAGGAGCATAGGGAGGGTTTGTCGTCTGTATCTAGTCTCTCATTGGTTCTCTGTTCAGCTATTTCACATTCCCTTGCCTTCCTCTTAAAAGATGAAATTATTATTCTAGGGAGCAGTTGTGGGGAGAGATTTCAGAAATTCACCCACCTTAGAGTCTCCTGAGCATCAAACAAAAAGCACTCTCTGTTGCGAAAACACCAATGTAGACCTGCTTCTTTTAATTGTTCTGAGAATTGAGGACCTTCAGGATGAAGTAGGGTGGGGATGTCTCATTAAAAGGGGAAATGTATCTGCTTTCTTACAGAAACATGACCCCACATTCTTGTCACACAATGTCAAACACTGTCTTTCTGTTTAATGGTGCCAACACGCACACAAGGTGTCCTTTCCTGTCAGTAGTGCATTGCACTACTTCTTAAAGATTCTCTTTTAAGGAGCGAAAGCTTTAAGGAAGTTGGAAGGATGCTGGTGGAGTCTGGAGTTCATGAGTCTGTGGTTTGTGTCCAGGTTTGGATTTGAGTTTTGTGATGATTTACAATGTTTACACTTTCTTACTTTTTCTTTCAATTACTTACATTAGTAAGTTCCAAGTGCAAAAACAACTTGTGTATGTTTAGACACTGAAAACCAATTTGTTACATTTAGGTACTGATAACTGTGTTTCCACAAGCCCCGCTGGTTTAGAGACTTATTCATTATGAAGAAAACAAGACAGTCAGCGATCCATCGATTTGCTTTGCAAGGGAGGCCTCGTCGGTGTCTACCACAAAATGACCCCAACGACGGGCTCCGCTTGCTGCCTTTTATTGGGAAAACAGTTCACACAATACATATCACAGCAAAAGCACCGCCCACGTAAAACCCCCAAATGGTTACAAAGGCAAGGCACTGTGTGTATATGTGTGCGTGTGTGTGTGGGAATGTGTGTCTTCCTGAACACAACTGTTTCTACAACATCCTGGTCATAAAGAGGGTAGTCTCCCCCACACCCAATGTATGGTTCACCATAGATAACACAGTGAAGCCATACAAAGGGCAGGAAGCTTACCAAACATCAAACAGAATCTTCACAAGGGATGTGTAATAATCCTCCCCCAGCACAGAGTGGCTGGAGAGGTGGTCAGGGACAAAGGAATGTCTTGATCCTATAGATTGAACTAAGACCTTACAAATTTAAGAAGCATAATGACAAACATTCAACAATTAGACCTAACAATAACTACTTTGTCAGTCTTAGATACTAAAACCTACTTGAACTGCTCAGCTTAGGCTTAAGAAAACAATTAGGCTTTGGTCTCAAATACACCTTCTTGCAACATTCTTGAAACCATGTGGTCCTTCAAAAATGTTTATGAAAAATCTGTAAATCTTTCCATAAACATACACAGATAAACATAAATTATCTATCAAGATGCATTAATACAAAGATTCATAACCTATCTATTAATTGAGCTAAACAGATCAAAGCCGATCATGATAACAGACTGTAGCAAATTCCTCCTGCCTACATCTACACACATTTATGGCATTCACTTAAGGCCATTTTAAACTGTAATCCTGGCTAAAAATGAAAAATGGTGCGGGGTGGATGATGTCAGAGAACAGCTGAACCGTGAAGAGCGCTGCATATATATATATAACTGTGTTCATATATAATTATATATAATTGTATGTCCACTCCTGTCCCACTTCTCTCTTCCAGTGAACGAGTGGTTGCTGAAGTAGCCTTCTCAGATGAACGTGAAGACGAGACAGAGATGGAGTTCAGGATGAGGGGAGAGAAATAGAAAAAGAAGTGAGGCAGGGAAGAATGAAGAAGAAAACTGGTCTCGAGGCTGTATCTCATCTAAGACTTTTTCATGGCATTGTATAAAGACAAATAACACCAGACATTATTTAAATGAAGGAACTTTGCATTGCAAGGAAAGAGACTCTTCTTTTCATACAGTGAGAACTGTTTGAACCTTTGATCAAACACATGCTAACAGGTCCTTTCCCCCACTGAACAATTATATCTATATGAACATTTTGATATCAATACTTTTTGGGAGAAAACAAAAAATAGACAACCTAAAAAAAACACGAAGCATTTATTTGGTAGCCAGTCAACCACTATGACAACCTTAGGGACCTTTGTAGATAAAAGATGTTGCTATCAGTAAGAAATTCCTAGAACTAAGTCATTGCCTTTCCCCTGCTCAACAATATGGAGCCATCAGGAAGACTCACGTGGACGTTTCATTTCAGTCACCAACAGGGCATGCAATCAGCAAAACCAACAGAGAGGGAACACAGCCTTACCTTGTCATTTTCCAAAACTAGAGTAATGCCATGGGACAACTTCCAAAGCTTTCATATGGTCTCAAAGCAACTGGTGTCTTGGCCTCATATGTACATATTATAATTATCAATACAAAAGAAAAATGAATGTGTAAAGAAAAAAATAATGAAATAACATTCAAAAAATATATTAAGAAGATATTAAAAAGACAAAAAGTTAAGAATTTTAAAAAGCTTGGCGCACTTTGAATTCTGCAGCAGTTCTCAGTCTGAGCTGATGCCTTTTATTTCTGTTTTATTTGTTTACAATGGTCATACACTGTGTTTGATGTTATCAGCCCAATAAATGTGTCTGGAAAGTTAACTTTGGAACATGTTTCACTATCTGAGGATTTTACTTGTTATATCTCCACCTGTTTGTACTGTTTCACATTAAATATGTTCATGTTACAGTATTCCCCTTTAGAGGCTTGCTCAATAACTCTGGCCACACCGAAATGGATGCACCGAAATGCTTGCAGGTAGGCTTCAGAATCTCAGAATGGGCAGCTTGGAATTGCTGGTTAGGATACAGATCAAACTCAGGTAGCACTGTCAGGGTTACTGTGATCTGTAGTACTCTTTTAGATCACATCAGTTGACATCAGAGGACATGAAAAGAGGAACCTCACATGTTAGGAAATGCAGATCTAGCAGATTGATGCCTGCTTTACAGTAATGGTGTCTCCATGGGTTGCTGAAGAAAAATTTTGTGAAGAACTCAATGGTGGAAAATGTCTGGCTCCGGGAGAAACAGACCATCAGCATGGTTGTGACAAGCATATTAAAGCCCAAAAGCAGGAAATGTATTTTAGAATTTATGGAAAGAAGAGTGACCAATGTTGCAATTATAAAGAGAAACAACAAAACGAAAGAAACCAAATTTCCTCAAGCAAAAAGTAATACTGCTGACCAAAGGAGTGTTTATCAATATCAAAGGCAGCAACTGATTTACAAACAGTGGGAAACTTGTTGTGAGCTGCTTCAAGCTGTAGTCATATTCTGTTGGATGCAGAAATCCAACTGAAGGGCGCATGCTTAGTTAGTGTATTGAAATGCAGTGTCACAAAAAACTGCAGGTAGTTCACAGGGATCCATTCAAACTCTGAATGAACTCGTGAACTTGGGGGTTTAGAAAGCATCTTAGAACTACTGGATATTATTCTGGTATACTCAGTTAAGGTATTTTGGAGTTTGAATCTGAAACACATATAAATATGTTCCATCATCTTATCATTAGCCTCTGGATGCTGGTGGCTACACTGCAAATCTTAGTCACTATGCTGGGAATGCAAGCAATCTCTAACAGTGGCACTTTAGTCACTAGGTTAGGGATTCTATCTACTATTAATATGAATATTTGTTTATTAATTACTGTACTCCCGTTCTCCAAGCTAAGCTAATGGCCGCTTGTATCACTAGCTACACAATCTGCAGGGTTAAAGATAGACAGAGTCTCCGTAAAAAGAACCTCTATCAGTTCTAAGGTTTTATGTATTGGAACATAACAAAAAATAAAAACACAAGAATTTAGCAGCTCACAGGTTTCTTTCCCTTGTTTAGTTCAACTGTCTTTGATCTAAAGATAAGTTAGATGAAGATTTGAAGATGAAGTGCATTTTACAGCATCTCAATTCAATTTGCATATAATTGCTTGGAGAACCACAGAGCTCCACACAGCACAGTCCTTTAATTGGGTTGAGGTTTAGACTTTGTCTAGATCATTGCAACGGATTCTTTTCTTTTTTAGCCATTTTATCTAGATTGCATGCTCAATTTTTGTGATGTTTAAGCTGGTGAACCGTTGAACCTGATATTTTACTCTAAAATACTTTAATATATGTAGGAGTTCAAGGTTGACTCCAGGGTTCCCAGGTTCTGTGGCTGCAAAACAAACTAAATTCATCATCCTTCCACCATTGTACTTGATATTGTTTGTGCTGATATGCAGTGTTGGATTTTTAACCAAGCGTGTCTCCATGCATTATAAGCAAGCATTGCAACTTCGGACTCCTTGCTCCAAAAGTCTTGTGGTCTGGTCTGGTACAATTTTGCAAAGCTTAGCCATCCTGCCACAATCTTTGAGAGAGAAGAGACATTCTTCCAAACAAGTTATACTTTTTAATATTTTACTCACAGTGAGCGCAAGAGTCTACATGAATGTCTGCATCTTGTGATATTATAATCGATCTAGTACATATGCAACCCAGAGAGTGGACTTCAAGGAAATATGAGGAATGATTACCTGTCTGACAGATCTCCAGCTACCCATGTTAAATGGTAAATGCACTCATAGCGCTTTACACAATTTTCCTCATTCACACCAGCAATTTTTTCTATGCTCTACATAAGTGCTTTCTATCTAACATTGACACACCAATGGATGTATTAGAGAGCAAACTAAGGTTAATATCTTGCCTGGGGATATTGGGCAAGATATCAAAAGCAGAAGGGGATTGAACCACCAACCTTCCAAATACTAGGTGACCTGAGCTACAGACACCCCAGGATACATCGAGAGCAGAATATAATCTAGGCTTATTTTTTTAACACATGGCTTCTTATTTTTTTTCTTAATTTTTGCTAAGGATGTGTTAGGTATATTTGTTATGTCCTGTAGCCTTTGAATTTTAAAGAGGGTGTACTTTTTCTGACTGAGGATCTAATCAGTTCTTCACTTTGGCTCACTAACACTTGTGCGATAAAGCTTTACACATTAGTTATTATGTCAGTTATCAGTATTAATAAGAACATTTGTGTTCAACAACATACTGTATGTTTCCTTTTATCAAAACTTGTTATTAAATGGATATGAAACAGAAAGCAGTGTTTCAGATTCACTGCATATACAATGAAAAAATATTGCAGGTGTTAAAGTGGATTGGTGTTCCTGCACCTTCAGCTTAACAGTAATTATATCTGAAAAGCAATCCCTGTGCTATTGAATTCTTTAAATATTTCTTCTAATCCTTAGAAGAAATGAGATGTAAAAAAAAAAAAAGTTTTCGTACTTTTTTTTAAAGCTTTTCTCTACCTTAGCAGTAATATTCTGTAACTCTACAACTATGTTTGGGAGAGAAGCAAAATAAACTGTTTGTTAGTTGTTTGTTTTAAACTGTTGTTCTCCTACTAGCAAGAACCACAGCTACCCCAAATTATAAAAAGGTAAACTAGAAGCATGCTTTCATAAAGAGGGTGATGCAGAAATATGGTACAAATATGGAACTGCTCTGTAATATCTTTTTTTAAGTCCATGGTATTGAATTCACAAAAGTAAGCAATGGTCTGGACATTCTGTCAAGGTCCAAACAGTCAGTGGCCTGAAAACTCACCCCTGACTGGTGAGTCAATGAGTTAGTGAGTCAGACTGGCTAACAACCTTTCAGCTGAATACTAAGAGTAAGAATAGATTTTTATGTTAAAATATTCAAACATTACATGCCCTTTGAGGTGACTGAACATTCTCAGCTGGTTTGTAGTGATGCATTGATTTCACTTGGATTTTTCTCTGTGTGAGAATAAACCAAACCAATAGAAAAAGTTACAAGTTTACAAACTCATCTGCAGATCTGGACCAGCGTAAATGAACTATGAGTGTGAAAACCCCCTTTCTTTCTCTCTACTATGTAGAAAAGATTGCACAAATATAATTTTTTTATGTGTTCAGTCTGTCTCAGAGTCTATTGTGCAAGTATCAAGCTATTCAGTCATGAAGAAAAACATTACAACCTTATATACCCTTGGTCCTTTGCTTTTGCAAAAACAACTCTGACCCACCAAGGTCTCTAATCTGCCAGACCTCAGAAGGTGCCTTCAGGTATCTGACAAAATAATAGTAATATGAATAATTATTAAACAGCTGTAAGTTGATAAATCTGCAAAGCTTTAGCGTTTCAAGGTGGTGCACAGTAAACACCTTCTCAGAGATTCAGTTAGAGGAAATCCTCTTTGGACATTCTGGATTCAGTAGTTCTTTAAGTTGACATTGTAGTCTAAATATAAAAATACTCACATTGATTGGGATTTATAAACTGTAATAAATTCAGAAACTGGGACAGATCATGATACGCTTGTAGTCAGCTGGCCTTGTATTTAAGGGAGTAAGTCGGCCATATGTTGTTTGTTTCCTACAAATAAATCCACACTGCAGTGATCCCTCTCTCATACCCCTCCTTCATTAATACCCAATCAATTGAGGATGCCTCTTCTTGTAGCTCTAATGTGCAGAGAAATACTGCCTCAAACCAACTGGGAGTATCTGTGCAATGGTGCACTCACACGTTCATTTTCTGTTTTCAATTTGATCTGTGCCTTCTTATAGATCTGTAATGAAAAGATAGCAGAGAGGGGAGGGAGAAAAAAAGAGTTTTCAGTAGCTGTGAAAGTCCAAGGTTATGGAGGCCATTATTTTACCTGATCTAGGAGATGCAAGATTGAGCCAGAGCTGGAGGATGGATAATAAATATGCCCAGTGATTCATTGCCCCAACCACCACAACTCCACCACATCCCAACAAATAAACCGTTCCAACCTCGTGACTCTGCAGTAGATCTCGCTGGACTTGGCCACTATCTGGCCCTGCCAAAAGGAATGGATGTTATGAGGCATGTATATTTTGTTGGGCTCAGATGTTTGAGGACATCAGAAACCTTTAATAATATTACATTAACACAAGTGTAGTAATGCAATGGCTACCAGGGAGTTCCAGTGCAGTGGAACAGCTGCTGGGCCAAATAAAAGTGTGCAACTCTTTGTATGTTTGTAGACTCAGGAGACATACCTGTCCAGATGTGTTTGCAGCAGTGGGGCTTTAATCAACCTTGCTACAGTTAAGTTACACTTTCTCATTACTCTGGGTAATATTAAATACTTTGTGTTACACTTTCAGTTTTCTGTACCACTGACACCATAATTGCAGAGTAGCAGTATAATATCATTTTATATTTGTGCAGTGACAATAAAGGCATTCTGGGATTTTTTTTTCTGTGATGTATATATGGAAATTCCCCATTCATTCCACTATGACAACTTACTAGTGAAGGTTGAGTGTCTTGACCAAAGGCAGCTTGGTTAATTGAATTATATTTTATTTATATAGTGGCAAGTCACAATATCAATTGCCTTAAGGTACTTAATATTGTAAGCTAAAGACCCTACAATACAAAGAAAACAGAGAACCCCCCAACAACCATGTAAACCCCTTTTAACAAGTATTTTGGCAACAATGGGGAAGAAAAACTACCTTTTAACAGGAGAAAACTTCTATCAGAACCAGGCTTAGGGAGGAGCGGCCATATGGCACGACTGGATGAGATGAAAGGAGGAAGACAAGACAAATGGGAAAAGAGACAGATTAAGATTAATTAAGGATAAAATCCAGAGTGGGGTATAAACACATAGTGAGTAAAAAAGATGTGAAAAAGGAGCACTTTCATCATGGAAAGCCCCCAGCAGCCTACACCTATTGCAGTCTGAGAGTGAAGTACTCTAATTTGGTGATATGGTACTACAAGGCCATTAAGATAAGATGGGGCCTGATTATTCAAGACCTTGTATGAGATGAGAAGGCTTTTAAATTCAATTCCGGATTTAACAGGGAGCCAGTGAAGAGAAGCCAATATAGAAGTCTGTAACATTTTGGATTAACTGAAGGCTTTTCAGAGAGTTTTTAGGATATACTGATAATAACAAATTACAGTACAGTACAGTTATGCCAGCTTGATGGTGTACCTGTGGTATGTAGCTGATTTATAGAGATAGACTGATCATATTTAACAATGAAGCATAAAATAATGGTTGCATTCTTTTAGGAATAGGGTTAAAACACACATTGATGATTTGGAGAAAATAATTATTTAATTAACTCAGACAGATCACTTGGAGAAAATGAGTCTAAATAAATATGAATTGCATTGAAATTACATAATGTTACATCTGTGAGATTGTTATGTATATTTTTTTCTCTAATTGTCAAATTTTTATTTGTGAAGAAATGCATGAAATCATAACTAGTTACAGTTAAAGGAATGCTTGGCTCAACAGAACTCTGAGATTTTTCTCTGCCTGGTAACAGTGGTGAAGAGAAATCGTGTTGTATTTATTTTCTTGAATGAGCGATGAATAGTAAGATGTTTTAGTTTTGCAGATGGTTTTCTTGTACAGTGGCAAACTATTTTTCCAGGCTAAATGATGATCTTCTAAATTAGTGGGATACAATTTCCTCTCCAGTTGAGGAGTTATCTGCTTTAAGGTGTGAGTGAGAGTTATATCACACAGCCAAGTACTTCTGATTTGAGACTTTCTTTTTCAGAGGAGCAGTATCCTACGGAGCCCTTCTGATGACATGGTCCAAAAATAAATAAATTGTGGCCACAAAATACTACTTCGTGCCCTCGAAATAGTATAACGTGCGCACGAAATGCTAATTTGTGGGCACGAATTGGGTATAACGTGGCAACATTGTGTAAGTTGTGTAGAACCATAGGCATAAGAGTAGGCTAAACCTATACACCATGTACAGAGACAGTATGATTGAGTTTTATTTTACGGTTAGGAATGAGCTACAAATGCATTTAGAAAAGCCTGGCAATGCAAGGAACCATTATTACGGAGAGACATTAAACAGGATATTGAGAGCCCAGTTGCTTTACAGACGCAAGTACGACCTGGACGCCGGGATAAATTTTATTGTCAACCAACTGCAAGGGCCTGGGAAGGATCACGGTTATCGGTCAAGTGTTTCGTGCCCACAAATTAGCATTTCGTGCCCTCGAAATAGTATTTCATGGCCACAAATAAGTATTTCTTGGGCGCGTTATCCATTTCGTGCCCACGAAGTAGTATTTTGTGGCCACAATTTATTCATTTTTTGGACCATGTCATCAGAGGGGCTCCGTAGTATCCAGAGTCGTGCACAGTAAGGAAGTAAAATTATTAACAAGATAATCGACCTCTGTGGTTGTAGACTTCACGTAGCTGCTTTGCATTGTGGTAGTACGTGGCATTCAACAAGATAACAAGTGTATGAACTACATCCTTAAACTTCCTTACAGCATTTTCAGAAAGACATTTACTGGGACAAAAATGTATTCCCCATCGTTGTGTAATCCAGTATTGTAAATTTAAATGTTATTAGGAAATTATCTGGGAAAGACGTTTTTTACGGAATACTGTTAAATGTTCAGTTTCTATGTCATATTTAACAGTGTGGTTAAAGTGGTGGGTGGGTTCTAGAAATAGATTAAATATGCTGTGTTAAAGGCATTAAGAGTTTTCCAGCTAGAATGAACAAGGCTGTGTTAGCGTACCTGGGTCGTTGACTGAGTGTTTTGAGTTTTACATTATTATTGAACTTTGCTTTTGCCATGTGTTTATCATTTCTAGTCTTTTGGTTTCTTTGTTAGAGTCTGCTGGTTTCTGCCTCTGTGTTCCATGATTGCTCTGTCTCCCCTGTCAGCTGTATCCCCTTTTCAAGTCTGCGTCTCTGTGTTATGTTTCCTGTTTTATTTTGACAGTCTGTATCCTATGATAATGTGTCTGGTTTTGCTTCCCTTGTCTAATTAGCCCTGATTTGTCCCAGCTGTGTTTCCCTCCTGTCTCCCATTCCCTGATTGCTCCTCTGTGTATTTAAACCCTGTATTTTCATTTGTCTCTGTTGTGTTTTCCCCTCATGCTATGGTGTGTGTTCTGCCTGCCTAGCTGCCTGCCTAGCTGCCTGCCTAGCTGCCTGCCTAGCTGCCTGCCTAGCTGCCTGCCTAGCTGCCTGCCTAGCTGCCTGCCTGCCTGCCTGCCTGCCTGCCTGCCTGCCTGCTTGTGTAAGTTTAATTTTGTATTTTCAGTTTGGTTTCTTTTGCGTTCACGTTTCGCCACCCAGTGTCTGCACTTTGGCTCCTCCATACTGCCTGCCTGCGCACAGACATGACATGCTGAGGCTAGCCCTCCTGATTCTGACAATTAGTATGTCTCATGGTTCTTGTTTCTTTCAAACTAACATAATCATCCTGTTGTAAAAAGGTTTCTATAAGGCAGAGTAAATCAATTTGTTGATCAAGTATTCATTCATGTATTGACAAAGACTTGGAAGGGAGTAACCTAAAGTTTCCCAATTTTCTACAAAGCCCACAATCCTTTTTTTCTTTTTTTTGGACACCACTCCAAAAGTCAACAATTTGAGGGGACACACACACAGCTAAAGGTGTCACTCCTGGTCTGGTTAGGGAGGGGACCTGAGAAAATGAAAGATTTCAACATTGTTTTCACAAAGTTACACACCACTTTGATATCAATTTTAGTGACCTGTGACACTGTCACATTTTGCTGATGTGAGTTAGAATTTTACAGAATGTGTTTAATCTGAGCCAGCATGTCGCCTACTCTGGCCCCTGGAAGCCAATTCACCATGGTTGCTGGTGTCTCAAAACTGAGGTCTCCAATAACCAGAGTTTGTTCCTCGGTAGGTGTGTCACTGAGTGGAGACAAATGGGTTGATGGTGAACCTGGAGCTTATGTTTAGCACTACACTTCCTCCTCCTCCCTGTCACTCAGCCATCCTTTTTTCCTAGCTGCTCGTGACAATTTGCTAGGATGCAGCTAATAGTAGCTATGCTATCTTCAGCTGCACCAGCTACAAGGTTTTTCAGTGGTGCGGAGTTGGGTCTCAAATTCATTCCTGTGACTGAGCACATTAGATTCTACTGTCAGTTCAGTCCTATTCAACACTTAACAGGTTAATTCATCTAGGTTATGTCACCAACAACTACAGCCTAATTCAGACTTGTGAATTCCTAGGTTTGTTTTGGGTTTTTTTTTTTTTCTTATCTGGCTATATGATATCCTGGAGTATTATGTGGTCCCCTGTGCAATACAATATAACGGGAAGGGGGCCTGTCCAAGCATGAGCACATGACAAGTTGAGTGACAAAATGTTGCTATATCAGCTGCAAAATTGCTTTTGCAAAGTCTTCGAGTGAGATGGGTACAACCATTTAAAAACAGACAAAACACACGACAGCCTTGAGATCGGATCAGTGTCATGGTACTCTTGTCAGTGTATCGCATGACATTATTTTTGGCAATTTACTGTAACATGCCAGACATGTTTAACCAAAAAACATTCATAAATGGATGTTTATCTTAATCAAATTCAGAATGTTTTGGTCACGAGTGTAATTAACAAAAACACTGAGCAAAATACATTTTCTGAGATGTTTCCTTACAGCACACACTTCCATGTTTATTTGTTTAATTACATACTCGGATGAACTGGTGAGATGAACAGCTAATAAGAAAATTACATCTGTGTTCTGACTGAGATTTTCACCAGCATGTTATCTATACAGAACAATGTCCGAGGACGAGCAGAATATTCTACTTTTACCATAATCACCAGCTTGAGCTTTTTAAGCCACCAAGGACTGACACTACTGTATCTCTGAGGATGCTAATTAATTTTATCATTCATCCTTCCTTAACAGATGCGTGCTATTCAGACTTCTTTTTATGCTCCAAGAGAACATTATCACATGCATGCTTTGCTTAATTTATTTGCGATGTTCCCACAGTGCAGTTTGCTTGGTAGCAGTGAGATATCACATATGCAATCAGGTAGGACCATGAAAGCAGAGGGTCTTTTATCTTCATTATGAATTCCAGTTTTTATTTTATTTTTTTAGGCAGAAAGTCTCCTTGTTTATTATCATTGAAAAGACTCATTATTAGGGCTAATAATATGCAGGAGAAAAGAACTGAAGTACTTTGTCATTAAAGAGTTTTATTTTAAGGCCGTACAGCATGGCCTTGGGTTATTATTAAAGGCAACTACATGCATGATTACAAGTTTGCATAAGCTAACCGATATGAAGTACCTGGATGTTCTGATATTCATGGCCCTTAAGCTGAAAGCAGTTTCCAGTGACACAATGAACAGAGATGATGCAAAGTGAATGACATTCAGTGACTTCAAGCTACATGGGTAAATAGCCAATGCTAATACAAAGTAGGGACCCAAGAAAAACTTTTTCAACTTCCAGTCAAGAAACTGAAGTGATTCTAAAAGAAAGGTTAAGATAATGTTGATTGCCATACAACCTAATAGTCCATTAGAGGGTTACATAGGTAGCCACAGCCTGGTGTGTGTCAGAGATGGGAAGTAATGAAATACTAATACTTTGTTACCACACAGCAAAATCTCCAGTGTTAAATTAACACTGGAGAGTGTCTATATGGGTCCACACCTCTGAGTGTTAAATACAACACTGAGTGTGAAATTAACACTTTTGACAGTGTTATGTTTAAAAGTAACCTAGTCAGTTTTGAAGATTAACAATGGCTAACACTGTGCAGTGCTGATTTTCTAACACTGGAAAATAACTCAAAATGTTAGAAATATTCCAGTGTCTATTTAATGCTGTTTGCTGTGCATACTTGTGTAGAATTTTTAGGTATCTGTACTTAGACTATATATATTTTTTTCTAACTGCTTTTTACTTTTACTGCCTACATTTTCAAACAAATATCTGTACCTTCTACTCCTTACTTTTCAAAACAAGCTTGTTATTTATTGGGGTTGATATTTCACGCTAAACAAATTAAAGTGTAATCAGTAACGCATGAAAGGCAAGCCTTTTTATTAATCAGGATGTCTCATAAAAAGAGATGACGTGTGCCAAAGTCATGGCTTAAAAATGGGATTTTTTTTTTTTTTTTTTTTTTTTCCCCCCCCTTTCTTTCTTCTTTTTTGGCACAATACCTGAACAACTGCAGGTGTTCAGGTATTGTGGTACTTTGGCATTTAGCTAGCACTACTGAAGCATAAGGGGAGTGACTTCTTTTTGTTTTGTGTGGGGGGTTTTTTTTCTTGTTTTTTAAGTTGCAGGTAATTTCAAATGAAACAAACACCCAACCTGTTTGTTCAGTTTTTTTGTTTTGTTTTTTCCACACAGTGTGTTGCTAAATAAAGGTCCTGCTGCTGTATTTAACAGGGAGAGAAAAAGAGCTAACTCCATTCAGTACGACTGTACACATTTCCCAGTTTACAGGCAAAGTCACCCTCTACAATGTAGGCAACAGAGGTTTGTTTTTGTTTTTGTTTTTTTTTTTTTTTAACTTTCTTACTCGAAGTACATTTCAGAGCCTGTCCTTTACTTTTACTTGAGTGAGACAAGTCAGTTAAGCACATAAACAGTCCATAACCTACTGGCCAAGCTGGGTGAATTCCATTGAATGGTTCCTATATTACACTTTTCTACTCAAGCACTCAATGTGCTTTAAACAACATGTCTCATTCACTTACACATTCATACAGGCTGTTTGTTTGTTCTCCTTTATTGACGCGCTTTTTATCTGACATTCCGACACCTTCACTGTCGGGTGTAACTCAGGGTTTAAACCTACATGGGAACCGCCAAACAAACGTGTGTGTGTGTGTGTGTGTGTGTATTTAAGGGCTTCGATACACACATGAGGTAATCGGGGAGATGGAACACACCAGAGACCACAGGTGAACATGATCAGAAAACAATGTACACAGCACAAGACACTATCAAAAAAAGACACGAAATAAAGAGACAGAGACCCAGACATACAAACTTGATGCAAAGGAGTATGGAGTTTTTGTTGGTGGAGGAGAGGGTTTCCCCCCCCTTACACCTTTGGGTCAGGGAACAAGTCCTGACTTTTTACTTTTTCATTGTGGATATTCGGCATATTAGAATGACTCATACTGAATAAAAAAGTATTTGTGGGGTTTCTTCCTGAAGCTCCACCCTTTGGAAAGCTGTTTTGAACAGAAAGTGACTCAACGTTGAGAGTCACGCTTGTCTGAGGTCATTTTTTTGGGATGTTTCCCTTTATATTTAGTCTATATTTCTATTAAAGATTTTGTTTCAGCTCTTTACCGGTGGTATTGCTGCTCTGTTGAAAGTTTGAGCAGTTACACTGTAACTGTGCATACTGACAATGACTTAGCTGCTGTTGTCAGTATGCAGGGAATCTACACAGGGTAAGATTCAGTGTAACAGTAATCCAGTCCTGTTAGAATAACCAATAAGTAACTCACAAAGGCGGATGCTCACACCACACACTCACACTTAAAACGAATCCAAAAAAGAGAATGTCCACTTTGCAGACAAGATACAGCAAGGGCAGGATGAAAAAGGATTGATTACATTTCTGATCTGATTACAGCAGGAATAACTGACAGCAAAAGCACATAAAGCTCTGCCATTCTGTACTACAGTAAAACCACATCTGCTGGATTTTAGGCCTTTTACTTAATTTGTGGTTGGAGCAAAGCCAAAGGGTCTCAGTGACACCACTTTGATCTGTAACAGATGTCAGGGCTTGAGGAGTATACCACAAAATGTTCATCATCATACATGCTTCATCATATGTTTCTTTCTTTTCATTATACTTTTATTTTTCTTTGAAAGGACTTCAAATGAAGGAAAGGGATAGAAATAGTATATAAAAATCTTGTTAATCTAACACATTAAATTTGTGCAATTAGATCATGGAAAATGAATCCTAATTAAACATTACAGTGTGCACAAGAGATTATTATTTTAAATGCAAATACATTAACTGAAACTAAGCCTTTACTACAATAGTGAAATTTGTATACTCTGAGCTGACAGATCAGCATTTCACTGAATCTGTGGCAGGGGCCTCTGTTATCTCTTTCTGATTCTCAAAACATTTATAAATCATCAAGGAAGGAATGAAAAGGGTTCTACACAGAATAGGTTAGTATAAAAATATTGACTGCTGCTACTACTACCTGGGAGTGTGCTTCTAGTACCTTATAAGTACCAAACAGAAAAACTATAACACTGATACATACTGATAAGGACTTGGAATGTCTCAGTGTGTTTTATTAAAACACCTTACTAAAGTAAAATGGTATATTGTGGTTGTGTTATGTGACAGTTGCTCCTGGATGTTTTCAGTGTCACATTGTTCAGTGGCCACAAGTGCCATATCAACAATAACCATCATCCTGTAATGAAAAGACTAAACGGAGCTTACACTGCAAACTAATGACAAATATTTGCTTTGTTCTCTAAAGCTTTGTAAAACACACGTAATGGGTTACTGAATTTGTACTACTGACCACACATTGATAACCCCTGTTTTTCACACCCACATGCACACAGATATAAAAGCCTTTAGGTGTCTGAAATAAGCCTATACTATTGCTGCATACCATAAATCACCTCCAGTGAGCGTTACCATTTTAACAACTCAGCAAGTGTCACTGGCCTGCTAGTAGCCAAGGGTATAAAGGCTTCAGTGTGGCAGTGAAACATGAAGGACTGTTATCTATATTATGACCCGTCTTGTTCACTCCACCACTGCTGCTTTCGCCTGGTTTTATTAGTCAACAGATGGGCTTCTCTCTTTCTTGTTGTGGCGTGCAGCTACACAGAAAATGTATGTAACACATCTCGTGTGTTTTCATGTTTTAACACCTCCGCTAAGAGCAGGCTGGCTCATGGAGCCTGCAGGGTTTGGTCTAGCACTGAGCCTCGGTACATGGTGTTTTCCTTCATACATTTCTTGGGCATTTCTTAGAAAGTAGTCTTCTCTTTTGCATTTTAAAAGTGTCATGATGGGCAGAATATAATAATATAGGTACAAATTCTACCTCTCAGAGAGAAACGCAAAAGTATATCAATATATTCCAGCTTTCAATCCAATTATTTACATTTAATTACATTATTCGATTTTTTTTCTGACTTCATTCCATTTTGTTTCAATCCATATATAAGCTAATACAAAATTTGTATTTGGTTGAATTTATTTTTTTTTTTTTAAACAAATTCTACCTCTGCTATTTACTCTTGTTTGGCATTGTTTATTGGATAGAATGCTTGAAGTCTCAAGAAACGGGACACACTGTCAATTTAAAAATGTACTGATTTAATAAACAATAGCATGTGGAAGAAGTACAGCAACAACAGCCTAGTACCGCCTCATGCGTGTCACCAGCTTGGTCGAACACTTCTGTGTGCGGGCATTCCATTTTTCAACAGGCTGAAAGCCGATGTAGTAGTGTTGGTCACTGACACAAACTGCATAGCCAAGCTGATTCGTTGGGGTTGAGGTCTTCTATTGTCATATTTGTGGGACGTCCACTTCATTGCCTGTCTCTGACATCACTGTTATATGGAACTTGGCCTAAAGAATCTGCAGTTTCAAGTTGGCCTATGACAAATACTTGGGTGTTCACCTCAATAACAAACTGTATTGGTACACAAACACACATGCACTCTACAAAAAGGGTCTAAGTCGTCTCCACCTGCTATGGCGGCTGAGATCCTTCGGGGTGAACAGGACACTCCTAAGGACTGCTATCTTTTATGCTGTCGTCTGCTGGAATGGCAGAGAGGGACAGGGGGAAACTCAACAAACTACTGGTCTAGAGGGCCAACTCTGTCCTGGACTGTCGCTGAAGTCCATCGAGCAGGTTGGGGAGGAGAGGATGCTGTCTAAGCTAACATCAGTTAACATCATGGACAACACCTCCCTGCTTGAGAGCACTGAGCAGCTCGTTCAGCAGTAGACTTTTGCACCCACAGTGTAGGAAGGAGCGCTACCGCAGGTCTTTCTTACCAGCAGCTGTCAGACACTATAACACAGTTTAACATCCTTTTGGGGTATCTTACTCATCAGCGTGTTTGTTCACTGTACATTTTATACATATCGCCATACAATTTTTCTATGCATATTTCTGTACATTGTCAACTTTATATACGAACTTTAGTTGCTTATGTATAAAGGACTACTTTGTGTCTTCCTTTTATATTTTATATTCCTCTTGCCATCATCCGTGGGATAATAAAGGTTCATTGTATTCTATTCTATTCTATACAGACCCCATCCAGGTCAGTCAAATGTGATTTGCTTGGAGCAGATACCAACTGACTCCATGCTCCATTCAGGCAGCCAGTCAGTCGCTGTTTGGCATTGACAGAGAAAATTTGGCAAGTTTTTCATGGTTCTACATACTCAGCTCTGTTGCATTTTCATTACAAATGCTGCACAATTCAAAGCAAAATAAACAGGCTTTCTTTCTAGTGGTATAAAATTTATTGCCAAAAAAATTTGACCAAACACAAATTTCCTCATTCATCAACCAAAGCTTCAATGACTTTACATTCTCATATATTCACATTTTAATCCATATAGTACAGATGTTTGTTCCCTGTATTCTTACTTTTAGTTCTTGCTTTTAAGCTTCATTTCATATACTTAATCTAGGCCGTATCATTAGAAGGCATAACATACATTTTCACTGCTATGCAGATGACACCCAACTTTATCTATCCATGAAACCAGATAACCTACCAATTATTAGAACTGCAGGATGGTGTGAAAGATCTATAGACCTAGACAACTTCTAACTTTCTGCTTTTAAATACAGGTAAAACTGAGGTCATCATACTCATCCCTAAAATTCTTAGAAATATGGTATCTTACCAGACTCTTACTCTGGATGCCATAACCTTGGCTTCCAGTAACACTGTGAGGAACCTTGGAGTCACTTTTGACCAGGATATGTCCTTCAATGCACATATTAAACAAATATGTAAGACTGCTTTCTTCCATTTTTTTTCAATAACTCTAAAATTAAAAATATCCTGTCTCAGGATGATGCTGAAAAACTAGTTCATGCATTCATTATTTAGGCTGAAATACTGTAATTCGTTATTATCAGGATGTCCTAAAAACTCCTTGAAAAGCCTTCAGTTAATTCAAAATGCTGCAGCAAGAGTCCTGAGTAGAAAGAGAGAGGAGCCTCTTTCTAGTCAGTACTCTCTCTCTCTTTTTTTTTTTTTTTCCCTCAATCAACCATGATTGAGGACTGCCCTATAAAGGAACCTTGCCCTCACTGCTGATGACTGTTCGGCAGACCTGTGTTGCTGCTCTGAAGAATTTCCTTTGTTAAAAGGTTTGTGGTGAGAGTTAGAAGACTAGGTAAGTCTGGCGTGCCCTGTACATTTTCACATGTAGGTTGTTTTCAGTTAAAAACACTAAATAGGATTGTGCCACCCATGTAATGGTTTTGAGCCTTTTTGTTAGATAAGGATATTAAGCGTTCTGAAGCAATGAAGCTTGTATTGAAAAATGGTTCATTAATCAAAGCTTTTTAACACAGTCGTCTTTAGGGACAACAGACATATGAAGAGAATCTACAAAATATAATGAACTGCTTCATCATGATTGCCCACTCGAAAAAGCTGAATCGACAGTTTCTTTTTGATATCATGTGACAGATATCATCTGATATCGGGCTGATGTGGTGCTTTGAATATGTGTTTTTTGGGGTGAAAAAATCATGTTAAGTCTGTTTTAATAATAAAGCATTTAGATGAATAAACCTTGTTTAAACATGTGCCATGGTGTGTTCTCCTTTTGCTTGTGATTTCGTGATGTTTTTTATTATTAAAAATGAAAAATGCGCTATATATATATATATATATATATATATATATCTATATATCCATGGACTATATAAATAAAGTCCATGGACTATATATCGGAGCACTAGGTGCGGTGACTCCCAAGCTAGGCGAGTGGCTCCAGCAGATCCCGGGAACAACGTCGGAGATCTCTGTCCAGAAGAGCGCAGTCCTGGGAACAGCTAAGATACTGCGCAGGACCCTCAAGCTCCCAGGCCTCTGGTAGAGGACCCGAGCTTGAAGGATAAACCGCCCGCAGGGGCGTGCTGGGTGTTTTTATTTATATATATATATATAACAATGTACAACACAATCTTGCAATAGGTTGGGAGTATGCTTGTGCTGTAAAGTACCTGCCTCCAGCTGATTATGTAATTAACAAGTGGACAGGTACATTTACATATAATATACTATAACTTCTATAGTTATAACTGTGTGTATTGTGTATTTCTTATGCACATTTTAGACCTGGGAGCAGAATTGCTGATGAACTGGTTTTTGATTAGGAATAGGCAGAGCGTCTTCTTTTCCTGACTCCATGTCTCTAATTATGTTGCACACTTGTTTGTGATCTTTTGCATAAAAATCACCCAAACACAGCACAAATCCTGCTAATGATTCAGTTCCTTATAAAAGTGAAGTGTCGAATGAAGCTTTGAATGTCATTGATCACATGACTCTGTTCAAGTGAACAAAGCCTCGGCAGAGAGTTCCTGAAGAAGTGTGTTTTTTGGACACATTCGCTGGAGTTTCAGCTCTGGGTACTTTTTGAGAGACAAAAGAATACTTTAAAAAAAAATGTTTATAAGCAATCTGTCAAATTATTATGGTTGTCGTGTTGCGTTCTTCCACCTAGGTGTCGTAACAGGCAATCATATGATTGTTGGGTTTTTCTCTGTATGCATTATTGTAGGGTCTACCTTACAATATAAAGCACCTTGAGGTGACTGTTGTCGTGATTCGGTATGGATAAATGTAATTGAATTGAGTAGTTTCACATTTTTAACATTTAAAAATTCCTTTGCTTCCTATTCCTATTGCTATTCAAAATATGATAAAGCCAGCTGTCAGTCAAATATGGACGTACAGAGCCAGCAGAGTTGAGGGAAAAAAGGATTTAATAACTATACAGGTGGAAAGCCGTTTCCTCCTAATTGAAAACTGTGCTCTAGTTTTTTGTTTTTTTAAATGCATGTGGAAACTTAAAGATGTTAAAACAGTTATCTAAAGTTAATTAGTTAGATTAGCAGTCCAGTGTAATTTCATAGTTTGAAATCAGCCACTGGACCCCAAGTCTTTAATAAAGTTAGTAGTTTGCATTTACCACTGACTGGACTGTAATAGCACGGACGATGGCACGAGAAAGACCTCTCGGTTTTTGTTTTTTTGTTTTTTTTCCCCAATTAACAGAAGGAGGGAGTTCTGCGGAACTGCAGCCCATCAATTATTCATTGTGGATTTTTACAGAAGATTCTTGGGAGTTCCTGTGAATATTAAAGCAGACAACCGAGCAGATGTGTTACATTGCTCTCATCTAACAGATCTCTCTGGGATTCAGCCTGTTCCTCTTCCCCTTTGCTTTCATTCATTCATCTCTGCAGGCAGCATCATAGCCCACCTGGGTCAGTGGGCAATATAAACTAAGGGTGAGGGGCAATATTTGTTTGAACTTCTTGAATTAAACTTTTTTTTCATAATCTTCTGCTTTAGATTTTTATTTTTTATTTTTTGTACGAAATGAGTCTCAACCACTTTGCTTATCAGCATGTTCCTTTTTTTCAGTGAAGTGGTACCTTCAAAGTGGCCTGCTCTGCAATGAATTCCAAATTGACACATCATTCCATTAATGTTTATTATGCTGACAATGAAGACCAGTGTATGCCAATTAGTCCATTAGTTATGTTTGCCTAGCTAAGTGCTTTATGGGAGTAGAAGTTACTGGATGGATGGGGTTTTCAGCTGTCCTGACCCAACCACGTCAGCAGTGTGCCTTAAAATCGCAGGAACAGTGTTGTTCATTTTAAACTCACAAACGTATTTTTGTGATGCACAAAGAAATTGATATCTATGTATTGGTTAAAAGGAATTTCATTTGGATCTGTCTGTAGATTTTCGCAATATCTTGTCACAAAGCTGCTTAATTAACTCCTGTCATAAGGCTGAATGAGGCAGGCAGGAATGAGGTCCCAAAATGCAGACTCGTAGGCAGAACAAAATTCAGCTTTATTCCTGGACTGCAAGAATACCAAACTAGGAGGTACTAGAAACTAAACAAACAAGCAGAACACACAGCTGACGAATGAGGGAGATCGCAACAAGGAACTAAAGAAAACAGAGGGCTTAAATACACACAAAATCAAGAACCGGGACACAGCTGGGAAACTCGATATAACATGCAAGCTCCTTTGACCATGATATAACAAACACAAACTAGGCATGGGCAAACAGAGGGCCATAAACACTTGAGAATAACAATGAAAACCTAATCAAAGCTAAGGTAACATTTAAACTGAAAACTACAAGGTCAAATGGGAAACATCATGCTTCTCCTGTCGTCGGTGTTTTCTTTTGCATCGGTTGCTCTTTTTCCTTTGCCATATTTTTTGTTTTTACAGAGCGCTATAGCCAACTTGGTCTGACCTGAGTCATTCTTGGTCATGTTTGTGTTGTTGGTGCTTTTTGAAATAATTATGAAATAATTATTTTTAACCAATACTGTAAATAATATGCCCTGTTGTGATCTAGTATTTTATTAATCTGTTACTTATTACTAATTAGCAAACATGTGACTGGGAATTGCATCTATGCACTTTATGGCTGCAGCTTGCTAATGATGCACTAACATTAGCTGACTGATTCACCAACTTGAAATTTGAAAGACCATTTCTAAATCGAGGAGGGGTCCTCATCTTTTGCCATCTTACAATGCTGTGATTGCAACCATTTTGGGGAATGGTTACATCTCTGTGAATGGTACTCATGACAATTCGCATATTCATGCTCAAGGAATTGACCTCACAGCCCATTGTTAATTCAGTGGGCCGGTTTCAGTTATTGTGCAAATACACTATAAGGCTGGGGAAACCTGCAGTCAGCTGAGACTGAAGAAGTCACTTGGAAGATGACGAAACATTTCTCCCACTGAAAACGATATGTCCAGATAAACAGAATCAACCTTTTGGGATCTACATACCTCGATGAATGAGCACGCCTCAAGACATATGTATACAGAATTCAGAATTACAGAGCTGGTCTCTGAAACGAATGTCATGGTGGCCACGTCCATTTTTTTAAGTGTATGAAATTATTAGGAATTAGTGATATCCAGCATGGGAAAATGGAAAAGTGAATAATGGCTACAGCGCTATTATAATATGTAGAAAAATAATTATGCAGATGATAACCAGCTTTATCTACCCATGAAATCAGAAATACATTTCAAAATAATAATGATAATCCTATAGTCTTGCCAAGTATGATGACCTCCAGTTTCAAAGATTAGGAAAAAAGCAAATCAGACCTGGACTCAGATATAAACCTCATCAAAAGACATCAGCTGTCTCTGAATTATTTTGATCCAAAGGACAGTCCATTTTCCATTTATTCCTAACTAATTATTTATGTATGAGCTGTTGTGTTTGTATACCTGCAATTTTGGCAACAGTACAAATGCTACTTTTTATTCTTAAGTGTATATCTGCAAATTTGCAATTTATACTGTGGTAAACAAGTAACATGGAAAAAATACCAAAGGTGCTTAATGAGGAATGAAGTTGCTTTGAGTGACTGTTTCCACATAAAGGTAAAGTCATGTTTGGAGAAACGTATCAATTGCTTCAGCTCCAAGGCTTCACTGTGTACTTGATTGTCTCTTCTGCTGTCCCTGACAGACTTTGTGTTTGTTTGTCTTGTTTTTTCAAGGGTGAAGAAAGAGTTTGCTTTCATATGAAAAAATAATTAGATTTTATCTAGATGGGAGATATTTCTTCACTGAACATCCTTTCTGTGCAGCATAATTTTTGCATTCTGCACCATGTTTCCAATCTTTCCAGTTAACAATGACAAAAAAATACCTTGCATGTTATACAAGTATAACATGCAGTGAAATGTATCCTGACATGCTCCTCGACTGTGCAAAAGGGGAAGAGAAGAACATTATATACGCAAATATAAGTGAATATATACATGGGGAGCACTATGTGCAGTAGCAGCATTGTATGCAGAACAAACTGCTGCCAGCTAGTCAAATAAATCCCCCTTGTTTAACCATAAAATCTGTAGTTGCACTCAGAGTACCAGTGTGTTCTCTTTCTCTTTATTTTTTATCCTGTTAAAAGGGAGTTTTTCCTTCCCACTGTTACTAAAATGCTTGCTCGTATGGTGTCATCACGCCGGTGTGAAGCGGTGGCAGGAGGACAGGCAGGTGCAATAATTGAAATCCTTCCCAGGAGACGGAGCAAGAAACTGCAGTGAGTATGGCCGGGTGTCCAAGTGGCAAGCTTAGATAAAGAGCATTTGCGTGGCCTGAGAGCTGTAGCTCAAGAAAAAAAAGAAGTACATAGACTAAGAGCATGAAGCGTGAGATCCTGTTACCAATGTGGGCAAGTTGACAAACTGCTGGTGGTCTTAAATTTCCTTAGTAAATTGCAGACGCAGGAGAACATGGATTCTGTGGGAATTTACCAGCAGCTCACCTGGACTGTGACATCACCAGGTGTGGAAAGGCATCCAAGCCCTCCCCAGTTTGAAAGGCCAGAGTGCCCCAACCACTGACAGCAGCCACAAACTAGCAGGGGAGTTCAACAACTTCTTTGCTCGAGACCACTCCTCCCCCACACTCCGCCCCCCACCTGCCCTTCACCTGGCACACTCCCCCTCTCCCTCCAGGAGCATGAGGTCATATGAATGAGGAGGAGACTAAGAGAAGTGAACCCCAGAAGAGCTGCCTTCCCCGACGACATCCCAGGGGCTGTGGTCAAAGCCTGTGCAGACCAAATGGAAGGGATCCTCACCAGGCTGTTCAACCTCTCCCTGATTCATGCCACTGTTCCCGCCTGTCTGAAAGCCTCCACCATCATTCCCATCCCCAAAAAGACTGGAATAGACAGCTTCAGAGACTACAGATATATTACCCTCATGTCTATAGTCATAAAGTTTTCCGAGTGGATAGCGTCTCAGTACATCAGAGACTGCCTACCCCCCTCTCTTGACCCCCTACCAGTTAGTTTACAGTGGAAATAGGTTGAAGAAGTCACCATCACCCTTTACAGCTGAGCCATCTGGAGAACATGAAGAACTATGTGAGGATGCTCTTTGTAGACTACACCTCAACATTCAACACCATAATCCCAGACATCATCACCAACAAACTGGACCACCTTGAGACCCTTATAAATGGTGAACTGGTGGAATCTGTCTCCACCTTCAGGTTTCTGGGCACCCACATCTCCGCCAATTTCACTTGGACCCACAACACCAACGCCCCAGGAGCAGCTGCCCTTACTCCATGTCCTAAAGAAGAATGAGCTGGACCAGAAGCAACATGCTGGCCTTCTGCCGCTCCTCAGCGGAGAGTGTGCTCTGCTACTGCCTGGGTGTCTGGTATGCAAGGGCCACTACTTACAATAGGAAGGCTGCGCAGAGGGTAATCAGCACTGCCCAAGAAATCATTGCTCTGCCACCCCTGGAGGCTATTGCCAGCTCCTATTACCTAAGACCAGTGCAATAAAAGGTGCCCCCTTGCATTCTGCCCACCACCTGTTTGTCCCGCAGCCATCCGGTCAGGGCCAATTAGGTCCCACACCTCCAGATTCACAAACAGCTTCTTCCCCTGGGCCCTTCGGACTGTTAACAAACACTAATTACACCCCACCCCTGCCCACCCACCAACCAATCTGAGCCATGGTCTCACTAACCCTCATCATTCAAGCCACTCACACACAGATTTTATTCAGACCAAGTCCTTTGCACCACTTCCAAGCCCTTTACAACCTGGTCTCTAATGTGTGCCTTTCGCTTGTTTTGTAAATATTTCTCCTGTTTGTTATTTATTCCTCTTGTCCTACTATTAATATTTTATTTCTACAGGGCTGGTGTAGAGCACCAACAAATTCATTGTAAATGTACAATGACAGTAAAGGTATATTCTATTCTATTGGATTGAATTCTATTCTATTCTATGTGTGTATGCTGCATGTTGTCTTTGTAAGGCAGAGGTTATGAGGAAAACTACTATCCTCATTCCTTGTCCTGCCAGCAGAGTTCAAGCTGGGTCCAACAGCAGATTATTTAAATAACTTTAAAAAAAAGAGATGTGTGGGGATTCAGAGGCCTGGCAGCAGGCTGTTAGCGTTGTGCCTGCCAATATATTTAACACAATGTGTTTACCGGTCATGTATTTGCTGTCATCTTACTTAGCACTTTCCCTGCCACTGATGAAATCTTCCAGTAATCAGTGTTTTCATGTTATGTGCACTTTCATTTGATAATAATATGTATATATCTTAATATATACATAATATAAACAAAAAAACTAGAAGATAGGGGGGAAAAAAGAGATCTTCAATGGGGAATGCCAATCTATGTACAACCTTTAATCACTGCTAGCTACCACCAAGTTCAAAAGTACACCATCATCATTAAAGCTTACCTTTTTTCTGAGACTATTTGGATCTACAAATCTTTTCTTCATCTATTTCATAAGAGTTCATCTATTCCTCACTTGCTTTGAGATCTATAGAGATGTTTAGTTGCATGAACCCTGTTTTCTTTTTCTTTTTTTTTTGCTCTGTTCGAGAGTTTCTTAAGCACCTTAAGCCTGCCACTTATGACAAAGCATAAAAGAAAACTTTATTTGCAGGTGCTTCCAGAAGGCAGGCCATCCTAACAATTATTATATGTAAATGTACTCTTCATAATTTGCCTAAAAATACATTTGATGCAGTTATTTCAAGATAACAAAGTTTCAAAGCATGTTTTGTTGTAATAACATTAATCACAAATATGAGCTTTTGTTTTTCTCAAAGTCATGGTACAAATATAGAAAACTACCTAGTTGCCTTTTGTGGTTACTAAAAGAGTTAATCCATCCAGCTAGATCACTGAACTGTGCTGTTCTGTGAAGCTGCAGTGGGGTCTATTGCCAGTATAATCTCGTCTGTAACAGAAAGGTGCCTTATGATATCTGTTCCTATAACTGAAAAAAAAGTGCAACTGGGGGCTACTGAATTTGCTAATTTACTTCTTGAATAATTTAGTAAATGGTCAGTTGTCACCTGGTCAGTCGTAATCTCCATCACAACTGACCAGGTGTGGAGTCAGCTGAAGAAGATGAAAAGCAGGAAGCTCACGGGTCCAGATGGAATCAGCTCCAGACTATTGAGGGACTGTGCAGATCAACTCTGTGAGGTTATCACATACATCTTTAACCTCAGTCTGGAGAGGATCCCCATTCTGTGGAAGACCTCCTGCAGGGTGTCGGTCCCAATAGACCCATTCCTCTGACTTCACACCTGATGAAGACCATGTAGAGGATCATACTTCACCACCTTCACTCACTAGTCGGGAGAGATGTAGACCCGCTGCAGTTTGCCTACCAGCTGAACATCGGGGTGGATGACGCTGACATCTAACTGCTGCATTGGGCCGTCTCTCATCTGGAGAGCGACAGGTGCACTGTGAGAGTTTTTTTTTTTTATTCCTCCAGTGCCTTCTGGACTGTCCGCTGAAGTCCATCAAGCAGGAGAGGAGGAGGTTGTCTAAGCTAACATCCATCATGGACAACACCTCCCGCCCCCTGCAGGAGACTATACGAGCACTGAGCAACTCATTCAGCAGTAGACTTTTACACCCACAGTGTAGGAAGGAGGGCTACCACAGGTCATTCTTACCAGCAGCTGTCAGACTCTATAACACAGTTTAACATGGTTATCCTCCTCATCACCTGTTTAATTGACATATCATGCGTTCCTTAATTGCAGCTTGTTTGTACACGGTATTGGGATCATTAGGATCATAACCTATCATTACCTATACCTAGAGAAAGAGTGCATATATGTATATATGTGAATTTTCACTGATTTAGTGGATTTGTCGTTATTGTTATAAAGGCTGGTTTTTAAGCTGCAAAGACAAATACAAGACTATAGTTAGTCTTAATTGCTGTCACATCATACAACAATCAAATCAGCAACAATGAAAAATAATGTGTGATAAGATTTGTGGAATGTTTTATTTTTCGGTATAGGTTAACTGACTGTAACAAACTTGTATCAGTGTCTTGTAGTAAGCTGAGCTACAGCAGTGTACAACACCAACATACTAATGTAAGGTACCTTAGCGAAAGATGCATGCTGCTACAACATAAAACAATGTCTCACTCATCTAATTTCCTTAGTGATTATTGAAGTATTCTAATTGTAATATCAGTTCATATTTTTGATTTGTTTGGCTTTTTAATTCATATTTAATTTATATTTATATATTTAATTCACATTTTCTTACTGTGCTTTTAACTGCTTTATTTCAATAGAATGTATTAAGACGGAATCATCTTCAGTTATAATCGTGCATCAATAGCAAATTGTATTGCTCCAATTGCAAAGTTTTTTAGTTTGCTGAAGAGACAGATTAACATAATCCACATTCCGCAGCTGCAGCATAGAAACTATGTGTCACAATTAACCTATCATATAATAGGGAATAGTTGACAGACCCCACCGTTCACCAGAGGGTGAAAATGTACTTTGTCTTCTTTCCAGTGTCAACCTGACAGTAATGCAATCCATGTTTCTTTAAGTGTGACTGTTCTGTTTGTTCAGCATCACTGACATACAGCACATAGAAATCGATGTAAAAGCCGACGTACTCAGGCTTTCTAACTAGTTGCTGTATCTGCAAAGTCTGCAGTGTCAGATAACAAACTTCTGCACTTTTTAAGCAATTTTTAATACCTGCCCTCAATCTTTTTTATGCATTACTCTAAAAGACACATGGCACCCTAACCATAAAATAGCTGCCTAGCATCCCAGAAGATCAATCAAGGTAATAGAATGAGTAAATGTAAATGTGTGGCTCCATTTCCCATAACTGTAGCTGCTGCAGCTATCAGAGGCCAGTGCAATCTGTTCTTGTCATACCGAGGCTGAGGAAGAAGCCTGAATAATATATTCAGGCTGGGAAATTGAATAAGGGTGGTGCTTGTCAGCACTGTGGGGTGGTGTGTGAACATTATATGATTGTGTGTGTGTGTGTGACTGGAATCCACTGATCTTCAAGCCAGTATTTTATCCCTGGGCAAAACAACATAGTTATCACAAGAGTATATGATTAGCTGTTGTTGGGTTGTACGGAAGCAACAGTGGTAAGACCAAGGCAGCTCAGACGCTGTGTGTGTGTGTGTGCGTGCGCGCGCATCACACAGGAGTCATAAATTCAAGCAAAATTAAAGTAAGCAACATCAAACATAGTCTAAATGCCATGCCTATGAAATTTTCTTTGTGGTATGTGGCTATCATCCTGCACAGACACATATACACCAAGATTGTACTTCATTTGCAAGCCTTTAAACATGCATATGAAAGGATAGGAGGCACACAGCAGACCACAGTCACTAAGAATCTATCCATCACAGAGCTCAAATTCAAAAAATATTAATTAGATAAAAATGCTGAAAGTACATGAGTGAAATGAAAGCCAGGTCAGTTTTGAGTAAATTCTTCATAATTTGCATACAGTGCACCAGTGTAAGTGAATAAAATACTTGAACCCACAATGGCCTGTGTGCCATATGACTACTGTGTCAAATATACAGGTCTATAGAATTTCCTAAATATGGAGATATACAAGAAGTGTGGTTGCATTCACATTCTGCAATGCTCCCCCTCAAATGACATCTTTCTCATATAGTTCCTCAGCCTTGCTTAAAACTGCACATTTGCAATTGCATATATCCTGATACATGCAGAGATTTTCTGTACTGTAGCTTAACCCTTGCTGTTTACACTCAGATTGCTTATGTTTGCTAACAAAAATCCATGCTTAGATTTTCCTGTTTAAAAACAAGACAGCTTGATAGCAGTGTGGTTTAAGTGCCCTGGGTGAAAGGGTCCCGCTGAAATTCCAAAGACCTGTCCTTTACTGAACGGGGCTCTAGACTAACTTTTTGCCACGGTTGCACTGGTGTGCCTAACTTTTTTCTTAGGCGCACCAGCACAAAAGTTAGGTGCACCAAAATTTGTCAACCACATCGCTTAACACTGCAGTTTTACATGTGCACTTTTTTTTTGGGGGGGGGGCGTAAATTGCTGTCCATACAGACAATATTGATTTGTAAATGATTAACTAACAATCTTGTGCTTGTGCTTAAAGTGCTTAGCCACTCTTTGGCAATATTTTAGACAATGTTAAACTTAATCATCACATCGGCCTCCTCTGACGACCGGTTTGCTGCTACCTGCTGCTGAAAGGCCGTGGGGAGAGGGGACACTTGGGCAGCGCATTTACTACGACATAATGTGTTTTCTGGATACACTGTGCTTTTTCAGCGTTCAAAGATTGGTGGCTCTGTGTCTGTGTCTGCGGCCTTAACTTAACAAAAAAGTTATCAATAGACAGACAGTCAGAAATATTATAATTCTGATCATTCAGTACTGATACATGTGAGACCTAATCAGAATTGTGAACATCACAGCAGTTGCCTTTGTGTCAAAGTAACTGAGGATAAAACACAGAACATGAAGGAGATAACCTTAAAAATATTCTGCAGTTTTGCATAATTTTAAAAAGTTTACATTTCTTCAGTATTGAACAGCAGAAATTAGGCTTTCTAGTCAGAGGACATTTAAGTAAAAAAAAAAAGAAGACAGCGGCTGATAGCGCTGTGAACAACAGTGGACTGATAAGTGAATGAATAATGGCGAAAACAGAAATTTGAAATGGGAAACTGTTCTAGTACACACACACACAGGGAGAGAGAGAGAGAGAAAGCTGTGCATGAAGTGTGATTTTATCGTGGTGGAAGCAAAACAGCAAAAGCAAGAGCGAATTCATGACGATGTTTATCAAATGTGAAGCGTAATTTGGATCTTCTTTTGCCACTGGTTCTGTGAATTTTGGTTGGAGAGACAAAACCTGCAGCTCAGAATCTAGCGCAAAAAAGACATAAATAGTGTGGACCCGACGCATCAGAATCAGTGAGCTGTCGGCTTTCAGCCCCTACGGCGTGTCCGTGTACGGGCCGTCGGGTGAGAAAGCCGAGAAAGAGAAAGCTGCGTCGGGTCCGAGCTCTGTGTTTACGTCTTTGTGTGGAATCCGTGTACCTGCTCTCATTTATTGTTTGGTGGTTGTTGAAATAGTTTTGTGAGCTTTAACCTGAGATTCTGGGGTTTCTGGCAAAATACATTTACATTTAAAAGTCGATTCAGGATTTAATGAATCATCGCTTTATTCAAGCTACTCACCTCCCACTTCCACCTGCACTTTCAACTGGACCACGGCCAATCAGAGAGGTCCCGCTCCTGACTATTTCTGATTGGTTTAGACCACGATAGGGGCACAATGTGTGTCTGTTGTTGACCACACTTTGGCTGTGTCCCAATCCAGCGACCGCACGCTCCTGAGTATGCATTTTGAGACCTATTACGTCACAGCAACGCGACCACAGCTGTCCCAATCCGAAGTGTACTCCAAATGCGTCGTCGATTTCCCAAAATTTGAAGTGTGGTCTGGTGTACTAGTGATGTGTCGGTCGCGAACGAAATGGCTCTTAGAGCTGACTCTTTGAAGTGAACGACGCGAGCCGGTTACTTATTGGGAGCCGTGGGGGTTTTTTTTTAGTGATGTGCGGATCGATCCTGAAACATCGATTCCTCCGATACCAATCATTTATGTTCTAGAATCGATTCTCACATTAAAATATCGATATTTTTAGTAATTTAGGGTTAATTTGTAGTTTATCATTAACAGTGGAAAGAAACTATAACATTCGGATTGCCTACATTCAAAGGAACTGCTTCCTCTTCCGCCTTTCATAGTCATGTGTGAAATACGGCTGTATAAATGGCTCGCAGCCCCTTGGCGCGCGCACTCACAACAATGGCTGAGCCTAATTGTGTGGACATATTTTACCTCCACAAACAGCTGAGACGTGGTTTGCGATACATGTGGCAAAAAAGTGAGGTGTTGTGGCCATACTTTCCCAACCTTGAGACCTCAGAATTAGGGAGACAATCAAAAGGGCACATTTTACAGGGTTTATTTATCGGATAAAATACGTTAAATGTCACTGAAACAGCGGGGGTGTCCAAATTCAGAGGCTGCTTCCACCTAGGACCCGCACTTCGTGGTCTAAAGAAAGCCGGGTAGTACGTCATGAGTTCCCTCGGTGGAGTGAAACTCAGCCGTCTGCTCCTTGCTATCTAAATTATAACCGGGCGCTGGCGTAAACTCTCGACCGTCTCACACTTTCTTTAATTAGTTTTCTGTTTGATGTTTATTCAGCTGTGTGAAAACCCCGGAGGAACCCACCCGGGGGATTAATAAAGTTAAATTTAATTTAATCTAATCTAATAACTTTAATCTCAGCCAAACCGATTTACTCACGAACAAACAAAACACTGAAAAAGCCAAACAATAACATTTTTAAGTTATCAAAGTGACTTATATATCATGTTTAACCCGAGTAGTGAAAGCCTGCGGGGGTTTGAAGACGACGTGTCGATCGGCTCAGATAATTGAAGTTTACACAGCTACATTCTCACCTGAAAACATGTTAAAAGTTGGGGTTTTTTTGCGACCCAGAAAGAGAAATAAGAGTAATATTAAAACTAAGTAGCTGCCGCCATTGTTGGAAACTGGAATTGGCTGGGCCGCGCTATGAATTCTGCAACATGGTTTTTCAATTTTGTTGTTCAGGTGGAAATTCGGGAGAATGGTGGCTCTGGGATTCTCCCCCTGAAAAATCGGGAGGGTTGGCATGTATGGTTGTGGCAACATCACTAACCTTGTCAAACACCTCAGAGTAAATCATATCACAGAATATGAGGCGCGTATGTTGAGACGAACTGAAGAGGAGGAGAGGGACAGGTGCTGCTAGGGCAAGACACACTCTCTCACAGAGTCCTTTAGTGCTGCAGGCAGGCAACGTGTTCAAATAGTGCACAACTTCAGTTTTTTTTATTTCCATATGATGAACTCTGCATTATTAAGTGATAAGAACAAGTAATCTGATGTCCTGTAATCATTATGACGCTATAATTTGAGATACAATAAATAAAATACGTTTTTTTGTATAAAGTATCGGTATCGGATCAGTATCGTCGATACCACCCTGAAAAGTACTTGGTATCGGATCGGAAAGGAAATCAGTGGTATCGCACATCACTAGTCCCCCCCCCCCCCCCCCCCCACCCCTTCTCTCACCCTCTCTCTCGCACTTTTTTCCACTTGTGCTGGGAGGAGGGGGGAGGGGCGGTAGTTACACTCGCAGTAGCACAGGAACAGAGCGGGAGGGAAAGAGAGAAAGAGAGCCAGGGAAAAAAACATGACATTAGGAAGGTATAGTAAGCATCCACAACTGAAAATAAAGGATTCAGAAAGTTTATTCATGCAGGCCCAAATGACAGAGAATGTGCATCTTCTTTTTGTTTTGATATTTTAATTTATATTTAATTGTGTTGTGGTTTACAGTGTTTTGTGTTGTTTCACTTTACATTTGTTTAAAAGAAAAAAAGCTGAAAATTTAAATAGTTAAAAGTTGAAATGTAAATAGATGGTTTTTGTATTATAGGATTTATTTATTACATTTTATGTGGAGTGAATAAATAAAATTATATTTACGGTGGCCCCTAGAGACAAAGCACGTACAAACTCCGAAGCACGTACAAACTCCAAAACACAACAGAAGTGCTCCAGGATGCTAGGGGGCAGTGTTGAGCTTTTGTTACCTAGTGGCTACACAAGCCAGCAAGTACCAATGACTGGATTTGGTGTGTGGTAGTAACAGGTAAATGAACTTTTTTTTAATTATTTGAATATATATATATATATATATATATATATATATATATATATATATATATATATGGGCAAGATCAAAGTAGCACGGAGGGAGGTTAGCCAACTAACGGAGTTGCAGAAAGGTAGGACAAATAAGGGGCCTAAGAAATACAGCAAGCTGTCCATACCTGAGGCCTTGGAAACTGCCAAGCAAAGACTCACAGCCTTGGCCAGCCGCTTGAGGAGGTACACCAGAGAGATAGAAGGCAGGAGAATAAACCAGCTGTTCTCCACAGAACCAGCAAAGGTGTACTCTCAGTGGCAAGGGAACAATAAGAGAACAGCACCACCAAGGCTGGAGACGGAGCAATACTGGAAGAGCATATGGGAGAAGGATGCAACCCATAACTGCAATGCTCAGTGGCTAGAGGATCTGAGGGCAGACCACAGCGACCTCCCTGAACAGGGTCCAGTAACCATCACAGTGGCAGATATCCAAGAAAGGGTCTCCAGTATGAAGAGTTGGACAGCACCAGGGCCCGACATGGTTCACGCCTACTGGCTGAAGAAGCTGACTGCACTCCACGAGCGTCTGGCAGCACAAATGAACCAGCTGCTAGTTAACGAGAGACACCCGGAATGGCTAACTGAAGGCCGGACGGTCCTGATCCCCAAGGACCCCAAGAAGGGACCGGTCCCCCCCCCCTCCAACTACCGACCAATAACCTGCCTCAGTACTACATGGAAGCTCCTGTCAGGCATCATATCGGCTAAGATGAACAGGCACATGGGTCAATACATGAGCGGGACACAGAAAGGAATTGGCAAGAATACCAGAGGCGCAAAACACCAGCTACTGGTAGACAGAACAATCAGCCGAGACTGCAAGACCAGACTGACCAACCTGTGCACTGCCTGGATTGATTACAAGAAGGCCTATGACTCAATGCCCCACAGCTGGATACTGGAATGCCTAGAATTGTACAAGATCAATGGGACCCTAAGAGCCTTCATCAGGAACTCAATGGGGATGTGGCGTACAACACTAGAGGCCAACTCCAAGCCCATAGCACAAGTCACCATCAAGTGCGGGATCTACCAAGGAGATGCTCTGTCCCCACTGCTGTTCTGCATAGGCCTGAACCCCTTCAGTGAGATCATTAACAAGACTGGCTACGGATACCGACTACGGAACGGAGCAGTTGTCAGCCACCTCCTGTACATGGATGACATCAAGCTGTATGCCAAGAGTGAACGAGACATCGATTCACTGATCCACACTACCAGGCTATACAGCAATGACATTGGAATGTTGTTCGGACTGGAGAAGTGTAGCCGGATGGTAACAAAGAGAGGGAAGGTAGTCAGAACTGAGGGGATTGAACTACCAGAAGGCAACATTGCAGACATAGAGGACAGTTACAAGTACTTGGGGATCCCGCAGGCGAATGGGAACCATGAAGAGGCCGCTAGAAAAGCTGCAACCACCAAGTACCTGCAGAGGGTCAGGCAAGTCCTGAGGAGTCAGCTGAATGGTAAGAACAAGATCCGGGCCATCAACACGTACGCCCTACCCGTGATCAGGTACCCTGCTGGGGTAATAGGCTGGCCAAAGGAGGAGATAGAAGCCACTGACATAAAGACAAGAAAGCTCCTTACCATGCATGGAGGGTTTCACCCCAAGTCCAGCACCCTGAGGCTGTACGCTAAGCGGAAGGAAGGGGGCCGGGGACTGGTGAGTGTCAGCACCACAGTCCAGGATGAGACAACGAACATCCAAGAATACATTGGGAAGATGGCCCCAACTGACCGAGTGCTCAGTGAATACCTCAGGCAGCAGAAACCCAAGAAAGAGGAGGGAGACGAGGAACCATCATGGAAGGACAGGCCCCTGCACGGTATGTACCACCGGCAGATAGAGGAGGTGGCTGATATCCAGAAATCCTACCAGTGGCTGGACAAAGCTGGACTGAAAGACAGCACAGAGGCACTAATCATGGCAGCACAAGAACAAGCTCTGAGCACAAGATCCATAGAGGCTGGGGTCTATCACACCAGGCAAGACCCCAGGTGCAGGCTGTGTAAAGATGCCCCAGAGACAATCCAGCACATAACAGCAGGGTGCAAGATGCTAGCAGGCAAGGCATACATGGAACGCCATAACCAAGTGGCCGGCATAGTGTACAGGAACATCTGTGCCGAGTATAACCTGGAAGTCCCGAGGTCAAAATGGGAGATGCCCCCAAGGGTGGTGGAGAATGACCGAGCTAAGATCCTGTGGGACTTCCAGATACAGACGGACAAAATGGTGGTGGCTAACCAACCGGACATAGTGGTGGTAGACAAACAGAAGAAGACGGCCGTAGTGATCGATGTAGCGGTTCCGAATGACAGCAATATCAGGAAGAAGGAACACGAGAAGCTGGAGAAATACCAAGGGCTCAGAGAAGAGCTCGAGAGGATGTGGAGGGTGAAGGTAACGGTGGTCCCCGTGGTAATCGGAGCACTAGGTGCGGTGACTCCCAAGCTAGGCGAGTGGCTCCAGCAGATCCCGGGAATAACATCGGAGATCTCTGTCCAGAAGAGCGCAGTCCTGGGAACAGCTAAGATACTGCGCAGGACCCTCAAGCTCCCAGGCCTCTGGTAGAGGACCCGAGCTTGAAGGATAAACCGCCCGCAGGGGCGTGCTGGGTGTTGTTATATATATATATATATATATATATATATATATATGAGTGCTTGTGTATAAATACACAAACAATACACATATGCTTTCAATAGACTATGTGCACGTTAGCATATGCTACTTCCGGTGCGGAAACTTCTGTGTTTCCGGTGTCCTATTCGCGCCCTATTTACGGTCCAAAACAAGTTAAGCAAATGAATGAATCAAGTGGCGATTTACATTTCTATAGATGTCTGGGGCATTTACCCAATATATCTGTAAATGATGTTCATCGACTTGTCGATATTTTTCCCCCGCGCCTCAGAGCAAAAGAGAAAAGGGATTCAAATGTTATATTTCTCAGCTGTCCCTCGTTTATCGCGGGTGTTATGTTCTAAAAATAACCAGCGATAGGTGAATTCAAGTAGCCAATTTTATTTTTTGACGGTGCAAAACATTTCGTGGACATCGTGGACATCCAGTACTGCACTTCAGAGTCACACTTCTAGCGATCGATGCAGCGATTCTGTACTGTACAGGAGAGACGTCACGGAGGAGATCGTCTGCAGTGATCAGGACGCAGGACACAATGTGACGTAAAAAAAAAATAAGCATGCAAACTTGCACTAAAAAAATCCGCGAAACAGCGAGGTGAAAGGTGAACTGCGTTTGGCACATTTATGATTTGAATGCAACAATGCATTCAGATCATAATTCTGATTGCTGCCAGACAGGACAGAACAGGAAACAAAAGAAAAGAAAAAGAAAAGTAATTAAGTTAGCTTTAATAGGTTAGTAATGTGTTATTAAATAGAAGGAGGAAGTTTTGCATTTTGTAGCTCTGTTTCCTGCTTATTACACAGAAACTACCACAGATGTTTGTCAGATCATATTGTTACCAAGGTATTACGCTACTGTTACTTATTGGTTTTGGTCTTTATTTCCACATTACCCCCAGTTTTTGGCCCTTATTACCCAGTTACATAAATTTAAGTGTAATATTACTCAACTATAACCACTGCTGCTGCCATGATATTACTTGATAGCTGTAATAGAAAGTGCTACCATTATTTCTTCCCAGCACACTAGGTATACTATGAAGATTGCTGTCTTAGCTGTTCAATGTGCAATCACTCATCAAACATGGACACTAATTAATATTGCCAGTGGTGGTGGTAAAGTGATGGGTTTAGCTGGTGGTGGGAGCCCCAAATCAAATTATGCTTAAAGCCCTGTAATACATTGGGCTGACTCTGAGAACCATTCGCTTTAAGAATAGTTTCACGTTTTTTATTTCATTTTTTAATTAGCACAGAATCATGGCCTAATCATTTTCCTCATGGTAGAAATGTTTTTACTCAGAGCAAAAAAAGCCCAGCCAAGTTATGTAAATCTCTCTAGAATGTCCAAGGGTAAACTAAGGAAACACCGGAGAGATTTTATCTCTACTGACCTGGAAAAACGGGGAACACTGAGGAAAGGGCAGTCTGGGTTTCCCTGTTCAGGCTACTGCCCTGCAAACTGGCCCTGGATAAGCAGAAGAGCTTCTGTTTGTCTATATGAGAAAACACATTTACCACCAGGAGAAACAGTAGACGTACAAGGCTGCACCTTTAAGGTGACGATGCAATAGAAAGTTTAACCAAAAAAAACCTGAAACAATTGCATCCAAAGAAGAAACCAGAAAAGGCACAGTTTTCCAAAGTGTTTCTGGTGTTTCAACTGGAATAACCGCTGTTTTTTTAATAAACAAAACAGTGCCAAGAACTGAGACTGTAAGAGTTAACATCCAGCCATGATACAAGTAATTTTTTAATAATCTTGAGGATTTTATGGGCTTATGGTGTTTTAGAAAATTCTAAATAAAGGGCAGTTATCAAGAATTGCAAATTTTCGACATGGAGGGTTGAAAATGCTTTAGATGGATTGTTATTCATCCATCTTTACATTCATTGAAAATAAGTATATATATATTTGCATATATATGAGTATATATATTTGTGACGGCAGCTCATAACACAATCCTTTGTATGCGAAAAACACAACACAACTATGGAGGACATTGAAGCAATGATATGCCTGTTCATCATTGGACTAAGGTGTTGATTTGTGTGTTGCCATCACCCTCACTGTGGGGTTCAAAAAATGTAAAAGAAAACATTTCTGAAATCAACATTTGAAAAAACAGCTTTCCTTCTTTTTGCCTCTAATCAGCCTGTGGTAGTGTCTTCACTCTCTACTTGATTTGCTAAAAGCAAATACATGTTGCTCTGTACCCACGCAGCAGATGAGTAAACAGAAGTTTAAAATGAAGTATTAAAAATGAGGCAAAGACGTGGAGGAGAGCTAGAGGGAACAGCATGAGGGTGAAGAACTGCAGAGAGGGTTATCACAAAGAGTGAAAGGGCAAAAACACAAATTTGTCCAAATATTTCCATCTCGGCACATGTTAGATCTACTGTGTACATCTATAAAGTGTAATTATTCAAAAATCAACTTTCAAACGCTCCATTTTTATTTAACTCCTGTTTCTGAAGAGTCTGGAAGCGATTTGATCCTCCCAGTGCATGTCAGGTTGATTTACATGTACCATGTAGTGAGAGGTGTCATCTCATTATTGCTGCCTGGTGCCAGCAACCCTCAGGTGCTCACTTGGCATTATTTCACTACCTACTCAGAGGGACACGTAGCACAAAAACAAGAAACTCTCTGCATAAAAACAGGAAATCATACATTTTGTAATTGTTCCACAGAGGGTGTGATTTTCTTGACCCTTTTACCCTACTGCTCCACCCAATTTAATTTTCTCTGATGTTTTCTCACTGTATATGTGAGCTGATGTTTACATGTCTCTGGGAAGCCAATTAAAAGCTAGCCTGTGGCTAGGCTGCACGGGATAAAAGCGCCTAACGTGACACATCCTGAATATATTCATCCTCCTAATTCACCTGTGGAAGTCATGATGTGCTGATCAAACAGTGTTGGGCTTTGCATGCATTTGCATGTAACTGGTTGAATGGCATAAATAAGGCTCAAGAAAGGAAACAAATTGTTAATCCCATGACCAGAAAATTATTTAGAAATATTCCAAGTGCCACCTAGTTATTCCATTCTTTAGCCTAATACACAGATTTTCTTCATTTAAAAAAAATATTGTAGGCTTTACCTGACAATATAAAGTCGACTGTTGTTATGTTTTGCCACTGTACAAATACAATTGAATTGAATAGTCATATGAATGTGTTTATTAGCTAAATCAGTTTTTGGAATACAATTTTTACTTTTTTTTGCTTGATAATATACTTTGTATTTCAAAAAAGTTTTTAACACACAGTTCTTTATTTTAGTAATAATGGATTTTTTTTTACAAAATAAAATACTAGCAGGACACTTTAGTGTATAAAAGAGAACAGCAAAGGAAATAATGGAATCAATGGCTTGACTTTTATACATAGGCATTCCATCCAGTGCTGTTGACAGTCAATATTAAAACATACCACTTAAAAATAACTGATATTTTTAGCTTACCTAACATAAATTAAAAAGTTCTAAAGGATCAGAAGTATTTTTTCAACTGCACAGACCCAGAAGATGCCTCTATCCTTTATACTGTCTATGGTGGTAAAAGTCAGTGCTGTCAAAATAAATGTAAATGCTGCTGTTACAACCAAATTTCCCCTGTAGGACAATTAAAGGATTATTCTATTCTATTCTATTTCTATACAAATCCAGCACATAACAGCAGCGTGCAAGATGCTAGCAGGCAGGGCATACGGTAGGGCATTCATGGAACGCCATAACCAAGTGACCTGCATTGTACACAGGAACATCTGTGACGAGTATAACCTGGAAGTCCCGAGGCCAAAATAGGAGACGCCTCTAGAGTTGTGGAGAATGATCGAGCTAAGCTCCTGTGGGACTTCCAGATAAAGACAGACAAAATGGTGATGACTAACCAACCAGACATAGTAGTGGTGGACAAGCAGATGAAGACAGCCGTAGTGATAGACATAGTGATACTGAATGACAGCAAAATCAGGAAGAAGGAACACGAGAAGCTGGAGAAATACCAAGGGCTCAGAGAAGAGCTCGAGAAGATGTGGAGGGTGAAGGTAAGAGTTGCCCCAGTGTGGTAAGTGGCACTAGGTCCAGTGACTCCCAAGCTAGACGAGTGGCTCCAGCAGATCCCAGGAACAACATCCGAGATCTCCGTCCAGAAGAGCGCAGTCCTAGGAACAGCAAAGATACTGTGCTGGACCCTCAAGCAATCTCACTTAATAATAGAGAACTCCCAGCTGTGTTTGGCCATCATTTATTTATGCTCTCCTCTTTCTTTGCCTTGAAATGCTTTCTAATACTTATGAAAGTGACACTGAAGGAAATTTTCAGCTCCTTTGTGAAGCAGTTTGAGTTTTCAATTTAATATGTTCTGTTCGACACAACAGAAGTCTACAAATGGTAATATCAGACTCAAACGCATATCTTAACACATCGCTTTTTTTGCAAGCTGATACTAATTAACATAAGCCGACTTTGCCATAAAGTTAGGTGATGTGAAATGTTTTTTCAATTCCATCTGAGTGAAGTTAAAATTAGGCAAAGAGAGGGGTGACATGCAATTGCTTCACTGTGGGGATCATTTTCTGCAACATTTCCTGCTATTGCATCTCTGCACTGCCATGCTTTTATTCAAAATCCTACATGTATGCAACTCTGTCATTACAACGACAACTGTGATGATGATTTATGCTAAGAAGCGATAATATCTTCTAAGCTAAGTATAATATAAAAGTGTAATAACAATTACACTGAGCAAATATGCAAAATGGGAGCTTATCAACTTAGTGCTTTTAGACAGTTAAGCTTAGCGAATGAAGTAAGCTGGACCTGTCAACCCATGAAGCATTTCAAATGGGGATGAAGACAAGGGCCAGAAAGTGTGAGGTTTGTTTTTATATTTTCTGCTAAATAAAAGGTAGCAGCAGTGTGAAGTGTAATACAGGATAGAAGTAGAGCTCAATGGGCTTTCACTTTAGCTTTCCTTTATAATGCATACTTTCTTGGTTAAGTCTGTTGTCTCTCAGCTACTTAGTGAGACATGCGGTTTGTACACAACTATCTGACATGCAGATTTATACATTTCCTAGAAGCATGATCTCCCCATTTTTGAAACACTTCACCTGAGAGTTGTCTAGAAGGTATTCCAGTCACATGCCCATACCGGCTCCTTTTGGTGTGCAACCCCTACTCTGAGCCCCTCCTAAATAACCTTGTTTCTTATCTTATCTATAAGGGACAGCCCACACTGCAAAAAGTAATTCTCACCCCGTAGTAAAACCTTTTTTATTTTGTTTTAGTTCATTCGATTGATTTTAACATGTTTTTTTTCCTTAAACATATGCATTTTCATTCATTTCAACAGAGGGAACAGAGGTTGAGATGAAAACAGGAAATAGAGGGGATAAAAGAGGGAGGAGGGTAAGAAGTTCATTCCCAGAATGGAGAGCGAAAGAGATGGCTGAGAATAGACAAGAGATGGCTCAGGTCTCTCAGGGGCCACCCAAGGCCTTTAAAGCAGCACAGAATGGCTTTATGCTTCTCTTATTGTTTTTGTATCTCTATATTTTCACTTTCTGCACTGGTATGTTTAAATATGTTAAAAATGATGTGAACCTTGTATGTGTTATTGTAGGGTTTACCTTACAATATGAAGCGCTAGGAGGCGCCTACTGTTGTGATTTGGTGCTGCATAAATAAAATTGAATATGCTTCTTTTTTTTCTCTTATGTTATTAAAAATATCAAATGCTTATCTTAAGGAGGACTTCTCAGCTCAGCTATTTAAAAAGGAAATTAAAAAAAACAAGTGTTATTTCCCATATTACACATGCAACAATTTTAGATCATACAACCAATTGTGTTGCATGTGGGGATAATGTTGTCTAAGGAAAAAATTCTTCAGTCCCTGTTTACAATATGCAGTTAATCTGTTTATTAGGTTAGCAACCTAACAAAATGAAAAACAAAACATCTATCGCCCCCTGGTGTCTAGCTGCAGTATAGGTCATAAACCCCGTGTCCTCCATGTTAGTGGAAGGACTGGGATCAAATTAAAGCAAAGAAGCTCTCTAAAAATGTTCTTTATTCACTGACTTCCTGTAATATCAGTTCCAGTTTCTAGCTGATATTTCAGTTTGTTACAAACATAGCCACACATGACCACAAAATAAAAAGAAACGGTAATAAAATAGCAAAGCATAATATTTATGTACTGAAATCAACTACAGACATTTGGCATCTCAAGTCAAATTTTTCCCATTTTTTTTAGCACTGACTGTTTTTTTTAACTGAGTTTGTTTCAAGTATTCAGGTTAAAGAATCAGTCTGAATTATTCTTGACGAGGTAATTTCATAAAGTTATATGTGCAGTACTGCATACAGCTTACATTCTTTGAGAGAAATACTGTGAAGGATTAATAAATGTTATCTAAAACTCAGGCAGCAGCTCAAACACTGATTTCTAGAATCCATTCGATTCAGATTCAATTTGAATCAGGGAAATTTTGCCTCAGACAGTCAGAAATATAATTCAGATCATGCATCAGTACATTTCCATATTTTTATATCTATAAAAAGAAAGCTGACACTTGCGAGACTTTATCAAAGCTGTAAGCATCACAGCAGATGCCTTTGTGTCAAAGTAGCTGAGGATAAAACACAGAAAAACATGAAGGCGATTTTTCTGGGATTTTATAAAAATATTCTGCAGTAGATCAAAAACCAAAGAAAACCATTAACCAACATATGAACAATACCTGATGCTGCTGAAGTGAAGTAGAGCAAAGTTACAGAGGTTTTATTGGAGACACAGCAAAAAATGCATAAACACAAAGCGCGGATCCGCCGAAACATCAGAATCGGTGAGCTGTCGGCTTTCAGCCCCAACGTGTCCGTGCCGTCGGGTGAGAAAGGCACATCTCACCGATTCTGATCCGTCGGCGGGTCCGCGCTTTGTGTTTACGTCTTTGTGCAGAATCCGCGTACCTGCTCTCATTTACTGTTTTAGCTGTTTCGTGGTTGTTGAAATTTTGTGAGGTTTAACCTGAGATTCTGGCATTTCAGGCAAAAGAAAATTATATTTAAAAAATCGATTCAGGATTTTAATGAATCGATATCACGTTATCCACGCTAGAATCGATTTTAATCGATACATCGATAATCAAAATCCACCCCTATGTAGCAGGCTCAAGAGGCAGTGCCAGGCAGGCTTAGAGCGCAGGTGAAGATGGTCGCGTTGATGGTCGGGCCCTTTTTAGTGATGCCGCGGAACGGAGACAGGAGTGGAGTATGGAGTCGAGAAATAAAGAAAAAAAATTTAATTGTCACCTGAACTCTGTGTAGGTCCTGATCATTCATATAAGGAACTGTAGAACTAACAAATGTAAGAGCAGAACTTCAGATCAGTGTGTGAGGACAGGGAACAGTTGGCTTTATTTCAGATTTAAGGGATGATCTTTACATTTCACAGTTTGTGATTATTTTCTCTTTGTAATTAAAGGAGCTGCCCTCATATTCAGACCTCAGCACCAACAAATGACAACAGAAAAATCTTCCTATATGTTCACCCTTTATATTAACTCCAAAATTAAATGATAAAAACGTACAGAGGCTTAAGTACCATATCATGTACTGTCAGTGAAAGCTGCAGCTGTTTTATTGATAAAGTTAAAGACAAAAAGTCAAAAGGATTAATCACCCGTGTAACTGGTGTCACTATATATCAGCAGTAACTCAGTTTGGTGTTTAAAAAAAACTGCTGATCTCAAACCTTCACAGCCTCTATTTAAAACACTGAATGCAGTCGGCTGCTTGAAGAGGACATTGTATTTTCTCTGACAGCATTAAATAAAACCTGATGGAAGGTCAAATCTCTTCACTTGTATGCGGTACTAAAAACTTTAATCTGGAATTCTTTCACACTTTGTTTTGCCAATTGTGTGTTATTTACCATAAAGTAAGTAAGAGGAATTTTTTGGACGATTCAAAGTCAAAGCCTCTCATAGTCAAAGATGATGTTTTTTGTAAATTTTTGGTTTATCAAAATTAGCTTGTTGAATTTGAGTAGAATTGTTTCACTGACTAGAGGTTCCTGCGGTTTGGACCCAAAAGCAGACTCAGTGTGAACTATGCACAAGGTTTATTTACAGAAAAATGCAAACTCAGACTAAAACAGAATCTCTGTAACAGAAGAGAGAGAAGTTGCTGGGCAGGAAAACAAGAGAATGGCTAGAGGTGGGTTGGTATTGCAGTGGGGGTGTGCTTACTTGTAGGTGGAGGCCGGTTAGCACAGAAGGGGGTGTGGCCGTGAGAGTGTCCTGAGGGGGGTTAGTACGTGAGAGGTGATGGGCCGGTTCCAGGAGGTCTAGAGGGAAGAGACATGACGCGACGAGCAGGAGGACAGGCTAAGGAGCAAGGTGAGTATGAAACCTTTGGTTTGTAAACTGACTGATGTAGTTGAATCATACAGGACCAGTGTTGAAGACTTACGGTGTGTTCACACCGAACGCGATGGACGCGAATAAAACGCCCCAAACTCCCCTAATTTGACGCGTGTACATTCGCGTCTCAACGCGTGTCCAAGAAAAATCCATCGCGCGTGAACCGGAAATGTGGGAGGAATGTGGGAGGGAGTTGTGCCAGACCGGTATCTTTGCAAGATGGCAGCTATCGAGCTAGCGCTTGAAGAGAGAGTCTCCCTTCTCTATGTACTGTGGAGAGCAGAGCAGCAGCGTAAAAGACGTCCTCGCCGTACCTGGGTCCATCAGGTCCTCCAGAGGCATGAGCAGTTTGGTGAGTTTCACCACTTGCTCCAGGAGCTGCGCCTGGATGACGGCCGATTCCAGCGCTATCACCGTCGGCCAGTTTGAGGACCTGCTTTCCCTCGTCGGACCCAGCATCGCCCGCCTAGACACCAACTACAGACGCTCAATCCCACCTGCAGAGCGCCTGTCCGTCTGCCTGAGGTTAGTAAAACTATTTAATACGGTAGTCCTTTATTGATATCTGTGCTAATATGCTAATCCATCCAGTTATACACTGCTAACATGGATGTGCTATGCTAACAGTGAATGCTGTCGGTGTTTACTGAAAGCAAACTGTGGTACAGAGACGACTCTTTATAATATTTCTAGTGATACTCAGAAGCTCTCATCAAGTCCCGATTTAATTCGATTTATGCTGTTATCAGTGTTTGCATGATAGCATGGCTGTGGTGTCACATCAATGTATGCGCTCGGTGTTTGCTGATATCAAACTGTAGCATTAGGACCACTGAGTTAACCTTTGTAGTGATACTCACTCCTTTTTATTTAGACCTGGTTTAATTCTGGGATAGTTGAATATTTGTATATAATCCCTGCAGCTGTCAGACTCTATAGCAGGGGTCACAGCCTTTATTAAAACAGAGTTAGATAAAACTGTGAACAGTTTGGTTCATCTTTAGTTACATGGTTCTATCTTGATAAGCTGTCTTATCACAGATTAATTTTTCAAAAATATTAATGATTTAAGCAAGGAAAGGGCTACATGTCAACATACAACTCTTTATTTCTATTAATGTCTTACTTCATTCCTACCTGATTGACATGTTTAGGAATTATGAGTGATTGGCTCACTGTAGTTGTGAAAGTTGCTACCAATCAAATTATGATATGTTAAAGTTAAAACAAAACAACTGTTTTAGATATTATCTAATATACATTTTGTAATTATCCTTATAATTACAAAATGTTTTATGTAAGATTTAAGTTTTGTGATTTATATCTGACATCACAAAAGTATTTTGGAATTTGAATAATGTATTTTGTAACTGCAGTACACATAATACTGATTTTGAACAATTTTGTCCAGGTTCCTTGTCACCGGGGACTCCTTCAGGACCATCGCGTTCAGTTTCAGAGTCGGTGTGTCCACGGTGAGCCAGATCACCCCCCAGGCAGCGACGTCCATCTGGGACTGTCTAGTGGATGACTTCATGGCTGTGCCTTCACCTGGAGACTGGCGGTCCATCACAGAGGGATTCCAGGAGCGCTGGAACTTTCCTCTGTGCTGTGCAGCTCTGGATGGGAAGCACATCCAGACAAAGGCACCCCATATATCATATAGGAGACACACACATTGATATACACTAAATATTCATTTCATTTCTTTTTTGTGGTGCCCAAATTGATGCACCTGCTTGATTTTGTTTAAACAATTATTGCACACTTTCTGTAAATCCAGTAAACTTCTTTTCACTTCTCAAATATCACTGTGTGTGTCTCCTGTATGATATTTAACTGACATTTTTTATTGTAACAACCAACGATTTATACAGGAAAATAATGTCTATTAACAAGGTTGCCCAAACTTCTGCATCCCACTGTATCAGTATATTTTGTCATTAGTATAATATGAAATAAATTCTACATGTGTCAAGCCGTGTGCCAACATTTGCTGTGTAGTAGAACTGAGACATTAGTCATTATAAACATTTATTTGAAATAATATTAAAAGTCTCAAACAGAAAAACATTAAACATAAATATATAAAATATAAGAATTTACAGAGAGACAGGAATAAAAAGGACCAGCTGCTCTCCAGAGCAGGAACAAGGCTGAGGAGGAAATGCTCCATTGGAGACTGGTGTGGCCTCTTCAGGGACTCCAGGATGGCCAGCTCCACCGCCGATGGACCGTCCTGGGACCCGTCCCTCATCTGCCTCGGAGCCGTCCTCCTCTGTGGGCCTGTAAAACAGCACAAAACACAAAGAAATGAGAAGGCTGCTACTAGATTTTAATTTCAACATTGAAAAAAAAAAAAAAACAATAACAGGATATAATCAGATTGGTTGTAGATATTTAGTAAAGGTGATCACAAGGGAATCCCACCGACTAAAAAGGTATCAGTGCTTGCTGTACATATCTGTGGGTGCAGCAACAGGAGCTCAGGGACTGGGGATGCTCTGCTGCAGAATCAGTTGGTTCTATCAATACAGTATTAAATGTTAACAGGTTGGATATAATAATCGTAGAGTAGACAGTGGTCCCTCATTTATTGTAGGGGTTCTCAGAATAACTAGCCCCTGGTCACAGTTCTCACAATTGATTCTCAAAGTGCAAACCTTTGTAGATTGCAAAACGTAAAAGTATTATTATGCCGCGGTTTGTCTTCATCTGCCCGCCACTTTCGTGCGCCTTTTTCCCTCACGGTGCAGGTGTCTATTTCCGAATGAGGCTCATAGTTATGGGTGTTTTTGTGCTGTTTTTTCTATTGGACGCGATGGTTATCAAAACCAAACGTGATAAATTTGGCAAGCGCAGGAAATTTGTCAATCAGGCTGCAGAATGCAATGCTGTACTGTGCAATAAAAAATCAGCGAAAAAGCAAAGCAGTGACGGATGAACAGCGGGACCACTGTGTGCTGTTTATTAATAAACAATAAAATATATTCCTAAATGACAACATGCATAAAAGCAGAACGGTATTTGTACCTCAGTGGGAAAATAGCGGTGGCTTGCTAGCTTTTGTGCGGCTTCCCCGGGTCAGTGAAAACTTTCAAAAGAGAAATGAATGAACTTACCAGGTTGCCCGATCTCTTCACATATCTTCCTCCAAGCTCGGTCCTTTTTATTCCTGTCTCGGTACTGAAAGCAGCTGGTGTTGTACAGCTCCGAGTTGTTTGCTACCGCATTGATTAGCCTTCCCCTCCATTGAAGTATGAAAGGCTTTGGCTAGATCTGCCCCTTTGACCTAGGTAACAGCCACGTCACCAGGCTCCTGATTGGTTGTCGCGGCGCGATTTGACGCTGGAGTTCAGATTTTTCCAACTCGAGCGGTAGACGCGAAACGCGCGTATGCACAAAATGCAACACAAAAACTCACGCGCGTGGTTTTATTCGCGAGTCAAACGCGCCAGACGCACTACACTGACGCGCGTTTCACGCGTTTTGGCGTTTTCGCGACGCAAATCTGCTTCCGAATTTTCGCGGGACCCGCAATCGCGCGTCATCGCGCCTTTCCATTGACTTTACATGTAAACCTGACGCTCTATTCGCGTCCATCGCGTTCGGTGTGAACACACCGTTACACGGCAGGAGATGAATCTGAACAGAACGGCAACAATAAAGACGAGACAGATGAGCAGGAGCTTATAACACAAATGGGCTGAGTTACCACCGACTGTAGCATGAGGAACTGGCAGAGAGTGGCAGGCAGTGCTGGTTTAGCACCCTTCTACTGATATCTGCATCGCTTAGCGCAGCTGTACCTACAATATACTACTCTCTGTACAGTCTACATAGAGAGGTATTCGTTAGTGTAACCTTATTGAACCTTAATGAAAGTACAGTAACGATAATTAGTGACTGAGCAGCCCGGGACGTTTCTCTTGATTTCTTTAGTCAGGGTAAATTCATTCACCTGCACGGGTTAGCTAAACGAACTTTACAAAACAAGTTTCCCCGAAAGCCGAGTGCTTATCTTAGCTAGCTAAGGTCTCAGGACCTAGCTAAGGACGGTAGTTACGGATTAGCTTACAAACACGTTTAATTTACCGAAAAAGTGCAGCGGGGCCTTGGGTCCTTCTGTCGGGTAGTCCAGTTTACTGAAGAACACCTCAGGCTGTCAGGTTAAAACAATCAGGCGTGTTTTTGTAACGTAAACGCTGGCCGTCCTCTCAGAGCCTAAGCTCTATCTGCTATTCCCGAACAGAGATACGCAAGTTTCTCCGTGACTGCAGCTGTCAGTCAAAGCTGTTATGATGACGTTACACCCCAATTTAACATCACCGCGGTAGGAATTAGAATCAAACTTATGGGAAAGGAGACCCCTTGGACATAAATCAGCGTGGTGAGAACTATTGATAACAAAAGAAAGAATCTTTGGAAAAAGTTGATCTTGGGAGAATTAATTAATTTTAGTCTGACCCTAGTCCCATCCGCTAACATGGAGGAGGCGGGGTTTATGACCTATATTGCAGCCAGACACCAGGGGGCGATAGAGACGTTTTGGCTTCATTTTTGGGGTGCTGTCGCGTCGTCCATCTTTTATACAGTCATTGGGGCAAACACAGCTTACACTGCATAATAAAGCTGTTGCCTTTCTTGCACTTGAAGCCGAAATGGTCCCTTAAATACGGCCAGGGGTTCACATCCGTTTCTTCGAGTTCAGGGTCAGCAGAATTCGACAGGGCTTCTTTTTTCACTGGATCCGTAACACCGATGTCAGACTCAATCTTTAACGTGACCTTAGCGCCAATTTGTTCTACTACCCATCATTCCCTGCAGTATTTCCGAAGCGCAATGGTGTTTTTTATTTTTAATTTACTCAGTAACGGGTATGATTGAAAACGTAGCGAACTACTAGATACGTTTAGTATAAGTACCTATATGCAGGAAAGAATACTGACTTGGGTCTTCCTTTGTGAGTCTTTTCAGAGCTTACATGCTCTCCCTGTGTCTCCATAGGTTTCCTCAGCATTCTTTGGATTTCTTCTTCTTCAAATAGAATAGTGTGTGTGTGTGTGTGTGTGTGTGTGTGTGTGTGTGTGTACATATATGCCTTGTATAGGCATGTACATAGGTGTATGCATGTATATATATTGATTTCTTGTAATCTTTCTATCTCAATATTTTCATTCTTTCTTTTATTTTAACCACATTGTCTAAACTGCCTATAGATGAGAGGCAGGTAAAATGTCTAAAGTGTAAATAACAGAGAAATGTATGAATGTTGGCTGACTTATGGTCACTAAGACCAGAAAAGTCCTATATAATGCCCCAGTCCATTAAACCTAATTGTATTTTGACTTGTATTTTTTTGGGCTTCCAACAACTTGCACAATGAAACTATTGCACAATAAGATTGTACAACAGAGAAGAGAGTGAAAGACCATCTTCATATCATTCAGCTTTTTCCGCTGTCAACTGAGTAATAATGTTTTCTTTCAGGGATTCTTTTATTATGCGCATAAGAACAGGTAAATGAAAGCCACAATGAAAATATGACATTTCAGAGAGAAACCTCATTTGTATAGCCAGCCATACATTTCACTGAGCTGCTGCTAAATGCCCCTGTGCTTCGAGCCATAGACTGTTGTGAATCACTTTGCTGTTCCGACCCACAACGCTGCACTTCAGACACAAAATTCATTTTCAAATAGTTGACTTGTGAGATGATCGGCTCAGCGTATCCCAGACATCTACTTTGCAGCAGCACTGCTATATTGGAGTTGTTGTTGTTGTAGAACTGACACATAGATAGAACAGACTGAGACTTGAATTTGAGTCCTCTTCTTGTCAAGTATTCTTAATATTTTTTTGTGTGTTTGTTTTTCCTACATTTCTCTATTACAATAATTGGCCAAACCCTTAAAACCATCACCCATAAAACCATAACACTGTGTGTAGCTCCAGTTCATCCTATGTCCATGGCCAAGACCAGATGCAGATATCATATTCATATTTTTGCTAAGTTGTTTGTATGAAAGGACCCAGTTGACAATCCTACCAAGATGCCTCCTACACGCCTTGTAGGTGAGATATTCTGGTCATATTCTACTGGAAAGAGGCCCCGGGTAGAGAGATAATAGACCTCTCTGCATTGAATCATACCTGTTATTAATCTCTGTCTCTCTTCCACAGCATGTCTTTATCCTGTCTTCCTTCTCTCACCCCAACCGGTCGCAGCAGATGGCCCCGCCCCTCCCTGAGCCTGGTTCTGCCAGAGGTTTCTTCCTGTTAAAGGGGAGTTTTTCCTTCCCACTGTCGCCAAAGTGCTTGCTCATAGAGGGTCATATGATTGTTGGGTTTTTCTCTGTATCTATTATTGTACGATCTACTGTGCAATATAAAGCGCCTTGAGGTGACTGTTCTTGTGATTTGGTGCTATATAAATATAATTGAATTGAATTGAATTGAGATTATATCTCTCAGCTGTAGGGATGGGAATCGAGAACCTGTTCTTGTAGAGAACTGGTTCCCAGTAGTTCAATTTCTTGGGAATGTTAGTCTGCTTGCATATCAATTCCACTCATCAGTTCAAGTTGCACATGTGCTCAATCAGCTGATTTTACTTTGTGTGCTGGAGGAGAAAAATAGTGATGCAGTCTACAGCGTGGATATGGATATTATTTTTATTGCACAAAAGGACAAGAGTGAGGGTGTAAAGTGCAAACTGTGCCCAAGACAGAAACAACTACTCCTATGCTCCTAATACTCTTTCCAAGCTTCTGAACAGACAGCACGCTAACATTGAGCTGACAAGTGATGATAAAGATGAGTGAATGCTGATCCCAGCCAGACCCTGAACTTCAACAGGGCTTTAAATGTAGGAGCTATGACTAGTAAAGGGAGATATTTGTCTGACATAATGGAAAGAAGGAAGGTAGATAGACTATGTGTGCAAGGGACAAGGTGGAAGGAAAGCAAGCCCAGGAGTTTGTGTTTTTTTTTTTTTTTTCAATTGATTAAGCACTGCTTCCAGCCAAGAGTGATGCAATAGATCCCCTATAGCTGCAGAAAAGGCTAACATTGTTATCTTTTTTTTACAAAAAACAGCTAAACATGAGAGGTTTTTGGACAAAGTGTGTGTTCTCCATTATTTAAGCACCGGTTCAAGCACCGTTCAAGCACCGTTTCAAAAGTACCGGTTTGGTACTGGTATCAGATAAAACCTAAACGATACCCATCCCTACTGTATACTTCCTGTTTTACTTTGATAGTCTCTCGTCGGTGTGCGTTATGTTTTGTTTTGCTCTTCCCCGTCTCGTCAGTGTAATTTGTGCCAGCCGTGTTTCCCAGCAGTTTCCTCTTTGATGTGTTTCCCTCTTGTATTTAGTGTCTGTGTCTTCCTATGCTTGCCGCCGCGATCCCCCTCATTCCTGCTCTATGCTCTGCCTGCCAGCCTGCCTACTTTATTTTGTATCCTCAGTTTAGATAGTTTTTTCCTTGTGTCCAGCATTAAAGCTTATTTTGACTTTACTGTCTGTGAGTCTGCAATTGGGGCCAATCCTGTCTGCCACACACAGTTTCATGACAAATACAGGATGACGTATAAGAGTACCAACATATGAAGGTGTCCACAGATGCAGACGGCGCAATCTAAAAGAGATGGGAAACTGAAAAGTGGTGTCAGGAGAGAAAATGGCTTAGCAGCATTGGATGGTAGTCTTGGACGATGAAGAAGAGGAAGCGAGTGAAGGCACAGCCAACAATGGTGGAAGTTCTTGGTTCTGGGTTGCAGTAAAAAGTTACCTCGTGACTAGGAAAGTACAGAAAAAGTGGTGAGAGAAATTGTCAAGAAGGTATTTGGTTTATTCAGTGAACAGAGGAAAGAAGACAAAGAGACTTGTTGGTGAAATGAGGAAGTGCAGGGAAAAATTCAAGAACAGAGGTTGGCAAAGAAATGGGGGTATTAGCCAGGGAGATGAAGAAAGTAGACAGGAGTTCTTTGAGTAGGCAAACAGCAAAGAAGTAATGAGCTAAATGAGAGAGCTGGACACTAAGGAAGGAGAAAAGGACTTAGATTAAAATGGAAAGAATGTGTCAAGTGTAGCAGTGAGATACTTGTTAGGTGTGCAGTATTAGTCACAGATTATTTCAAATTATGGGTGGGATTACATCTGGGATCAGTTCTGAGCCCCATCTTGTTTTTGGTGGTAATGCACAGGGTAAAGGTGAGGTCAGGCAAATGTCTTCATGGACTGTGAGGTTCATAGACAAAATTGCTTGAGTAGGGAGCGGGTAGAAGAGAGCCTACTCTCTTCTACCCGCTCCCTAGAAAGGTGAAGGTATTCACTAGAGAAAGGAAGTCAGCAAAAGCCAGACAGAACGTGTGTGTGATTGAGAGGAAGACAGGCGGAAAGGTGAAATTACAAGGAGCAGCGGTAGTGAAGCTAGGTGAGTTTAAATACCTGGGGTCAACCATTCAAAGCAACTTACAGTGCCCAAGGAGCCTCAGATGGAACAAGGGGCCAAGCTGGAGGTGACAGAGTTGATGTTAACGATTTTGTTTCAAGTGGGCAGGAGGGACCGGATTAGAAATGAGTTTATCAGAGGGAGAGCTCAGGTTGATTGGCAAGGTTGAGGTTGTTTGGATATGTGCAAAGGGGAAATAGTGGTACCAGGCAGGAGGAAAAGAGCAGGACCATAGAGAAGGTCCATTTTTTACACATGGGAAAAACCTTTTTAGTCCATTGTTGCTGGATTTTTTTGTTTTTTGTTTTAAATTTGCCTCATATGTCATAAAGAAAAGCATAAGGCTCTGTACACAAAAAGGGAAAACAAATAATGAATTTGATTGAAACTGACATGAATTTTGGGGTGGTTTTTTTTGTTTTTTTTGTGCAAAAACAACGGCCCTTTTAAAACCCCATGCACGATTGTTGATATCTCTATTGACTTGTAGAGTTTTATTTACTTTTGTGTCAGTGGGAGATCTGAGGATTTGTGACATAATTGTGATTCAGTGATGAAATTTCTGTTAAAGTTCACACAGGCTTTCTTCATTCATATATTTCCTTTTACTGGAGACTTAGGGTGTGTTATAATCAGTGAATAAACATAGGTGGCACAAAGAGAGGTTATCGCAGGTGATCATTTTGTCTTTCCTTCTTATTAGTGTGCTCCCTCTGTCTCTCTCTCTCTCACACACACACACACACACACACACACACACACACACACACACATATCATTTTAGATTTAGCCAGTGTCTTCAACTTCTACATGTCTTTCCCTCCCTGTCTCTCTCTTACTCATTAGTGGCTTCTTAATATTTTAACTGCCCCTACTGCAATCTGCATTGCACAGGATCTATACCGTAGGATGCATTATTTTTTCAAAAGGTGAAGATCATTATTATGCAAAAAGAAGGATGGCCATCATGCATTATTCTAACTTTTCAATATTTACTCCCTTTTTCTTAAAGTTATCGTTTTCTTTTTTTAAAAAAAAAACTTGGAATAGACTGTGGTGCTGCTTATCATGAATCAAAATATCATTTTCATTTCCCAATTATCATTGTCAAAAAATTAATGACAATGATATATCCAAAAAGTAAAACAAAAATAAAGCAATGATGCAATCACCTGAGAGTGCATGTAAAAACATTTCTTGTATATGTATATGTGTGTATGCAGATAGATAGATAGATAGATAGATAGATAGATAGATAGATAGATAGATGCCAAAAGGGGAAACACTCTAAGGTGTCTCCTCCTCTTCCTCTGTTGTTAGCAATCAGAGACCTTTAGACGGGGTCTTCAGGCACCCACAAATCCTCAGAGGTCTCTCCGGTGTGGCTAGACATGTTTGTTTGATCATGTGAGGATGAGGTGATGTGAAGAAGCTGTGGAAATTGCTTTGTGCATTACTACATATCACTGCGTATGCATATAGCACAGATAAAATACTGTCCTCTTTTCTGATTTTAAAAAGAGGATTTTGTAAAAAAGACTGCAGTTTTAGTGGATACAGACACCAATTTAAAATCATTTCACCCTGTCATTCTGTTTTCAGCCTGTCCCATCAGGGTCACACAAGCAACGAGCCTCTGAGGCCACTGATTGAAGTATCACCCTGAGAATATACTACTATCCCTTCCTCTGCATTAGGCAGGTTTTTATATTAATGTTGATACAATAAAAAACCTGAATTGAATTTTTGAGACTTCCCCTCTGCGAGGGATATAAGTACACATATCTGGTTGAGTCAGCAGAATAACATCAAAACTAATCACAATTTAATGGACTTCCGAGTCCCAAGGTCACAGCGATGTGAATAAAGCATAGCCTGAAGCACACTTGGAAAGCCCTGTCCTCTCTACACCCAGGCAACTTTAATGAGATAAATATCAGGGCTGGGTTTCCTGGAAATTGACACTTTTTGCCAAAGGCTTTATTCAAATATGAAGTTCCTCAGCAGCCATCCCTTCAGTAACATCCGTATGATAAACCATTCACAAAGCTTTCTTGTTGAACTCAAAACCACCTGAGTGAAAGTGACACTAAAAAGTAAAAGTGTGAAATTTGGTTGGTTTAGTTTGTAGCTTAAAGCTATGCCATTCATTAAAAATGCTTGCTTAACCATTACACAGCATTTAGAGTTCTCTTTCTACACATCTTTAACATAATGTGGACAATTTCTGCCACTTACTCACCTCTATGTCTGCATCCTTTGAATGTCTTTGATCTTTTGCTAACATTTATCATTTAAGCAGTTTTAATGTAATGCCTCAAAGAGAAACTGTTGTCTGCAATTAAACATTTATCTTACAACCCTCTATGACAGGGGTCAGCAACCTTTAACACCCAAAGAGCTATTTAGACCCGGTTTCCACGTAAAAGAAAACACTGGGAGCCGCAAATACTTTTTGACATCTAAAATAGATAACACTGTATGTATTGCTTTTTACCTTTATGCTTTGTGTGAACAACTAAAGTGTGCTGCTTATGAAGTCCATGAAGTGCTACAGAGAAAATAACATTTTATTTATGTAATTAACACATTTTGAACTCTTAAAGAAATATAACAAAAGGAAAGACACCCAGCTGAACTAAAATGATCCAGCACACAAAAACTGTTGTGAGCCGCCACCCTTATATCGCCTTTGAGCTTTTGGAGCCTTGATGTGACCTGACTTTTAAAAAAATAATTGGGAATAAAAGCACTATGCTGCTAAAAAATGAAAAGTAGATAGTTGCAAAATTCTGTCTAAATATGTATTTTACCTGGTTAATGTGTGTGGCGGGGCGTGGTCTGCAGCGTCGCTGCAGGGGAGGCGGACGCACCTGAGCAGCACCCGCAATCACGCCTCGCCACCTTAAAGTCTGTGCTCTCTCTGCTGTTGTTGGTGTGTGTCGGGCTGTGAGCTGAAAAGCTAAAGCCGGCTGTGTGCGTACAGCAACCGTGTGTGAAAAGTGGTCAATAAAGAGATGCTGAAAAGCGTGTTCGTGGAAACATCGTCGGGTCTGCCGTGATATGTTTACAATGGGACTTCTGCTCCTGAACCTCTGCGCACAGCGTCTGCAAATCGGGGCTGTACGAAGTCACTTTCATCTTTACGCAGGACTGTAAGCTGTCATCTGTGAGGCGTGAGCGGTGTTTGTTTGTAACATAGTTCACGGTCGAGAATAGCTGCTGACATAATGTGGATCCGAACATCCATAATTGGCCTACCTGGGGTTGAAAGTCTTGATAAATGCGCGGCGTTTCGGCGGCTATACCGGCTTCCGCAAGTGTGACGCTTATTTTGAGCGATGAAAAAAATAATAGAATATAATTGTATTTTTATATTTCAATATCACAATTTTCCAGTTTAGAACTACAAGTTAAAAAAGATCTAACATAAATAAAATACACTTCAGCTAAATACTTCTATTTTATTTTCCCAGATCACCCGGAGCAGGTTGGCGACCCCTGCTCTATGATATACAATCATTTGCATTTAACTGCAGTCATTTGGAAGATATTGCTGGATAACACATTATTTTATTATTTTTAGTTATTCTCTGCTGGCACAGTTTAACACACAAATAATTTCTGGGCCTCACATTAAGCTTTTTAAAATATTAACAGTCAGAACAATGTTACTCTCAATTACCCAAGCTTCAGCTCAAGAAAAATACCTTACTAAGATTATAATGGTTACCTTGGTCAGGACTGAAGTCAAATATCTGCATGGATGCTGCATTAGACTAGTCTCTTTTGTTAATCCTTTTCTTCTGGCTTGCGCCTGTTGTGTTGTTCCACTTTTAAGTGATTTTACAGAGCTTGCACAGTGGGAGACCTTAGAGAAGCCCTCCCCTCCTGCTATTTTTGAATAATTTAAGCGCCTTGACTCTATCACGAAGACAGCCTGCTTTGATATTGCATGTGCAGTAGGACCATTCCTCATACACCTTCTCTCTCAAAGATAAAGCATGCCCCGTGGGGCAGGTGACACGAGCATTGAATGATTAATTAAGAAACACATTCCTCAGTGACAAGCGTTTCAATTACTGTGTTTGCATATTTAAATTGTTCACCTGAGTAGACTTCAGTGAGTCAACATCTGTGAATGTGCAATGCAGTGGGGTGGATTTGGGTCATTTTTCTACAAGCTGTGCTGGTGAAAAACATTGTTTATCTGTCACTGTGGTACTTATAATCTCTTTCCTTTAGATAAAAAGGGTTTAGACACTTGAACAGAAGACCTGTGCATATAAAGAGTGAGCATGTTCCTTCTCCTGAATGTTGGGCAAAAGCATCACACAGGAGCAGCATCAGATAAAGGTCATTGAGTTAGTGAACTCATTGCAATAACATGTTAAAGTCTCCTTACACTTTGTTGGGAAACACTAATGTAGGAATGTGTTCGCAGGTTCCATGGTGGTCATCTCGTTTTCCCTGTTTAAAAAAAAAAAAAAAAAGGCCTGCCGCAGTTGCAGCTCTTTTATAAGCCAGTCTGAATTGAGAAGGCGTGGTCTCAGAGTATTTAAAGCTGGCAGTAAATGGAGCCATTTTGGGAGCCAAGTTGCTGTCATGTACAAGAGATTGGCAAGAGACAATAAAGCACAGGTGTCGAACTCCAGGCCTGTGCTGCAGGTTTTAGATGTGTCCTTGATCCAACACAGCTGATTCAAATGGCTAAATCACCTCCTCAACATGTCTTGAAGTTCTCCGGAGGCCTGGTAATGAACTAATCATTTGAGTCAGGTATGTTGACTCAGTGTGTTATCTAAAACCTGCAGGACTCCGGCCCTCGAGGCCTGGAGTTCGACACCCTGCAATAAAGTAACTACTTCAGTTAAGACAGAGTGATGTCTGATGTTTTCCTCACCACACCTCTCTGTGTGTGCCACTATGAGTGATGGTAAGAGGTCATGGAAATAACACCCCCAATTAACACACTGCAGTTTTTGCCTTGAGTTGGAAATCACTTCTGGCCACAGACGCAATGCAGCAGTTGCAATGATGTTTGCTTGCTCATACAGCCCTATTCATAGTGGTGCTTAAAGCTAAAATTCAAATCCCTTCTGAATCAAGTGTTATATCATGATTAAGCACATTGTAGCTCATTTAAGACAGCCCATTTAGTCTATTTAAAATTATACCTGGCAAACACTAGAATACTTTGAGATTTTGAAAATATCTATAACAGGATAGACTTTGTTTGCCTCTCATAAAGACTGGGGGACTTGAAGGGTCGCTATTTGCAAAGGTGTGATTAAGTTATTTTTGAGAGGATTTCATATCATGCTCATGGTGTAAATTTACAAGAAAAAACCTATGGATTCAACTCCATGGCAAAAGAAAAAAACTAATCATTACAACTGGTTGTTCACATGGTTTAATTAATTTGCACAAGTACTTGCATGAATGGAAAAAAAATCAATAATATTCAATGTTTGATTTTAATTGCAAGATTAAGGCAAGACAAAGGCTGTTAGAAGTTGGTCATACAATTCAGTCAGAGCTGTCCTAAGAATCAAGATGACATGATTTTATTGTGAAACTCAACATTTGCATTTGGAATTGAATCACTCCACTTTGCTATATGGGTGGCTGTAGCTCAGGAGGTAGGAGGCTACCTACTGATCGAAAGGTTGGTGGTTCGATCCCTGGCTCCTCCAGTCTGCGTGTCAAGTATCTTTGGGCAAGATACTAACCCCAAATTGCTCTCCGATGCATCCATCGGTGTGTGAATGTACTTAGGAAGCACTACGTATAGAAAAAGTGCTTGTGAGAATGGATGTGATTGGGTGAAAGAAAAGTAGAAAAGTGCTATATAAGAATCAGTCTATTTACTATAGCTCTTGAAAATGATTCAAAGATACTTCTTCACTGGGACAAGGATAACCCCCTACCTTAAACTATGCTTTCAGAATACAACATTTTTGTTAACTGAAGTCTTGTCAATGAGGGAACATCACTTTGATTTTCTGTAAGATGTCGGATTAGAGTCATCACTAAAAACGACTTTAACACACACCTACATTCTGTTGATGCATCTTACTATTAATTACTAATTACTAACCAAGCTTCTCAGCATTACAAGACTAATTTAGCATTCAACTATTTTGTCCAATGTTAGAATTTATTATAAGACTAAATTAATAATAATTTACTGTTGTAGGGTTTATATGGTCTTTTACTAATTAAGAGAAGTCCATTTAAGAAATACAACCTATCCTTAAGGCAGTAATAAGTGCCTGGGAGACACAATGGAATTCCCATTTATGGGCCTTACACTTTCAAGTCGCAAAAGCACATTTTTAGAGGTCTTGTAAAATCCCTTACTCTAAGGCTTGAAGCAGTTTTGGCAGCGCACAAACACCAACAAACGAGCCTTTTAGCCAAGGACGGGTGTAATAATTCCGCTCATTATATAAGAAACTAAAACTTGGTGGAAGTAGAGGGAAAAATATGAAACTAAAATCAAAGATTGCAAGTAATTTAGTAAAAATGATCCCAGGTAGAAAATGCTACCTAATTACTGATTAAATCAGTGGGAGCACTTCTTACCCACATGCAGAGGAGGTAGTTATAAAAGACAGCAGGAAATCAGCAACTGTAGAAATCTTTTCATGTGCATCTCTGGGAAAATATCTTTTTGAAATACATGCTTAAAACACATGTACCTTCTCTTGTCCCGTCTGACCCTTAAGCTGCGAGAAACCGCCTCTGTCCGCCGATCAATGGACCCCGACCCTGACTCTAACCCTTTAATTAACGCTAAGTAGAATTGATATTGTCCTTGCAACATTGGAATTTCATAAATGCACGAATGGCTTGGCGCGCCAAAGAATAACGTCACAACAATGTGATTGGTCACTTGCAATGTTAATCGCACACAACACCAACACGACGATATCAGATCATCCATCCGACTAGCAGAGCCTGAAATAATTCAGCAGCTTGGTGGTCACAGAATCCTGATCCACAAACAGCCCAACATCCAGGCACCAATCATCTGGGAAATTGATCCTGGCAAAGACTAACACTCCCATGATGAGTTTTGGTAGGTTTATTTGGTGATGACTAAGCATCAGTATGTGACCAGAGAGAACATGTGTTTTTGTTCACCTGCATGGTCATACGTATAATTATACAAACCGTTCTACAAATTCTACAAGTTCTACAAACTGAGGTGTGAAACTGTGCAGGTCCTCATGACTGATATTTATGTTTATTTTCATTTGTTTGCAGGGCAGAACCTGCTAATTGGTCAATGATTCCTTATCTTTTCTGCACTTTTCTCAGACTCCTGTTCCACGTATGTGTATGTGCACTTTCTAAACCTTTCTCATTTCTCTGCCTTCACCATCATATTTTCTCTGTTCTCTCTGTGTATAGTTGGAGCATGGTTTTTATTTGAATTATAGAAATGTTTCGCCTAAAGACAATTAAGACAGTGAGATTCGGGAGGAGATAAAGACACAAGAGATTCATAATTACCTAATTAAAAACAAGATCAACAAGAATAATTGAAACCAGATATTTGTACTACAAAGCAGGATCTTGTCTTATTCGGCTAACTTCATAGTTTACCCTGCGTTTTCTGTACTATGAAGATGGTTCACTACTTACCTGGGTAAACAGTGGTCCCTCGTTTATCACAGGAGTTACGTTCTAAAAATAACCCGCAATAGGTGAAATCCGCAAAGTAGCCAGCTTTTTAAAAATTAGTATAGCTGTTTTAAGGCTGTAAAGCCCCTCACTACACACTTTATACACTTTTCTCAGACAGGCATGAACATTTTCACACTTTTCTCTCTTGTTTAAACACTCTCAAAGTTCAAACATTCGTAGAAAATTAAGTCCAGTATTATAGAATGAAACCAATGATCAAACCCTGTTTTCAGGTCCAGAACATGGGTCTCTCCTCTTGCCTCCCCTTTCCCTCATCCACCTGCTGGCCTCCACCACTTGCTAATGTTACTGAACCTGTGGAAGCTACGCCATAGCCACCACCAAACAACTGAGTTATTTTTACACACCGGCCAGCATCTGGCCAATCCACCACCTTTCATTGTTTATACCGTTACAAAAGAAAAAAGAAAAGAAAAAATCATCGGCCCATAAAAACAAAAAATCACCATCGGCCCACCGAGCAAATGCCTGGTATGCCCGATGGCCAGTGCAGATATGGTCGTGCCATCATCACAGCTGGTACGCGTGCCTAGGGTTGCCGACCCCTGCAATAGAGGATATAATGGGATCGGAATCACTAACTTCTTAAAAATTCCCATCCCTACTTGCAAACTTTGCACATCAATAGTACCATGCCACAGCTCCGAATGTAAAGCATATGTAGCTTAAACTTGCAACATACACCAGGTAGTTGGCTTGGATCAAGGAACCGTTCTGGAGTTCATTTGGAACCCCACCGAGACCACCTTCTCCACAGGGTCTTGGTGCATTTGTTTCACTCAACACTCAAGTTTGATTACTGTGTTCACATATGCACAAGCTGGGAAAATATGTTTTATGTGTGCAAGCTTTCAAGCTATGCTAAATAAAAACAAATGCCACAAACTGTGTTTCATGTTGTTACAGGAATCTGCATGTATTCAGTTGGGAATGGAGAAAATGTTGAAATGATTGATTCTAATTTGCTGTTAAGTCTCTTTCACACTGCTGGAATTGCAGCTACAAGAACACAGAACACACACTGTGGAACAGTAAGCTTTAATTTTTTTAATGGGTCCAGTTTAAAGTTGTAGTGCTCTATTGTGCATCAATCACTATAGAAATACACAGCGGCATAGAGAGTACACTGAGCAATAAAATCATTAATTTGAATTAAAATGTTTATTTTACTGCTCTGTGCACTAAATCACCAGAATAACAATTTGCTGTTACATTCATCTCTTGTCCTTTTTACATTATATTTTGTTGGCCTGTAAAGCAGCATGGCATTGTGGTGGTTATCACTGTTGCCTCATGGCAAGAAGGTCCTGGCTGTGGCCTTTCTGTGTGGATTTTGCATGTTCTCCCCAGGTTTGTGTGGTTTGTTTCCAGGTACTCCAGCTTCCTCCCACAGTCCAAAGACAAGCATTTAGTGAGGTAAGGTTCATTGATCATTCTAAGTTGCCCAAAGGTGTGCAAATGGTCGTCTGTCACGATGTGAATAGAATGGGATAGGTTCAAGTCCCCCCGTGACCCTGATAATAATAAGAATATATATTTTGATGTTATATTTTTAAGTTCTTTAGAGATTTTTTATTAACATTTTATCATCATCTGATACTGTCTGTAGCAAGTGGCTCTCAGCGATTCTGTATGATCACTTTCTCTGTGTGTGTGTGGGGGGGGGGGGGGGGGGCTGGGTCTGTTCTGGGTCTGTCTGGGTCTGGGATTGCTGAGCTTTGGTCCTTCTGGAACATTGTTATTGAGGGTGGGGGGGGTTCCCCTCCCTGCTGCTCCTTGCTTGGTCCTGCCTTGCTAGGCGTTTTTCTTGTGGTTGCTGGCCTGCTCCCATGGAGGTTGTGGTCTGAGGTGCCTTGGGCCTCTTTATCATGCAGTGGGGGCTCCACTGGATGTTGGGCGGTACCTGGATCCCTGGACCCCGTCCTTTGCACGTACCAGGGTTGGCTGCCCACTGCCTCTGGTTCTTTGGCACTCCTGCCCTTTCGCTGTGGGTGCTCAATCTGGGGCTTCCCTCTGCTAGGATGGACGCACAGTTGTCATCGAGATGTGTGAGTTCAGGTCCTCGCTACTCTTCAGGGGCTGTGGATGGGCCAAGGTCTCCTGGGTCTGGCTCTCCAGACTGCATTGTAGCAGTCTCTCACCCTCATTTTTAGGTGTGATTCATGGAAAAAGCTCATACACAGACCCGCACAGTCTCTGTCTCGCTTTCTTTCTCTGTCACACACACACACACACACACCTGTTTGTGCACCTCCCTTTGTTTTGTCTTTCAGACACTTTATAATTTTTTTAGTGTGTTTTGTTACAGATGCAGCAGTTGGAGATCCAGCGGCATGCTGTTGGCTTCATCCTTCATCACTTTCTCTTTTTCTTTGTGTCCACTTTCTTTTTCTATTCCTCTGCCTTCTTCTGCCATCTTTCACCAACCTGCCGTTCACCCTTTCCAGCATGATGCTCACTCTGATAAAAATATGAATAATAAAATAAAATTAATAAATAAAGCAAAAAAGATTAAGATTTGAAACTGAATATTAAAACATTAAACAAATGGTGAATGTATATTTTTGCAACCTTATTTCATTGAGCCAGAATTAGGGAATAAAATTGCTATTCCATATAAGTAGCAAGGATACCTTTCTTGTTTTGCTGTTGGCCCAGTGTAAATGTGTGTCTGTCAAGACTGGTTGACAGACTGCGCTCTTGTCTTTGTGTGCAATAAAAAGAAAAGTAATGTCCATATTCACAAGGTAGACTGCGCCACTATTATCCTTCTCCAGCAAACAAACTGAAATCAGCTGATTGTAGTGCAAGCTCATAAGAAAAATCAATAGGCAATGGCAATGCAGTTATTATTTGTTTGTCTGCATTTGTTTGATGACTTGTAATACTGTATTTAAATATGTTGGTCAATCTAAATTCCTACTTCAAAATAATCTTTAAACTTGCTGAGTGTAGAATAAAGGAGCTAAGGTTCAGTCAACAATTCTTTCATCAATACTTGCTTCACTGAATTAATCAAAAAACTTTAAATCTTCTAATAATTCCTTTTGTGTTATTTAAGCAGTATCCCTGGTCATTTGCATTTGTACCCCATCAAAATTTTTGATGAAATGAGATCCAGGCAAGCGGGTTTTCTGGAAAACACTTCTTGTCTTATGTCTTCAGGGAGAATAAGAACACGGTAAAACCTGTAAACCTGTAAAGTAAATCATATCCCAACTGCAATTACTATAGTTACTTAACAGCTAAGAAATCTGTGTAATATGTTCCCAGGTCAATATTGCTGTGAAACTGTATTCTATTCTTCGCTGGCAGGACTGTAAACAAACGATGCAGAGACAGCCAGTCGTAATTGGCATCACGGAGATATGAAATCAGTTGGACTAGCCAGAGAATCTGATGCTTTGAAACCCAAAACAGCACAAGGTCATTGCTCTGCTCATTTTCGCATTGTGGCAGATGGTAGAATAAGGGAATGGCAGATGGAAAATGAAGGATTAATCCAAAAATTAATATCCTCTCTAAGTGACTAGAAGTGAAAGTTGTGCTAATTCAAACTTTTATATTGACGGTGATTAAAAACTCCACATAATATGGAAAAGGGTAACTCATGCAGATAAACCTACAGTGACCTGGCTCAGTTTCAGCACCTAAGTGTTTTCTTCTAATCTCTCAGGAGCACATCTTTCTTAGTTGGTGGCCATGGATAAACATAGCAGAGTATATATCAGCTAAAGAATCTCAGGACATGGATCTAGTAGAGACTACTACTACTACAATTAGAATTGGTTCCAGAAAGATCACTGTGTTCATCTGGATGCAGTGGGAGAAATGTTTAATAGTTTATCAAAGTGACTTCTTGAGTCTCAGCAGGTTTCCCCAACCTGATAAACAGGACAGTTGCATAATGACCCAAAAATAGCACCTCTGCCTAACAATGAGCAACAAGCTCACATTAGGCAGGTTTAACCATACTTTTACTACAAAGATATTCAAACATATCCACTTTGAATATCTTTCTGGCCTTGTGTATTTTGCTGGCACAAGTAAAGCTACTTAGATTTTTAGATTAGGTTTTCCTACAGGTACATAGAGCTCAAAAGAAGGTGAAGAAATCCTGTCTGGAGGAGGAACATGTGAACAATAAATGATTTAGTACTGTTGTGCAATATAAATACACATAACTCATTTGTGCTAAGAACACAAAAAGAGATGGTGTTATATATTACGACTCCCTTGAACAGCTAAAAGTAACAAATGTCAACTTATGTGTTTGGTGTTGTCAATATATAAAGTTTGTCTTCGATGTCACTGCAATGCTTTCTGTGCATGTTCAGACTTTGTCTTGTATAGAAAGTAAGCCTGCGCAATGTGAATTTTATGAAGTGTAGACTTACTAACCTATTTACTGCTATGTCACAAAGTATATGCACAGTATATACCTGGATGCGTTACTGTGGTTTCTAAAAGCAACAATGTCATTTACAGTTAATTGTGGAATATCTTTTTGGACAATTTTCATTTCATTTAAAGTTTTAAGTAAATAAGTATAAGTTTACTTGAAGTCCAAATTTAGATGATTTTTTTTTTACTTTTAAAGTCATTTTAAAAACATTTATCTTCTTCAGTTTTGTTTTGTTTTTTTAGTTTTTGTGTGTGCTTATATATTACAGATTGCAGCTGTAACAGTTCTTTTTATTTTATGCTATATTATGTTTTTAAAGCTAACTTGAAAAAAGTTGCTTTCCCTTTGCTATCCCCCGATGAAGTTCTGACTAATGTTTCTTCATGGAACAAGGTCTCATTACAGGACTTGACACTTCAGAGTTATGGTGACATTTGCAGCAACTTAATCTTGTCAGGAGCAATGAGTGGGTCAATAGCTGTTCATGAGTATTGACCATAGTACTTAAAAGCCTTCATCTTTAACTTTGGTGTATGGGACACACACTGCCAGGTGGGATAAGCTCCAGCCCCTCATAGCCCTAAATTGGATAAGAGAAAGAAGATGGTTGGATGGATGGATGGATGGATGGATGGATGGATGGATGGATGGATGGATGGATGCATGCATTGATGGATGGATGGATGGATGGATGGATGGATGGATGGATGGATGGATGGCCTGTCAAGGAGCATCTAATCAGTTGGCAGTGATTGCAAAACTAATCAATAAGCATCTAGGTCAAAAATCTTTAGTGAAATGCTGCCTGTGCTCTTTGCTCATTCCCCTGGAGTTAACAGACCAATGACAAGTTAAATGGAGCCATTCAGAATAATGAGTACCACAAGTACAAGTCAAAAGCTCTTTTTAGTATTAAATTAGTGTGAGGGTACTGAGTCATGGCTATTAAGTCAGTTGAAGGGTGAAATTAGCACACAGCGTGAACCTGTGAAATTTAGGACAGCGCAGTGGTAATTGGCTGAGATGCTTTAGCTTCTAACCTGTTTTTGTGCACAGGGGGAGCGAGGGCAATTTGCCATGAAAATGCTCTGCCTGATACTGCCTGCTGAGACAGTGGTTGTGTGCTGGACTGAAAAAGGTTAGTTTATTCAACATTTTACCTGTAATTAATGTTCTGATTGAGTCCTTCTTTATAGTCTAAAAAATACTTCTTAACCTGTAGATCACAAAGTAGTTGTAGCAGGGTCACAGGAAGACAAAAAAGGTTAAGCAAAAGCATGCTGAAATTATGATTTTATTCACAGGAATGAGTGTACAAAATAGAGTGCAAAACGGCCAAGGATTGAAATGACGACACAAAAAATCAAAACGAGAAACGGCAGAAGCGAAAATGTGATAAAAAGTATTCTAATTGCGATTATGACTTTTTATATAAGTTTTGGAAACATTAGATATCGATTGGCTCACAACCAATGTACAGCTGAGCAGCAGGAGTGATTTAGATCACTGTTAGTGTAGCTGTAATCAACAAGTCATGCCGTCACTTTGTTGTAATTGGATGTAAAGGCACATGTCTTTGCTTATTTTCTATCTTTGCAGTTGTTTCTCATTAGGACATTTTTGCATCTTTGTCGTGTCTCATGTTTCATTACGGTCACTTTAGGCATTATATTTCTGTTGTTGTGTGTTTCATCATGTAGTTTTCCTGTCAGGTTGGGCATCTTTCTTATTAGTTTTGCATTTCTTATTTTGTGTTAAAAAGATTCCATGGGTTCCCTGAGCCTTCAGCTCCTTGACCTGATCCTCTGATGAATTTGTAAGTTTGCTCATTTACAAAGAAATGAACAGTATTTTTATTATAGTTTAATTTTAATGGACAGACAATACATCAGCCAAACACACAGAAAGAACATATTGCATAAAAGTTATAAATTAATTTGATTGAACACAGACATAATTCTGTTTGGGTTTTTTTGTTTTTGTGTTCATGTGACAGACATTAAGTCAATCAATCATTTATCCTCCTAATCTCATCACCCACAGAGTAGAGCTCCATGTGAAAGATGGGAGAGCAGCAGAAAACTATGAAGGTAAAATGCAAAATATGAGAGCTTGTAGAAATAGTGAGAGTGTGTCGAAAAAATTGTATCTTGAAATTCTCACACACATTTGTGAAATTTTAAATTTTGAGTTACAGAAAAATTATTCAAAAGTGTGCAGATTGATTTACACACGTATACAGATATCTGCAAACTTGTAATTCAAATTTTACTCATATTTATTTATTTATTACGTACAACCTCAGGTCTGTGATTACAGCCTCTGATATCTCAAACACACAATGATACCAACCTAAGGAATAGGACGTTTGTTTCCTTTGATGCAGGCTGAATGGATGAAAAGCATGAAAACAACTTTAAACACTTGGTTTCAAACATGACTGTAATGCAAGGATTAGTCTCTTTAGTGCTACCAACAAATCTGTCCATACTCTTTTAGTATATCTTTGTAAAATAAACAAATAATTTATTTTCAAAATGTTATTGATTTACTATAGCGCACACAAAAGACATACATTAGACATTATACAGACAGTATACATTTGACCGTTGTTTTTAAGTGAATAATATAATAAGGTTTTTATGCCAATAGTTAAATGCTGAGAGATCAGAGAGGTCCATGTGTTGACCTAAGCTATGATAGCCTTGTCATCACTTGTCAGGTCTGTAAATGCCATTAGCATTTATCTTTCGTCGTGCCACTGAGGAAGCTCACAGTTAATAGAGATATAGGCTTTAGAGATCAGCTCAAATACATCTCAGAGCAAACTACTCCCCTTCTGTCCCTGCAGTCGCCTTTTGTCTGAAAGCCATTATAATACATAATTATAGTCCCTGGTAATAATTGTTAGAAGGATATCATACACCTATTACAGCAGAAATTATCAGATACTTGCACTCCTAAAGGAGTGTTAAACTGATTTCATGTGAGTGATATAAAGTGTTCTGGAATGTGTTGAGTAGCCTACGATACAGCAGAGACACATTACTTCCTTATAGGTATATTAGGGATATTTGAGAACGATCTTGGGTTTATTGTTAGAAGAAATTTAATATTTTCACAATAATCTCAAGGGGGAGAGATCTGGATTCTTACACGGAGCTCAAATCCTGTAAAAATATGAAGCGTGAACAATTATCAGTTACTAGCTCCATTCTGAAGAGCAGATAGCAGGATGGTGGTTTTTACAGCAGTGGTTCTGTGTGTGTGTGTGTGTGTGTGTGTGTGTGTGTGTGTGTGTGTGTGTGTGTGTGTGTGTTGCTCTCCCCTTCCTCTGCACAATTTGTCTTCCTCCCTCAAACTGAAGGTGTTTCCGCTCATAATCGTGGGCATAGTTTATAAAGAGGAAGAGGGGGAGAACCAGAAGAGCTGTTTGGCCATTCAAGGCAGTGTGTGCACTGTGTGTGGATGTGAGAGGAGGACTCCTTGTCATTGCATTACTCCCATTGGGTGAGGTGTTCAAATAGTGTGTTGTTTAGCAACAGACATGCACCAGATTTACTGGTTGGAGATTGTTTTGAGTTCTAGTTAGTATGACATTAATAAAATAAACCATGTTTTTTGTTGCCTGTGATTACCTTGGCCTCCAACTCCTTCTTTCAACCCGTAGACCTTCTTTTTCTCTATATAGAAGTATACTTGCAGTAGACTTGGTAAGTCCTTGTTTTCCACTTATATTAGTTCGTAGGGAAAAAAGAACTCTAAGAACTCTAAAAACAGTCTAAGGGGGGCACTTGTGTACTGGCCTTGGCTACAGCAATGTTTTTATGTTTTTAAAAAAAAGGAAAAGAAAAATGATGATATACTGTCCACTTTCACTCTGCGTCTCTTAAGCAGTAAGTGGTTCCTCATTGTTTGATAGCTGAACTGAAATGGGAAAACTGACCTGTCAGCTGTAATGTTAGGGTCTGTAGAGCATTTACTAAATAAGAACAGTGTGGGGGAGAGCTTGTTTGAATCAGGTGCACCACTTGTTCACCAGAGTCTATTAAGTCTACTAGCAGCAACCGACCACTCAGCCCAGCCCCTATGAGAGTGGTTTATGTTTTTTCACTTGTTTTTTTTTTAGAGTAGGGCTCCATCATGTAAATTAATCTTTATATATCTAGTGTTTCATGTTCACTTTAAAGAAACCTGTCTGGTCAGGACAGGTTTCTTTCCTGACCAGACAGGTCAGGAAAGAACCTGTCTGGCAAATGACCTTTGCTTAGAATTGTAATGTCTGCATTTATGAGAGAAAGTGTCTATAATTAGGTGCTCGAGAATCTTAATTTGATTTTAACAGCAGGATGGTCGTTGCAGTATTCATAGAAAGATCGGAAAGAGAAGTTATGAAGGTAGTCATAAATTCTTTGAACATTCTTATAAACAAGGGAAAAAAATAAAGCCATCTGGACCAGGTGCTTTGTTATTGGACATTTTATTAAGAGTGTACAATTGTTCTCCTGGAGTATATGGATTTATCTAAAGTCTTGGCCCATTAAATGAGGTGAATCTGTGAATACCTTCCAGATTTGGGTTATGGTCAGTGGTAGAGAACTTTATATAAAACATTTTTTTACAACTGCAGAATTATGGGAAGATTCATATATAGAGCTTTTTTACTGTATTTGAGCCTTCTATACAAATTGCCACAATCACACCTTCTTATTAAGTGCTTTCTATTTAACATTTACATTTTAATAGATGCGTCTGAGAGCAACTTGGGGTTTAGTATCTTGCTCAAGGATATTTTAGCAGCCAGCATTCAAAATACTGCATCAGCCTTCCAATTACTAGATGTCTTGCTCTACTTCCTGAGCTACAGCCACCCCAAAAACGTGGATTTGTTTTCTTAAATCACACAGCACCTTTTCAGAAGGATTTTTTGTGTATGTGCTTTCTAGTAACTTAATTTATTCTTCCAAAATCTTTTTTCTAGTTTGGTGTCTTTTATATATAAATTTGATGTCTTTCTTCGTGTTGTTTGAAGTATTTAAGGAACGCCTAGAGAAGAAGCACATTGAAGTCGTGGAGTGACCTAGCCAGTCTCCAGAACTCAGCCACATAGAAAATCTGTGGAGGGTGTTGAAGCTTTAAACTGCTGAGCAGCAGCCAAGAAACCAAAAGGATTTTAAAGAGTTTCTGCAAAGAGGTCCTGAGATGTATGCAAACTACTGGTGACCAAACTACAAGAAACCTCTTACCACTGCTTGCCAACAAGGATTCCATCCCTGTTTTGCTTGGTGATTCAATTCTTATTTTACTGAGTGACATAAATAGTTGGTTGTGACAGGAATCAATGTAATATTCCAAGTTTCCCAGAGCCCTTATCTGTGATGTGTCGGAAGGTTTTCCGACACATCACAGATGAGAAAAGTTTTAGCAGAGAAAATTGTGTCAGAAAGGGCTGTGTCGGGAAAAATTTTCTGACACAATTTTCTCTGCTAAAACCTTTCTCATCTGTTCTCATCTTTGCCTTTTGACAGTGGAGCAGATCAGACTCAAATCCAGGCCACTGCACTCTGGCCATGGTCACCTGCTCAATTTTGTTTATATTCTTCTTCTTTTTGTTGATGGTTTTTGGGAGCCTGTTTGTAAACCAAGTTTTCCAAAAGGGAAAATAAAACGAACTGAACTGAAGGATGCTGGTAGCATCATGTTGTTGGGTTGTTTGCTGTCAGTTGTACTCGTACATTGCAAAAAGTGGATGAATAATGAAGGACTACCTCCAACCTCCACCTAAGATCAACAGCTAAACAACTGAAAGTTTGACATAAATGAGTCTTCCAACAGAACAATGATCATGAACACACCTCAAACTGGTTTAGAATGGATAAAGCAGGCAAGCTTCTGGTATGGCCTTCCAAAAGCCCTGACCCCAACTCTGTAGAGAATCTGTGGACTATGCTTTAAAGCCAGTACTTTCCTGTACCAGGAAACAATGACTTAAAATAATCCAGACAGGATGAGAAAAATGCATGACAAACAATTTGATATAATGTAACTGAACTTTGCAGTTTTTCTTAAGCAATAAAACATGAGTGAACCAGGTTTAACATCAGCATTTAAAGTGAAACCTGCATCAACGGAACCCAAGGTTCCTGATAGAAGATTTAGAAAATGCGGCAAGGGGACCTACACCGTAAAAAAAAAAAAAAAATCCTAAAAAAACCAGTAATATTCCGGCAGCTGGGGCGCCAAAATAATACCATGAAATAACAGAAAATAACTTTCCCATGAAAATACGGTTATTTTCAGTAATGACAATACAGTTTGTTACCCTAATTCTACATGGGATTTTGCCTTTTTCAAGTGCTTTTAAACATTTAATTAGGAACAATTTAATGTGATTAAACAATGAAATTACCTATAAACAAGGTCGTTGAATGCGGCAATATGAATAATAATACTTAAATGTACAGAAATATACAGTTAACAGTTGGTTTAAATAATAATGGATTGCGTTCATATAGCACTTTATGAGACCCTCAAAGCGCTTTACAATTCCACTTTATAATTCCACCCTGGCCATCACCAGGTGATAGGTGAAGTGTCGGGGCTCGAACCCCGTTGGCATTACAAGGCGAAATGCCAACTCTTGAGCCACGATCGCCCTAAATAGCAATAATTATTATTATTATTTGATGTAAAAAAAAAAGGTTTATACAAATCATTTTATATTTTTTTCCATAGCAATACATTTGAATTTAACAGTTCAATCTTTCAAATAACGGACAAATATTTGTGAAATTATGATGCATTTGTGAATTATTTTAACAATTGAAATATGCATATGGACAGACAAATACATTTAAAAAACAAGAAAATTATGTTTTATTACATTTACAGTAATTTTACGTTAATTTGCATTTGAAATGTAAAATCACAGTCTATTTATGTGAATTTAATGATATTCTAGAAGAACAGTCTAAAACTGTAAAATACACAGTAAAATACTTTTATATTACAATTTTTTTAGAGTTTATATTACCTTAGGTACAAATCGGTTGGGGGCACAAACAAAGACTTCTGTTTTTCCATTAAGTTATTAGTCATCCAGCCTTTAATAGTGCCTTAGCACTTCTGCAAAATCTGTAGCTTAGAACATTCTTGGGGCTTAAAAGAGATATATAACTCAATGTCATCTGCATAATGTTCTTAAAACTGCTCAAAAAGGGCTGAAAATATAAACAGAAACAATAGGGGCCTCAAAACAGGACTTTGTGGTACACCATAGGCAAGAGAAGTGGAAGAAGGCCTTTATTGTAAGCAGCAGCAGATTATTAAAGTCATCAACTTTGTTATGAGAGGATAAATAAATTAAAGCATAAGAAGGTTTTACAGCAGTAGAAGAATTTAGGGTACGAGAACTAACCACAGGGTGAAGTGGAGACAGAAGACCAAGAAAAGTCCAAGTTGAGAAAAATACAATGATGATTAGAAATAAAAACAAATATGATCAAATGTTGATATTTACCCAGAGTAAAAACAAGCTCTAGTGTGCATCCTTTGGTCTGTTTGGGCTAGGTGGATGATAAACAGAAACACAGTCAAAAGGATCCCGATTCCCCACCTTAATCAGCTGTAATTTTGCTGAACAACATGCGAAATGTTCTCCAAATAGCAGCAAGATCTCTGAGATATTTATCTCGAGGTCAGGCCACATGATCATTTTTAACCAAGGAAAAACAATGAATTAGGGAGTTAAACATATTCCACATGCACACCGGCTCTTTCCTGTCGTTATTGCACCAATTATTTTCTTCTACTTTGGTGCTCCAAAAGTAGTAAACTTTCACATGGGCTAAAAGAATAGTCCACAAATAGTGACTGAATTTGAAATTAAAATTTTGAATTAAGGCAGGGCTCATTGGTCATTCCCAAAGGCTTGCAATATGGATGATAAAACAGCATTTGAAAGGATTACCTAATAAAGGTTTGTGTGCCAGAGCCTGGAATTTATGATTGAACACAGTGCGTGTACACAAAGCGCACCAGAGTAGACATGAGGAAAATTAGGCATGATCCAAATTAGAGAATTAAATTAGAGATCCACCTTAGATTGCGAGAGTGACTCTGGTCCATTTGGATCCACCAGGGTTTTGGATAGCATAAAAACCTGAGACTTGCATGGCTGTAAAAAAGAAAAAAAGAAACATATTTTGACTGAGCAGAGTTTGGATCAAGACCAACACCATTAGTCAGTACCAGAAATTTCCACCAGTTAGAAAACACGAATCAAAGCAAAATACCTCTCAGCCAAAAATGAGCATTTGTTACATTTGTTTACCATAATCTCATGTGTTTGTCCAACAATGAACAGCATCAGAAATAAAGGGAATAGGAATCATTGGAGTAAAAGTCTTCAGTCACCCCAGAGCTGAGGTAGCTTCTCCATGCTACACAGCCATTTCGTTTCTATCAGGGTTGGGTCATTTCAAAAGTGCCACTGAAGCCTGACTTTATCTGGCAATCCACATTACTCTCTCTGGTCACACATAGCACTCAGCCAGACAGGGCAGAAGAAAAATGCTTCACACTTTCTTTTATTTATACACCCACTCGTGATTTTTATAACTAGAAATGAGCAAATTTTATCCAGCAGAGACATTACCTAACTTAACAACAGCAACAAACAAGTCTGCATTTGCTTGATTATCCTGCTACATGACACTTGAGAACGGTATCTAAACTGTATGAATTCTCTGAATGATTTCTGATATAATACTTTCTTTGGCATTATTTACCAGAGTTTGTCAGCTGACAGAGCAGCCAACTGGAGCGATGCATCTTTCACTACATCATGGGTAATGGAAGTGGAGACAAAGGAGTAAATGGGCTGGAGGAGAGGTACCATTGATAGAGTAACACAAGGGCCCAAGGTAGCATACCATTTATTCAAGTTTATATGAAGCGGAAACATTGTGCAAGGTTGCTGGACAAAAGCTGCTGACTCATTAGGCTCATAGTTTAGGGAATAAACAGAGATGTTAAACTGAAGGAGGGGTGCAAGCCAGCATACTCTACATGTCAGTTTCCAGTCAGAAGCTATGATACTTTAAACTCCCACACACACACTCAAACATAGATAGATAGATAGATAGATAGATAGATAGATAGATAGATAGATAGATGGATGAACATAACTTAACACCTATTTCACTCTAGCTCATCCTTTCATGCTTAATGATTTTCATGTCTGCTGTTGGGATCTTTCTTCTGCTTTCCTTGCAGCACGTCTTTTATTTCAAAAATGTATAATGGAGGGGTTTAACTGAGCCATGCCACTAAAATATATATTACTGCAGCATAGGTCTTCTTTTCACTATAGTCTGTATAACGAGAACCACTAAACTATCCAAGTCAGTTACCCAGTGACATGAAGGTCAGTCAGTCTAGAAGATTGGAAAAAGAAGGGGTGGCTGTAGCTCAGGCGTTGGAGCAGGTCATCCACTGATTGGAAGGTTGATGGTTCGATTCCTGGCTTTCCTGTTGTCTGCATGCCAAATATCCCTGGGTATGGGGTTGTTCAGGGTTGCTCTCCGATCAGAGTGTGAATGCTAGATAGGCACCAACAGTTTAGAAAAAGTGCTGGTGTGATTGGGTGAATGAATAAGTTGTATAAAGTGCTTTGAGTGCTCAGATAGAGTAGAAAAGCACTATATAAGAACCAGTCCATTTACCAAGAAAGTTCCATTTTTGAATGTAATTGTTAGTAGTGTATCCATCAGATGTCCATTAGTGGGTAAATTGATTTAGGTGAGAATGAAGTTATTAAATATTTTTCATTTATGCTTTGTTTACAATCCTGCTACCTAATTAACCCCTTAGAATCCGCCAAGTCACTGGTGACCTGTATAACATAAGGTTGGTCTCGAGTCAGACGCTCACAAATTTTCAGAAAGTGTTACCTTTCAAATAAATTCTCATGTTTTTGACTTTTTATTTTTCTATTACAAGCTTTTCTGTTTGTTTGTTAATAGGCAAAAATTCTATAAAAGGAGTGGATGTTAGCCCATACAAAACACTAACGCTAGATTAGGGTTGTGGTTTACCTGGGAGACCTTAAGTCATATGTGTTATTTCATTATGCTGATGTTTTCAACTTTCCTTTCTGCATGTATCATCCACCACTCATATGTGCCATGCAGCGGTTAAACTATCAGAAGCTAGCAGGACCATTGTAAACACTGCAGAGGATCTAATCAGAGCACAGAGGACCACTTCAGCCATGAATCCTGGGTTTTTCCCTCTGTGGGTTTTCTTTTGTGCAGTTCACCAGGGAGGTATTCCAGTGGATGAGTGACACGACACGCAAATTCTCCCTCTTCCTCTCCTTCTTTCTCTCTGTCCACCTGTCATTGTTTCGTGCTGTCTCTTTATCTCACTGTGAGGAAGAAGACACTTGTCTCCTTCCTGTCATGTGTTATTGTACAGCAGCATAAAGGGACATCGTCCAGCAGCAGTGCAACTGGAAGCCACATAGAGAGAAGCCTTTGCAGAACACTTCAAGGGCCTGTCATTCTCTGCATGTTGAGGACAGCAGGGAGCAGGACAATTCATGTCCAAGGAGCTGTGGTGCAGGATTTGAATAGAATTCTGTGAATGGCAGTTAGTCTGGTGAAGCCAAGCCAGAAGGTGATGCACAACAGCCTGTGTGCCTGTACAACAATAAGGAAATGCACGTGCCCTCACCTCGGGGGATGTGTATGTACAATGCATTCATATCTGCACCTATTTCCATTTATTTGTGCATGTCTGCCAGCGTGCGATTAGGAAATCATGCTCCTTGTCTATCTGTGAACTCCCTGAGAGTGTTTTCAACAACTGAATCAAAGGCTATTCCCAATTTGTTTGTGTGGATCACGCAACCAAGACGCAGCTGAGTGGAATGTTAAAAAAGGTGCCCTGGGGGAGCCCTAGTCTCCAACGTTACCAGTGAGGAGTGAATGCTTAAGTGCTGGTGCTGAAGCTGCAGACAGCAGAAGGAGGAATAGGGGTAGCCAACTTCTGCTTTCCTCTTTGGGGATATTCCCAAACCCCCGAGAGCTGCACTGTTTGTGTATTTTTGATGAAGTTCTGTTTCTCCACTGGGGGCTTGTATTGTGAATTCTAAGCAAACAGAAGAGGATCAGACAGCATGGTGATGAAGAATGAGTAGACCAGTGTAAATTTATGTGCTTTCTGACTGCTGATTTCAGAGGCAGGATGTATGGTAACCAGCAGACCAGCTCCTCAAAGGCCAGATTTAAGATTCCCCCATGCTGCTGCTTAGATTATGACTTAAGGGTATAAGCTGACCTCCGATAAAATGCCAGAGGGCAACTTCCTCATGTATTTCAAGTAGTCCTGTTCCTAGTGAAAGGTAATTCTCTAAGCATAACTGCATCCCTGAACAGAAAAGGACTACAGGGAGCAAGAGGATGACAAATATAATTTAACTTTATATGCATTTAAATCAGGGTCAGGAAGGGTTTCCAAACCTATAGTCACGAGTAATGGAATGCCAATAGTAATTTTGTAAATCTGTCAGATGAATTTCAATGAAAAACTATGTCTGGATGGAAAAAAAAAGATATTTCACTGTAAAGTAAAAATTAGACTGTGGAAATCTGAGCTAACAATATGTGTGGTAATGTTACAGATGTCAAATGCACTTCAGTGGAACAAGAAGTGCTTTTTAAACATGTGCAGATACAAAGCAGAAAGTTCCCACCCCCTGCCACCATGGTCCTGAGTCACAGCCTGTTACGGCAGCTCGCATAGATGGTTTTTATATTTATTTTGATAACTCTCTCAGCTGATAAAGCTGATTTATGCTACTTGAGATAGTTTTGGTTTTGCAAGTCTTGTTAAGTCAAGTTATACAAGTTGTTTTGTAGCATTATACTTTTGGCAATGGAGAAAATTCCCCAGCTGGCAATTGTACTGCCCAGAGGAAGGTTTCATGAGCCCGGGAGCAGTTTGGGGTGTGAAGACTCACAAAGTAATATGCTACATTATGTTTTTCAGTAATGCAGTGACGTAACGCATTACTGCGCTAAATTCAACGGTTGCATTACAGTTACAATGATGCCGTTACTCCCGTTACAAAGCTTCTACAGTTATTATGGCATGCATAAAAATGATCACACTTTCATTCAGAGGAGGGACTCCAATATCTATTTCAATTCAATTCAGTTTAATTGGGTTTATTTATATATCACCAAATCACAGCAACAGTGCTTTATATCTGAAGGGAAAAACCCTACAATAATACAGAGGGAAAAGAAGAATGCTTATCAGCTTTCCACTTCTCTATGGATTATTCTCCTTGTCCTTCTGTCCATCTTGTTTTTGTTGTGAAAACTGCAGTACTCTACACTGAATAATGTATTATGTAATGGAATTTTCAAGATTTGCCTCTTTGCATTGATCTAAACTCTGACAAATACACTTAATTATTTCACATCAATCTTTTTCTAGCAGTTATTTCCACTGAGTTTGCTCAATACAGTAATAAGTGATAACTTAACTATAAATTTCTCCTCGCCCACATCTGTACGTCTATCTGTCCATCCTTCCTCTCTCCCTCTCTCTATAGATCCCTTCACTTTGTCTCTTCTGTTTTTCTTTCTGTTCTTCTCAGTTTGTCTCTTGTTGTTTTCTTCTCTTCTCTGGGGTTCTGAAGGAGGCAATTAATCAATTAATGGAAGGCTCTACCTTTGTAGCACAATGTAGGGCCTACAAATTTTGATTGGAGAGCTATTTAAATATATCTGCACAATATAGATGCCTACCTATATTGCTAGTTAGTGCTAGATTGTCTCCTGAACGTCTCACAGCAAAAAAGACAATTGGTGCTAATTTTGAAAAAAAAAAAAAAAAGTGCAGGTAGATGAGACCTACACATCTATTATAACTTCATCCACTAAACTGGAACTTGTGCCACTTGTTCAATTTAGTTTTTGGCACTAATTGTTGCCTAGCAACAGAAGGTTTCATGTCAAGTCATCACTTATTGTTATTCAATGTAAGTCATTTCAGAAAGTATTTAGAGCCATTCACTTTTAGCATGCTTTATAAAATTGGATTTTCAGTCGACATTCAGTAACCTGTTATAACAAAGTGTTACCGTATTTTAAACTTTGCTTACTTATAAAAAAAATCAAAAACTGAACAATCATTCAGAACCTTATGTTTCCAGTCATGGGTAAGTCTCTACAGGCTTGGAACACCTGGATTTGGACAGTTAAGCCCATTTTTTAGGCAGATTCTGTCAAGTTTTGTCAGAATTGATGAGAAGCATCTGTGAAGTACCGTCTTCATGTCTCTGCACAGAAACTCTGCTGCTTTTAAGTCTTGGCTTCAGCTGGGCCACTCAGGGACAGTCACACACTTGTCCTGAAGTCACACTGTTGGCTTTTTAAGGTCTTTGTCATTCTGAAAGCTGAACCATCAACACAGTCTCAGGTCATTGCACTCTGGAGCAGTTTTTTTTTTTTTTTTAAGAACTTCTCTTCTGGCTGGATTCATTTTTTACTCATATCAGACAAGTCTCCTTGTCACAGCTTTAGAGAAGACCCCCAATGAACATGATCCACCCAGCATGCTTCACTGTAACTTATTGTGAAAAGGCTAATTTATTTTTGAAGAATAATATTTATTATATGTAAAGTTTTTTGTTTTTTAATGTTTGAAATTTGACTCTGGCTTATGATAATCACAAGCATCTCATTTATTATTAGAATATTTAAGAATCATCAAGAACCTACACAAGGAGGTTAAGCTACAGAAGGTCGCTGGTAAAAAGGCTGGCTGTGTTGTATCAAATCATATTAATAAAAAGTTGGCTGGGAGGGACACGCATAGTAATAAACGCTGCACAATTACCACAGCCTTGAGAAGATTATCAAGAAATGTTGATTCACGAGCTGCAAAAGGAGTGGACTGCCAGCACATGAAGAGCCAACATGCACAAATGTCAGGAAAGGGGCTACAGATGTTGCATTCCTATTATCAGGCCACTCCTGAACCAGAGACCAGAAGATGGTATTTCAATATGGCTGCATTAAAACTTGTTTTTAGATTACAAACTGCAGGAAATTTCCAGTTATGTTCCTGTTAGATGTTTATTTCAGGTGGAAAGAATTGCTCTGAAAGAATGATATCTGAGGTCCTCCATAGTCCTTCAAGAAGTAGCTATGCTAAAAAGCCTCTGAGCAGTTCTTTTGAAGTCTTATCTAAATTAACTTCAATTGCAGTGGTGGACAGGAATAATTAAAGTTAAGTCACTGGCTACATCTGATATAAATATCTCAAAAACATTTCTTGATTTGCCCTTTCTTGGGGAAAAAGACATTTCCCAGTTTTGAGGGGTGGCTGTAGCTGAGGAGCTAGAGCAAGTCACCTACTAATTGGAAGGTTGGTGGTTTGATCCCTGGCTACTCCAGTCTACATACCAACTATTCTTGGGCAAGATACCAACCTCAGGTTGCTCTCTGATGCATTCATTGGAGTGTGGATGTTAAATAGAAAGCACAAAAAGTGTGTGAATGAGGAAAGCAAAGACAGACACTCTCTCTACTTTTAAGATTAGGTCTAAGTTAAACCTTTCCTTTTGCTTATAGGTGGATCGGTTGAGTCTGAATGCTCCTTTAGTTATGCTGCAATAGGTCTAGGCTGCTGGGCACTTCCCATGTTGCACAGAATGGTTTTTCTTCACATACCTCTTTTATTCTCTATGATTTTAAGCACAGCTCTGCATTTAATCATTAGTATTAATCTCTGGCTCTCTTCCACAGTATGTTTGTTGTCCTGTCTCCTTCCCCTCACCTCCAACTGGTCGTGACAGATGGCTGCCTCTCCCTGAGCCTGGTTATAGCAGAGGTTTCTTCTGTTAAAAGGGAGTTTTCCCCTCCCACTGTCAATAAGTGTAAGTGCTTGCTCATTGGGGGTCATCTGATTGTCGTGGTTCTCTCTGTATTATTGTAGTGTCTTTACCTTACAGTATAAAGTGGCTTGAGGCAAATGTGATTTGTGATTGCTATGTAAAGTGAAATGAATTGAAGTTAAGTTGTGTACATGTCCATGATGAATGCTTTTCATGCAGTTTCTTTGCTTTATCAGGTTTATTTTTATACACATTCAGAAAATATACAAACACACACGTACACAGTACAGTGCCCCCTTGATAATCTGACATTCTATCACAATTCATGATCATACATTTTTAATCAGGCACAGAGCAGAGCTAAATAACCTGTATGACCTTACTGCACACTATGAACATGCATAGTTCTCTCTTCAAGGTTCTCCACTGCTAAAATCCGTGAAAGCCACTTATATACCAGACAACATCCTATGTAGGAATAAAACACTGACACGCCCTTCACTCTGAAATCTTATCTTAGCGTATAGGAAATCCTCCCAAACTTATCTCAGCCATTTATCAAAATCTTCAGTAGCTTTCTGTGTGTATATTTATCTTCCTCTTCCCATCCTTTAGTTTACAGGATTCATTTTCTGCCTGCCTGATAATTTATCCAGCCTCAAAATCCTGACACATCCTGATGTTTTTCTATCTCCCTCCCCCATCTGACTATTCTGAGCCAGAGCACAAGTCTGCCCCCTGGCGTTTACATCCTGTCATGTCTGCCTGTGCTTTCCAGAACTATGTACTCATTGTCAGTGAATGTTATCATTTTTCTAAGTAGATGAATTTCGTTTGAGCTTATTTGATGAGATAAGTCACACACAGAACATTAGATTGGATGCCCTAATTTCTAAGTACATGAGTGCAGTATACTGCATACTGCAAAGTATATGGTGAACTAAGATTAAAAGATGGACTCTTGTGAATCAGCATTTCCACTGAACATATAAAAGCAAACCTGTATAAAATAGTAAAAGTAGCTTTACTTCAACCAGCTAGAGCAGAAAAATGCTGCATTTATGTTAATTTAGTAACAGTAATAATACATTATTTTACAGACTTCACAGAATGTCGCTTGCAATGGAATATTTTTATGTTGCAAAACATCTGTCATAATCAAGACATCCCACATCTGTAGGTATGATGTGTGTATCACTTATGTCCATTCATAGAAATTGCTTCACCTCAATTTTTCTCCAATCACTGTGTGTTGATATTAATTGCTGTCCCAGTGGTTTGTTTTTTACGCATTTTTGTTTGATATTTGTATTTTTATGCCTTTATGCCAGCAGCAGCCATGCCTGGAGGCATTATGTTTTCAGTTTTTGTCTGTTCATGCATATGATAATTCAGGAAAGCCAAGTGGGAAATTTACATCGGCATGTTCACTTTCCACTCAAGCATAAAATGATAAGAATTTGGATGTCAAAGATTAAAGTTATTTTGATCCCCAAACAGTTTTTTTTTTTAACCTTGCCTAAATTAAAACTGGTGGGTGTCTAGTATTCCCACAATGGCTGCATCATATTTTGTCTCCATCATAGCCACTGGAACTGATTACATCTCCTCAAGACAATGCTTGTAATTATGAAACTCTCCACTCATGGTCATTAAAAAATGACCCCATCAAGTGGCAACCTTGGAAGGCAAAGTGCCAAAAAACTGCAGTTCCTCAAACAGCTGGCTCAAAAGGAAGTCAATCCCCATTGGCTAACATTTAAAATTTATCCAAATTAAAAATCATTTTTATCTGATAGATGATCTGTTTTGCCAGTAATTCTTAGCTGGTAAGTTAGCACGCCAGCAAATTTCCCAAATATGAGCCATTCTGGCTCCAAAATAATAAAACAATAAACAAAAACATAAATAAAGAAAAAACAACATGGCAGCCTAATCCATTTCATCACTAACCAGTTTTTTGATATTTATATTGAAAGATTCCTATCTTATCATTTTATTTCTTCTTCTTTTTTTTTTTACCTTGCACAGCCCCTTACTGTTCTTTATTCTTTTATCAAAGATATGAATAAACCGCATTTTTCTCTCTATGCTGCATATTTCAGTGTGAGTCAGTCTGAAATCTACCTCCTATCCCCTAAGTTGTTGTACCTCTAAGTGTCTCTCTGCATGCAGGACCTGGAGTGATGAATGCTGCTCATCACTTAAGCCCATTAAACAGTTCGTTACCCATCTGTCTCTTTCCCCGTCTTTTCCTCTGTTCCTCTGTCATCACTTCTTGGTCAGGTTCCAGTCTTGCTAATGCGACTAAAATGAGCCGTGTGCGTGGCAAAGCAAAGTGGATCACATTTGTGGAGGCTTTTTAACACTTCACACTATAACAAGACAACAAGACTCAACACACAAGGAACAGACAAAGCAGAGAGCAAAGACACAGAGAGCACAGGCGGTTCATTTGGACAAGGGTTAAACACACAAGGTATGAGACACTTCATATAATGGCTAATTAAACCAAATTAAAAGTGAGCCACAGAGACTTAATTTAACTGCATTATTATGGCATACACTGCTTTGGTCATTTTGTCAAGGAAGGAAAAGGAAAAAGGGTGGGAATGAAAAATATACTTTAAATGATAAAGATGCAATAAAATCTTCATCAAGTATTCTAAGACCATAAATTATAGCTTTAAGAACTTAGAAAGAAAGGAGTAAAGTGAAATTCCAGCATCCTGGCAAACATTTTGGTTTTTAATAACCACCAGATCCATTTCACAGTCTTTACTCTGGGTTGAAAAATACTGCTAGAAGAAGTTTCTTAAAGCTTGCCTGGTAGTCCTTGATAGAAGCATGAGAAAGTTTGTGTCCAAGAACCTTTTTATTTTACTTTTTTATCTTTAAGAAAAATTTAATGAAACATTCCTGATTCAAAGAATGTCAAGAAAAATCCTGAGACAATAACTCGACCTCCTGATCTCCCAGTCTGTGATACATTTTTGGTCCTACTGTGTAAACTCACTAGAAGTAATGGTTGTGATAGTCCACACACATTAAGTACGCCATGCAAGAAATGAAATGAAATTTAGATGTACAGAAAAGGAAATGGATTAATAATGTGGTTTATCTTTAAGAAAATACATAAAGCCCACTCCTGTAATGCTACTCTCTCTACCTGGGATGGCTGTTGTGTGGCTATCCATAAATCCATTCATAAAATAGTTGTGAATGTGTAACATCTATTTAACAAAAAAACATTCATATAATTTCTTCATTGCAATATATAGAAAATGTATAGGTTCCAGAAGCCAATGCAGAAGTGCCTCAAATCTACAGTCATCTGGTGGACTTCATTTAGAATTTACTTAATAGGTGTATATGGTTCCCATCCACATGTGGAAGTTTATGGTAAGTTTATGGTACGTTTGTGACTGCTTTGTTACAGATTCTAGAGGGAAATGTGACTTGCTGAGTGTGAACCACTGAGAAAAGGGGGATGAGTGAAGGGTTTAAGGTAACAGACAAAATTTTTGGTATTGCACTAAGAGCTCCGAATCATCCATCCAAAATGGCAATTACACACTCATTCTGATAGCATTTGCCCCTGACTGCTAGAAGCAACCAATACGGGCTTCACAACAGGCATAAGACATGCTTTTTCCCATATTAGATTTAGCACAATTTGCAGTAAATTGCATGCCACAAATATTAGTGTGATGAATGACCATTGAGCAGCCAGGCTACAATTATTGCAGGCTGGATTTAGAACAACCCAAGTCTTATTATTTTTATTTATGAAAGTTTTAATTTTCATACCTTAACAGCTCTGTGCAACACTAGTGACCTATATCAGCAGCAAATATAAACAGCGCTAACTGGGTAATTGGCAGCCTTTTATACCCTGCTGCTAATGAGCCACACTTTACATAACATGCTGGGGGTATTTCCAAACTTCCTAAAAGCCATTTAAGCCCCGTAACCATTTATATATTAGAATTTATAATTAAAACTATCAGCCAATAGCATCTGTAAATCCATTTGCAATAAGACCGTGTAACCCTACAATTACCAAACGCACCCAAACTCTCCACGCATTACCCTGTGACAAAGTGGGTGAGAAGACCATTTGTCTATATTCTTAGTTAACATTCTTGCTTTGAGTTAACCATATTTAACATGCAATCTGCAATAGGCAAACATCTACTATCCCGGGTTTGTTTATGTTCTGCACTTTTACAGATTATATAATATAACATCTTGGTTTAAATCAATTCATACAAGTTTGTTAAGTTAACATGTTCTTTATTTCAACTGTTAATTGGTCTTGTTTAGAACTTACCTTACCTACCTGTCTTCCAGAAGCAAAAGGAGGAAATGTAGTTTTACTTCCTGCTTTATAACTTCTGGGTTCGTTTGAGGTCACAGGAAGAGACCAAGTGCAGAAGGGGAAGAACTCTTATAATTTAATAAAGTTGATTTTAGAGGGTTTGAGAAGAAATAGATTTATTGTTGTAATATGTATTGATTACACCAGAGTTTATGTTGCCAGTAAAGAGGAGTAGTAGATCTTACCAACCTACTGAATGGAATAGTCCAGAGGAGAAATTGTTTGGTTAAGTGGACTATTTAAGCAGAAGAACTCAGGTGTTTCGGGGGAAAAAAGGTTCAGGTCAGTGTAGCTGTGTGCAGTTTGACCTTAATTTCTGTTGATTTAAGTTCAGTTATGTTTATTTGAACTGAGTTAATTATAGAGTTGAGTTTATTTGTAAATATTGTTTGGGCCACAAAATGGTGAATAAATCACTTGCTACACTGGACAGCATCGGTCTCCTGCACTTCTTTGACCGCTTAAGTCGAGTGCTACCACATACCCCCACCCAACTTATTCATTGGTCTCTCTCAGAACCCTTAAATACTGTTCTGATTCTCATGCCCAAAATTCCTGGAGAAGACAAAGGGGAAGACAGGTGTTTGCGACACCTCAAATCCACTTGGACTACAGATGGGCAGATGAAGCATTGGATAGAGTAATACATCTTTCTCATTGTAACAAAAGAGCATTTGAAGCTTCAAAGGCTCAAAGCTATGCCCAACTAGTGACATTTAGTCAGCTACAATTTTCCACAAACTTCTACATTATTCACACGTAATGGGCTCAAATTGTGGTCATATTTTGTACTTGTAAATGAGACTGTGTAGTTGTGAACTGAGTTTTGTAACCTTGTAAACAAAAATATCTGAAAATTGTGTCTTTGTGCATTTTGTCAAGATCTACAATTTTTGTATATAGATAAGAATTTGTGTATGTCTAAAAAAGATTTGTTTGAAAATGGAAAAAATTACACAAGTTACACATTTTTTTTGTTAAGGTCTGTTTACAGATACAAAGCGTAAAACTCTGCGCTCAAGTTCCCTCGCTTCTGAGTTTCAACTTGCAAATACGAATTTTGACCAGAAATTTTTTCCTTTCAGCTGATTGGTCAATATCATTGTGTTGGGGCGTGCCACCTGAGCACTGTGGGTGAGGCTTAAGGTCCAGTGATTGGAAACAGATGTGGATGAGATGATAAATTGTGACTGTTCTAATTTCACAATAATATATTTAATATGTTTCTTACATTTTTGTGAAACATGATTTAGACTGATATGGCAGGTTTGGTCTTTGAGTTATTTGAAACACATGTTGAAATACCCGTCATCTCACTTCAAAGTTATCACAACTGAAGGTGTCTTTCAATGCTATGAAGCAGGGAGGGAATACATGTGTAAATAAAACAGTGCCAAAGATTAAAATCAGTCACCTCACTAACGCTTAAAGTGAGCTGTAACACAATTTCCCCCAGAATCAATTTAGTATGGTTGATGTGCATATCTTATAGTGGTCTTCAAAACTGTTATTTGAATAAAACTTTAATACATAAATAAAAGTTTTAAAAATCTGAACTTTAATTACATAGCATTAAATTCAAAGATATGACCACAAACTGCCAAATCAAAGCAGGTGGGCCACAAAATCAAATTCAAATTTCAGAGATTAGAGTCTAGACTCAGTTCTGGATCACAGGAGCTCATTGTCAGGAAGATGCGTCTGGAGAGCTCCGGACCAATCCTACGAGTGGTGGAAGTGACACCTTCTCCTCTCCGGATCAGAAGGTCAGAGAGCAAAGAGATCTTCTCTTGTTTCGTTCTGCACAGGTTGTAAGCCTACAAACAGACAAGGAAATATCAAGTATTAACAAATAAACTGACATGTTTGCAGATGTGCCTTGTGATGTGTTGACTCACATCCGAGAAATCTTATTGGCTGCACTTAACATTGTGATAAATAAAGTAATAAAAAAGCCTAAGCTCTTCATGCCACCTCCAATGATGACCACAGACCAAACACAAAGTGAAGTTTGTATGTAATTGTTTTGCTTGCAAAGTCTATGAAAAGACGCAAGCCGACACAAATTTATGCAGGATAGAGCAAATAGAGGTGATCACACATCAACAGGATTTGAAAAAAAATGCTTTGTACTCTATTTAAGGTGCTTGAATGAACTGGATTCTCAGCATAGGTACATACTGTAATATTCTTCTGAACCATAGATGTCATTACCCAAGGAAATACCTCTACATCAGCACTTAACCCTTTAAAACCGGTAGAAGGGGGCACGCTCCGTTTTGCGCAACTACTTTTAAATCCCAGTAGCACTGCAACCACGTAAGCTAGCGCAATAATTTTTTTTGCATATGAAACCGGAGGAGTTGTACTTGCATCTTATGCCATCAGCTTGTCCTAGGTCACAGTTTTCTTCCACATATAGCTTTGCAAAAACTGCATAAAAAGCGTTTGCAGCAACAAAAACATAATATTCCAGAAACAGGCTTTGCCGATCTGATCAGCTGTTCATAACACTTCCTACGCTGGAATAGACGTCAGCGCGAACTATCGCATGTCCGCCATGACCTGCCCGAAACCGGAAGTGACGTCATTTTCGCGGAAATGTCGTTTTTTACCATCAGGGCCTCATGAGCCTATACTGGTGTTTTTAAAAGTTATGTTTGACTTTATGACTTTCTGTGTCGTTTCTGGGATGCTTAGGACTCATATTGCACTGTTGGAAATAGTTTATTTTGATGCATATGCTGCTTTTTTGCAAATTTGCATTATAATATTTATTTTCGTTTTTCCTGCAGTAATTGGTGTATTTCAAAAATAAAACTATGAAGACACTCAAAATAAATTTCCTGTGGTGGGAAACTATTTTGTGCAACTTTTTTGTATTTACAGTTTTGAGGGATAAGCCTCTTAAATTTCTCTAACTAGAAATATATGTTAAAAAAAACCAAAAACGATTTTCAATTTTTTTGTAGTTTATTGCACTTTTTTGCAATTTATGTAATTACTATGCACTTAATGCATACATATTATTAAAATTTAGGCTGTAATGGTTGTATTGATGTATAGCAACTTGAAATGCTCCCAAAAATGGCACTACAGCACGTAAAATATAATATAAGCTCTGGCGGACTTGGTTCTATGGTAGGTCTTAAAGGGTTAATATAGGAAGAGAAGATGTCAAAACCAGAAGATTTTTTTACCCCAACAAAGTGATCTTTTCCAACTGTTGCAATACAAACTGAGTAAAGTCAATAAAATCATGGTAAAAAAATTAACAACAACATGCTGGTACGCTAAGTGTTCAACCCAGCGGTAGCAGTGACAGCACAACGCGCCAGCTTCCAAAAACACAAGAGATGCACAACTGGGAGAAAGTGGTTTGCAACAGAAGATATGTCAATTTTGTCATACATACAGCGGCTTGCAAAAGTATTCGGCCCCCTTGAACTTTTCCACATTTTGTCACATTACAGCCACAAACATGAATCACTTTTATTGGAATTCCATGTGAAAGACCAACACAAAGTGGTGCACACGTGAGAAGTGGAACGAAAATCATACATGATTCCAAACATTTTTTACAAATAAATAACTGCAAAGTGGGGTGTGTGTAATTATTCAGCCCCCTGAGTCAGTACTTTGTAGAAACACCTTTTGCTGCAGTTACAGCTGCCAGTCTTTTAGGGTCTGTCTCTACCAGCTTTGCACATCTACAGACTGAAATCTTTGCCCATTCTTCTTTGCAAAACAGCTCCAGCTCAGTCACATTAGATGGACAGCGTTTGTGAACAGCAGTTTTCAGATCTTGCCACAGATTCTCGATTGGATTTAGATCTGGACTTTGACTGGGCCAGTCTAACACATGGACATGTTTTGTTTTAAACCATCCCATTGTTGCCCTGGCTTTATGTTTAGGGTCGTTGTCCTGCTGGAAGGTGAACCTCCGCCCCAGTCTCAAGTCTTTTGCAGACTCCAAGAGGTTTTCTTCCAAGACTGCCCTGTATTTGGCTCCATCCATCTTCCCATCAACTCTGACCAGCTTCCCTGTCCCTGCTGAAGAGAAGCACCCCCAGAGCATGATGCTGCCACCACCATATCTGACAGTGGGGATGGTGTGTTCAGAGTGATGTGCAGTGTTAGTTTTCTGCCACACATAGCGTTTTGCATTTTGGCCAAAAAGTTCCATTTTGGTCTCATCTGACCAGAGCAGCTTCTTCCACATGTTTGCTGTGTCCCCCACATGGCTTGTGGCAAACTGCAAACGGGACTTCTTATGGTTTTCTGTTAACAATGCCTTTCTTCTTGCCACTCTTCCATGAAGGCCAACTTTGTGCAGTGCACGACTAATAGTTGTCCTATGGACAGATTCCCCCACCTGAGCTGTAGATCTCTGCAGCTCGTCCAGAGTCACCATGGGCCTCTTGGCTGCATTTCTGATCAGCGCTCTCCTTGTTCGGCCTGTGAGTTTAGGTGGACGGCCTTGTCTTGGTAGGTTTACAGTTGTGCCATACTCCTTCCATTTCTGAATGATGGCTTGAACAGTGCTCCGTGGGATGTTCAGGGCTTGGGAAATCTTTTTGTAGCCTAAGCCTGCTTTAAATTTCTCAGTAACTTTATCCCTGACCTGTCTGGTGTGTTCTTTGGACTTCATGGTGTTGTTGCTCCCAATATTCTCTTAGACAACCTCTGAGGCCGTCACAGAGCAGCTGTATTTGTACTGACATTACATTACACACAGGTGACTCTATTTAGTCATTAGCACTCATCAGGCAATGTCTATGGGCAACTGACTGCACTCAGACCAAAGGGGGCTGAATAATTACGCACACACACCACTTTGCAGTTATTTATTTGTAAAGAATGTTTGGAATCATGTATGATTTTCGTTCCACTTCTCACGTGTGCACCACTTTGTGTTGGTCTTTCACATGGAATTCCAATAAAAGTGATTCATGTTTGTGGCTGTAATGTGACAAAATGTGGAAAAGTTCAAGGGGGCCGAATACTTTTGCAAGCCACTGTATAATAGGGCCCCTATAATTCAAAATTGGCTTCACAAGCCAGAGACAGAACATAAAAACAAGCAGTAGGACTTCTGAAAGCACATTACTATTAATGATTCCAGTTATTGGTCCCCTACCATTTCATGTTGTGGTAAATATTTGTGGATTTTAAAAAACACCCATTTGGCAAAAAATACACCTAAAAAGACTGAGACCACACACACCTCAGAGGAAGTTCATTTGTGTGTGTTTTATTCTTTTAATCACTCATGGCCATAGCTGAGGGTAGGAACTAAAAACGTCACAATACCAGAAATGTAAAGTATGCCTTCATACCCAACTCTTGATGCCTTTAACATCAAAAACTACATGGGGCCATTTTCCTCATGTAGTTTTGCTGTGCCATTTGTAGTTTTCTTATGGCCATCATCTTTTATCAACATGTAAAAACAGTATTGCTGTCAGAATTAATCTCATTAAAATGACATTAACACAATAACCGCATTAACGCGGCAAATCTCCGTTAGCGAGTTAGCGTGGATCACCCCGTGTGCGGGCGACACACGGCGTCAACACGTTAGCGCCGTTAACGTCGTTTTAACAAGATCAACGCTGACAGCACTAAAAAAAACAGATGAGAAGACTTGTATATGTATGCAATTCTCATCAGTTCAGGAAGAATTACAACCTTGATACATTTGCTTCCTATAGTACCACATTTTCAGAATTTTGCTATTGCCTCTCTGCAGCTTCTCTCCTCCTGCTACCCCCCCAAAAACCCATCTCCATAGAGACTGTGTCAGCTTCCAAAAAGACAAATAACAAACTAAAAACCAGCAACAAACAACTTAAACATAAACAATTACAAAGAAAGAACAATACAGTATCCACATCTGAACCAAAGAGTAAAACAGTGAAATGTGGATTATTAAATATTAGGTCTCTCTCCTCCAAGTCTCTGTTAGTACATGACTTAATAATTGATCAACAAATTGATTTACTCTGCCTTACAGAAACCTGGTTGCAGCAGGATGATTATGTTAGTTTAAATGAATCAACACCCCCGAGTCATTCTAACTACCAGAAACCTCGAAGCACAGGCCGAGGGGGCGGTGTGGCAGCAATTTTTCACACCAGCCTATTAATTAATGAAAGACCAAGACAGACTTTTAATTCATTTGAAAGCCTGATGCTTAACATTGTCCACCCCAGCTGTGAAACTCAGAAACCAGTCTTACTTGTTATCATCTATCATCCACCTGGGCCTTACATTGAGTTTCTGTCTGATTTCTCAGACTTTATATCTGATTTAGTTCTGAGCTCAGATAAAATAATTATTGTGGGTGATTTTAACATCCATGTAGATGCTAAAAATGACAGCCTCAACATGGCATTTAATCTGTTATTAGACTCAATTGGTTTCTCTCAAAATGTAAAAGAACCCACCCACCACTTTAATCACACTCTAGATCTTGTTTTAACATATGGCATAGAAACTGAACATTTAACAGTGTTTCCTGAAAACCCTCTCCTGTCTGATCATTTCCTGATAACATTTACAATAATTGATTACACAGCGGTGGAGAGTAGACTTTATCACAGTAGATGTCTTTCTGAAAGCGCTGTAACTAAGTTTAAGAATATAATCCACCCACTGTTATCATCTTCAATGCCCTGTACCAACACAGAGCAGAGCAGCTACCTGAACGCTACCCCAACAGAGGTCGATTATCTTGTTAATAATTTCACCTCCTCACTACGTACGACTCTGGATACTGTAGCTCCAGTGAAAACTAAGGTCTCTAATCAGAAGTACCTGACTCCGTGGTATAATTCTCAAACACGTAGCCTAAAGCAGATGACTCGTAATCTGGAGAGGAAATGGCGTGTCACAAATTTAGAGGATCATCATTTAGCCTGGAGAAATAGTTTGCTGCTTTATAAGAAAGCCCTCCGCAAAGCCAGAACATCTTACTATTCGTCACTGATTGAAGAAAATAAAAACAACCCCAGGTTTCTCTTCAGCACTGTAGCCAGGCTGACAAAAGGTCAGAGCTCTTTTGAGCCAACCATCCCTTTAACGTTAACCAGTAATGACTTCATGAACTTCTTCACAAATAAAATTTTTATCATTAGAGAAAAAATTACCAGTAATCATCCCACAGATGTAATATTATCTACAGCTACTCTTAGTACCATTGATGTTAAGTTAGACTCTTTTTCTCTAATTGATCTTTCTGAGTTAACTTCAATAATTACTTCCTCAAAACCATCAACGTGTCTTTTAGACCCCATTCCTACAAAACTGCTCAAAGAAGTCCTGCCATTAATTAATTCTTCGATCTTAAATATGATCAACCTATCTCTAATAATCGGCTATGTACCACAGGCCTTCAAGCTGGCTGTAGTTAAACCTTTACTCAAAAAGCATCTCTAGACCCAGCAGTCTTAGCTAATTATAGGCCAATCTCCAACCTTCCTTTCATATCAAAAATCCTTGAAAGAGTAGTTGTCAAACAGCTAACAGATCATCTGCAGACGAATGGCTTATTTGAAGAGTTTCAGTCAGGTTTCAGAGTTCATCACAGCACAGAAACGGCTTTAGTGAAGGTTACAAATGATCTTCTTATGGCCTCTGACAGTGGACTCATCTCTGTGCTTGTCCTGCTAGACCTTAGTGCAGCATTCGATACTGTTGACCATAATATCCTATTAGAGCGATTAGAACATGCTGTAGGTATTACAGGTACTGCACTGCAGTGGTTTGTATCATATCTATCTAATAGACTCCAATTTGTACATGTAAATGGAGAGTCCTCTTCACACACTGAGGTTAATTATGGAGTTCCACAGGGTTCAGTGCTAGGACCAATTCTGATTACATTATACATGCTTCCCTTAGGCAGCATCATTAGAAGACATAGCATACATTTCCACTGCTATGCAGATGACACCCAGCTCTATCTGTCCATGAAGCCAGATAACACACACCAATGAGTTAAACTGCAGGAATGTCTTAAAGACATAAAGACCTGGATGGCCGCTAACTTTCTGCTTCTTAATTCAGATAAAACTGAGGTTATTGTACTCGGCCCTGAAAAGCCTAGAAATATGGTATCTAACCAGATTCTTACTCTGGATGGCATTACCTTGGCCTCCAGTAACGCTGTGAGGAACCTTGGAGTCATTTTTGACCAGGATATGTCCTTCAACGCACATATTAAACAAATATGTAAGACTGCTTTCTTCCATTTGCGCAACATCTCTAAAATTAGAAATATCCTGTCTCAGAGTGACGCTGAAAAACTAGTTCATGCATTTATTACTTCCAGGCTGGACGACTGTAATTCATTATTATCAGGATGTCCAAAAAACTCACTGAAAAGCCTTCAGCTAATCCAAAATGCTGCAGCAAGAGTCCTGAGGGGGGACTAGAAAGAGAGAGCAGATTTCTCCTGTTTTGGCTTCCCTTCATTGGCTTCCTGTTAAATCCAGAATTGAATTCAAAATCCTGCTCCTCACATACAAGGTCTTAAATAATCAGGCCCCATCTTATCCTAATGACCTTGTAGTACCATATCACCCTATTAGAGTGCTCCGCTCTCGCTCTGCAGGCCTACTTGTTGTTCCTAGAGTATTTAAAAGTAGAATGGGAGGCAGAGCCTTCAGTTTTCAGGCCCCTCTTCTGTGGAACCAGCTTCCAGTTTGGATTCAGGAGACAGACACTATCTCTACTTTCAAGATTAGGCTTAAAACTTTCCTTTTTGCTAAAGCATATAGTTAGGGCTGGACCAGGTGACCCTGAATCCTCCCTTAGTTATGCTGCAATAGATGTAGGCTGCCGGGGGATTCCCATGATGCATTGAGTTTTTCCTTTCCAGTCACCTTTCTCACTCACTATGTAACAGACCTCTCTGCATTGAATCATATCTGTTATTAACCTCTGTCTCTCTTCCACAGCATGTCTTTATCCTGTCTTCCTTCTCTCACCCCAACCGGTCACAGCAGATGGCCCCGCCCCTCCCTGAGCCTGGTTCTGCCGGAGGTTTCTTCCTGTTAAAAGGGAGTTTTTCCTTCCCACTGTTGCCAAAGTGCTTGCTCATAGGGGGTCATATGATTGTTGGGTTTTTCTCTGTATCTATGAAGCACCTTGAGGCGACTTATGTTGTGATTTGGCGCTATATAAATAAAATTGAATTGAATTGAATTGAAATCAAAAGCTTTGCTTTCACGCTCAGCTGTCTCTTCAGCACAACAGACCAGTACAGCACCTGCATCACTCCATCTGTCAGTGTCCTACTCCACTCTTCTCCCACTTTACTTGCTCCACTTGAGGCAGCAATCCATCCCCAACTTGAACGCCTGGCATCAGACTTGGAGTTGCTAACTCTCGTCAAGTATCAGGTATGTAGCTTATCAAAAATATACAAGATTGTTACTGTAATGTAATGTTTTTTGTATATTTTATATTTTTGTCTACTGAACATATTTTTAATGTTTAGGATCAAATTCTAATATTAGATAAAGATAACTCAACTCAATGAATGACAAACGTGAAGATAATCCAGAGAAGTAAAGGACTTCAAACCATCAAAGAAAAGTTAAAAAGAAAATTACCTCAGAGTCTGTAAATAAAATGATCAAATATTACATTACATTGTTTGACTTTCAAGCAGTCAACGTGAACCTGCCTTAACATAAAGACTGTAGCAGAGCTCCGTTATATGGAACTTCAGTGAAAAACCTAATAATTCTCTGCAACTGTGTTCTGAGCAACGCAATAAGAGGTTAGCAGTGGATCCTTTAAGTCCTTACAAGCTGTGAATCGGGGTTGTTGTTGCCATAAGAATAGAAAATATTTTTTCATGTTAGAAGAATCTGATAGAACTGTTCTAATTACATACAGAAGCAGGAGTAAAACAGAAAGGCAGAATTATATATTCTTCACCACGGCCTTGTCAGTAAGCTGTTGCTATAATCAAGCTTGTACCTTCTTGAGCAGCTGTGGAGAGGGATAAGCTGCCAAGATGGCAGCAGCCATGTCTGGGCTCACTCTGTTGAACTGCTGGATCTGTCTCTTCCACACCTGCAGCAGGCCCTTACCACCTCTATCCACCCGCTGGCCCCCTGCCCACTCACTCTCTAGGTAGAAGGAAAAGCCAGTCTTTTCCCTCTCTCTCCTGAAAAAACAGGGAAACATGGGAAATGACTGTTTGATCTGGCAGAGGTGGTGTTAAGCTGAACTGTGATGAGAGAGAAAAAAAACCCAAAAAAACAGTTGCTCACTTGAAAGGGGCCTCTGCAACTGCTTTGGTTGTCATGGTGATGTGATCCGAGAAGTCCCTCCAGGTACAAAAGAAGCAGACTGAGACACCAGTGTGAAGCTGGAGATGCACCATTGCCTGAAGGGATATCAGAAAACAAACATGAATCACTGTAAGCCTAAGCAAAATAGTAACCATGATTTAATTTGCCCCTTGAAAACACACCAGACTCTTCAGTATAAATCAACATGTTTGCCACTGCAGCCAGAGATCCTTGAAATTGTAGACCGATATAAAAAAACTAAATAAACATCTTACAGTGGTGTGAAAAAGTGTTTGCACCCTTCTTCATTTCCCCTTTTTTATGTTTCTCACACTTAATGATTCACATCATTAAACAAATTTCAACATTAAACATTAGACAAAAATAGCACAAGTAAATGCAAAATGCAGGTGTTTATTGTTGGGGGGGGGCAGACCTACGTGGCACTGAACCTAAACCTAACAACTGGTTGGCCCATCCTTAGCAGCAATCAAGCGTTTGCGATAGCTGTCAGTGAGTCACTCTGACGTTCCTTTGGATGGCGCTCCGCTTGGTGTTGGCTCTCGGTAGGGTATCACTTCCTGTTACAACACAGTGGTGTTTTTGTGTAGCTTATTTGTATAGCCAGTTGTATTAAAAACTAGATAAGATCCTATTTCACAGTGTCATTTTCACACACTTTATCCAAAACACACGAAGAAGTTTTACATTTTAAATTATTTAATTTAAAATATTCACTCACTCTGTATTTAGGGATTCACTAGCTTAGCTCATAGCAAACCTGCTAGTACCATGGCCTCTACACCTGTTCCTCCTGCATTTTCCTGCTCATTGTGTCAGATGTTTAGTTTACTTCTTGGTCTCCTGTAGCAATAATGATACTTGTAATCAGTGTAGTGTGTTTGCAGTCCTGGAGGCCAATATCACTGAATTTGAGACCCAGCTTCACACCCTTGAAAAACGCAGGTTAGGCAAGCCCCTGTAGCCGGTGCAACAAAAGGTAGCGTCTCCCCCAGAACACTGTCCCGAGCAGCCAGGAAAACAGGACAGCTGGATGACAATGAGGAGGAAGCGTAGTCCTAATTTAAAAGATTAAAGCAGATAACTAGTAAAGCTATAATATCTTACTGTTCATCACTGATCAAGACTGTTAAAGGCAGTCCTATCTTAGCGGAGGTATCATTAGAGGGCATACCACACATTTTCACTGATATGCAGATGACACCCAACTTTATTTAACCATGAAGCCAGATAACACACACCAATTAGTTAAACTGCAGGAATGTCCTAAAGACATAAAGACCTGGATGGCCGCTAATTTCCTGCTTCTAAATTCAGATAACCCTGACGTTCTGGTACTCGGTCTTAAAAGTCATACGGTATCATACCAGATGCTTACTATGGATGTCATTACATTGGCCTCCAGTAACACTGTGAGGGAGCTGGGAGTCATTTTTGACCAGGACATGTCCTTCAATGCACATATTAAACAAATATGTAAGACTGCTTTCCTCCATTTGCACAATATCCTGTCTCAGAGTGACACTGAAAAACTAGTTCATGCATTTATTACTTCCAGACTGGAATTTCAATGGCTTTATTTCTCATTTGTTCCTGACTTGCCTTGGATTACAGCATGATGTCTGGCTTTTTAGGATCTTTTGGTCTACTCCACTTTGTCATGCAGTTTCCATTTAAGTGATTTCTTAGGGGTAGCAATCACTTTTTCCACACATGGCCATGTACGTTCATTTTTCACACATTATCCACTATTATATTTAAGGGATATATTGATTCAGTGCGTGGGAATTGTTTAATTAATACAAAAGCTCTTTAATTTTATATTTTTCTATATAATTATAAATTGTCCTGTGTCAACCACCTAACCTACCTCCTCTACGTCAACTCGCGACACCTCAGGCAGTACACCAGCTCCACCATTCTTCTTTCTCCTCTTGGCTTTACTTCCCCCCGTCTCCTCCCCTGCAACAGCCTCTCGAAAATGCTTCTGTTTTTGTGATTTCTGTGATCTTGGGAAAAAACATTTTTGGTCATTTTAGACATTAATGCTCAGGACCTTCATTGATGCATTTACTCTCTTCACACCTATTCCTCACAGCATTTCCACCAGAGGTTTTCCAGATTACACAGTGATGCTTGCCATATTTTCAGACAGCCATGTGTTTCCGCAGTTATGCAGTTTCTGAGTGCTTGCCTTGTTGTTTTTAAACACTTTATGAAGCACTTTACTCTATACTATTATGCAAGTTACACAAAGAGACACCTTTGTAGGACCATAAAACCGGTGTAATGGACAGACCATTCTCTGCGTTTTAGCTCGGTTGTCGCAAAGATACAGAAAATCTTTACCACCTCATTGCATATATTGATTGTACATTTAAGTTCCTTATTGTATCATTTTTAGATTTTGATTAATTGGGGGTACTCGTTTATTTGTATTTTGTATTTAATTGGTAATTGTAATACATTAATTTCCCAATTTTGGTAAATATTTATCATTTTAATTTCAGTATCTTTCAGTTTTTTATTCAGTTCCAGATGTTACTTTAGTGTTTACATACAGCTTTCCTGCTCTAATTGAGCACTCAAAGTGCTTCTTGCCACCAGCCACATTCATATTCACACACATATTCATACAGCTTACTGACAGACCCACACAGTCACAGTTCATTGCTCTGGGGTGAGCATGTAGCTCAAGGACACTTGGGCATGTGGAATCAATCTCCTGACCTTCTGCCTCCTGAGAAACAGATACCACCACAAGTGTTGATGTAGTCAAAGTCATAGGGCTTTTAAATTATTCAACTTAAAAAATGAGCCTTTTTTCCTTTGGGGGGGGGGGGGGGGGGGGGGGTTCCCAACTTTAAAATGGATCATGATACTTTTGAAAAATACATTAAAGAAGATAGGTTTCAAAAAAATATTCTTTTGCATTTTACATCAAATGGGTTTTAATAAGAGCTTTCATGACTGGGTGGTGTTGTTTCTGGCAGTGATCATTAAAAAAAGTTTTTTTCATAGTGAGAAAGAAAAGTAATAAAGCCTGAGAGATTATCTATTTGGTGATATATTCAATTTAACAACAGTCGCCTCAAAGCACTTTATATTGTAAGGCAAAGACGCAAATACAAGACAAAAACACAAAGAAATACAGAGAAATCCCAACAATCATATGATCCCCTATGAGCAGGCACTTTGGTGACAGTGGGAAGGAAAACCTCATCATCATGGGACTGCCCCAGCAGCCTAGGCTTATTGCAGTGTAACTAAGGGAGGATTCAGGGTGACCTGATCCAGCCCTAAATATATGCTTTATCAAAAAGGAAAGTTTGAAGCCTAATATTAAACGTAGAGAGAGGCTGTCTGTCTCCTGAATCTAAATTGGAAGCTGGTCTCACAGAAGAGGGGCCTGAAAGCTGAAGGCTCTGCCTCCCATTCTACTTTCTTACTTTTTACTTAAATTTTCTGGGAATCATAAGTAAGCCTCCAGTCTAATATCGTCTGAAATATGCTCTCTTTCCCAGTCATTTTGGATCAACTGAAAGCTTTTCAGGGAGTTTTTTAGGACACCCTGATAACAACAAATTACAGTAGTCCATCCTAGAAGTAATAAATGCATGAACTAGTTTTTTAGTGTCACTTTGAAATAGGGTGTTTCTAATTTTAGAGATATTGCGAATGGAAGAAAGTCAAACATATTTTTTTAATACGTGCATTGAAGGACATATCCTGGTGAAAACCGATTCCAAGATTCCTCACAGAGTTACTGGAGGTCAAAGTAATGCCATCCCATAGTAAGCACCTGGTTAGAGACCATATTTTTGAGATTTTTGGTGGCCGAGTACTGAATTTAGAAGCAAAACATTTTAGGTCATCAAGGTCCTTATGTCATGAAGACATTCCTGCAGTTTATCTAACTGGTTTGTTTTACCTGGTTTCATAGATAGATAAAGTCAGCTGCACAGGAGTGAAAATGTACTTTCTAATTACACTGCCCAAGGGAAGCACTTGTAATGTAAACAGAATTGGTCCTACCACGGAACCCTGTGGAACTTCATAATTAAATTAATTAAAATCCAATGGATCCTGAGCCAGATGAACAACTTTCCCATTAATAGAGGGGCTAAATACAACGATAGCACATACTATAGAGCAACAATAACCAAATTATCCTTTAAAATGTTCTACAGCTCAACCTTCAAATCCTTACCTGAAGTATTTCTCAAGCTCAATAATTGCTAGGCTAAGGGTCTTGCCAAGGTGACGCCTCTGCTGCTCCTGGACCCAGGATGTCAATGTGGACCCACAGTCTGATCTGCCATGCCTCTCATTCTGGATTAGACAGGGAGGTAGATATTAGGAAAAAAAATTAACTCTATTGATATGCAATTAGAACTCTTTCAAATTAATTATACTATGCAACTAATGACAAGAATGAAAATTATGTAAACGTTTACCTTTATTTCTTACATGTAATAACATATTTTCTTGTTTGCCATGTCCTGCACAAGCAATTTTCTGCGTCAGTTTTTCGCCACGCTCACAATTACAATATATTCAATACACACAATTTATGATTGTGTGTATTGAATATTGAAAGCCTCATACCTGTTATTTCTCTGTGCCTTGAAGCTCCAGTGTTGTACATGTTATTTAAAAAACATAAATAAGACAACACCTTTCATCTCAGTGTCTTTCTGCAACAAAAATCATTCTATACCACCAAGAATATATGAATCCACTACTGAAAACAGTTGGCTACAAATACATAATTTACCCTAGTCTTAGTAAGGTTTGTTGAAAACTACTGCTAAAACTACCTGTTTCAGAAAATATTTGTAATTTTTTTAAACATATTTACATTTTATGGGGAATTCGTTAGCTTGGAGTTGACCATTTGTACATGTTTAGCATAATCTAATTTTCTTGGTTGATGTACAAAACGTGGATGTCATCAATGTTTAAGCTCACACTAGCTGTACATATAAGCAGCACTGCAGGTGCCACTGGTTTTCTAAGGGTAGAAATTAGCAATAGCTATAAAGCTACTAATCGGAAGGTTGGTGGGTCAATCTCTGGCTGTTCAAGTCTCCATGCCAAATATCCTTGGGCAAGATAGTAACCCAAAGTTCCAATGCAGCCATTGGAGTATGAATGTGTGTGAATGTTAGAAAGCACTGCGATAGAACAAGCAGAGAAAAATGTTAAATAGTGCTTACATGAATGGTTGTAGGTCAAGGGAAGTATGTTACTCACCCTCTTAAATAAGTAAAGAATAAATAAATATTTTTCTCAAAATATTTTCACACTCATCCTCGTATTTTTATTGTTCTATGGTTACTGTTGTCTCACAGAGAATTTTTATGGTTTGAACCATCTGATCTTTTTTTTTTTTTTTTAATGGACCGATGGAAGTTTTTATCATTTGTGTGGTTTTTTTACCCTAATGGCCAAAATACATAACTCCTTTAACATTACCTAATGTCATTTTCTAATTGGCGCTTGCCTTTTGCCTTCTCCGTTTTCCTCCTGTTGTTCCTAAACTCGCCTAGTTTCTGATCAGATGCAGTTATGCTTCATCTAGACTTCTTCTAAACAGTAGAAGAAGTCAGAAGTCAGTAGAAGAAGCAGTGGTTCTGCTCTGTTGATCCTTCAAGCATACCATCAGCACCCACAACAAACCTGAACGTAGTTGTGGATCAAAGTAATGAAGTCCTCCACTGTCATCTGTATCACAACATTGGCCTCTGGTACAGATGCTCCTTCATCTCCCTGAAACATGGCAAAGATAATAAAAGGTGTTACTGCTAAATAAGCACTCATGAAACCACTTCTCATTCATTTATGGCAATTACGGCAAATTTGACAAGTTCACATTCATGCTTCACTTTGAGTAAAGTGAGGTAAAGAGAAAAATATTGCATGTGTCTTATCACCTGCGCACAGGGAGCTCTTCTCATCCAGCTCACACTGCGTGGGAGGGATTGTTTCTTGATGGCGCAGCTACAACCCAGAGCCTGTAACGAGGCCAGCAAAGTGCCGCCTCCTTCCAGCTGTAGGAGAGCTGCACACACAAACACACTCAGCACAATTACAGCCACAATTAGCACATTTAATGACTTCAATAATACTGCAGATGAAAGACTGGCTGCATGTGCAGTTTAAAATAAAATTTGTAATGATCTGCATTTATCTACATTGCCAAGTATAATTTAATGTTTTCTTTTTACCTGGATCCACCACCACCACCATATGCTTGATACATTCCTCTGGCCTCAGGGCCCTAGCTGCCTCTGCCAGAGCTTTCCTCTCCATTTTCTGTCTCTCTCGTTCCTCCCTGAGCACATCCTTGTCTGGCTGCTGTCTCTTCTTAGCCTCCCTCTTACTCAGAGCCACTTCCCTGGAGGCCTGGATCTCCTCAACCGTTCGCTTGCCAAGTTTCCTCTTGGAAGGAGAAGTGTCTGTGTTCCTTGCTCCGTTCAGAGGAAGCTCCTGTCCACAGCTCATTTTTCTCACCTGATGTGAGCCGAGCGGGCACTCTGACTCTGAAAAGCCATTCTGGCCAGAAAACTGTGAGCTGGTCAGACAGAGCGGCAAACAGTGCTCAGCATCGTTCTCATTAGTCACGATGGTGGAGGCGCTAATCACATTGTCTCGCCTTGCCTTGATTCTTTGTGCCAAAGGAACATAAGGTGCATCATCATCATCGGAACTGCTGCTGATTATCATTACATTAGCCATTCCCATGCACACGCCACCACTCCCCCTCCCTGGGGAGGAGACAGCTGCTGCTGCAGCATCAGAACCATCAAAGTCGACCAAGTCTGGTTTCTCTGCACGTCTGTGGGAGGCTGGCTGGAGGAAGTCAAACACAGGCAGCTCCTCATCTGGGTCACTGGTGCAGTCACTTTGGCTGCCCATGATCACATGTCCAGTACATGACACAAGAACAACAAGAGCATCATCACTCAACAAGATTTGAAACAAAAGTCTTTATGCTTCTTAAATAATTAACAAATTATTAGGTAAACCTGAAAATCAAAACTTAAAGCAACAGGTAAAGGCGTTTTCGTAAATTCGACTTGAACACAGTCCAACCAGCAAGCCTTATTTCAGTGAAATTCTTATTTGAATAAACAGTGCGCAGTGCTTGTTACCGCCCACCGTAGTGTTTTCTGCAGTTAGAAGATAAGCAAGGCCAATTATAGGAGTCGCTTGGTGTAACGTTATTGACTTCTCTCACTTAATTGAATATCCAACTTACAGCTACGCTGTGTCTAACCAAACAGGACCTGGCGATAAAGAAATTACTTTTTAAATTGAGTTTGGCACGACATTAATGTTCTTTTAGAAACGATCAGGAAGGACAACCCGAGCACATTTTACCCGACTGCAGGCATCAGCTGAAGGTTAGCAGACTAGCTTAACGCGTCACTTACTGCGGTTCGCTTAACTCTTTGAAATTACAAGGCAGTAGTAATTAAGTAGTTAATAAAGAAGCAGCATAGATAAGAAAAAAAATTAACTACTCGCTCTAACTTCAAACTACAGCGAGAAATTATTTATTTATTTACCCGAACACAGAGAACTGCGAGACTTGTTTGATTTCCCCGGGTAATGATGCATTCAGGGGTTCCCCGAGGACGAGGATTTTCTGAAACTTCCGTGGACACTGAGGCCGGGTCTTGTGGCCACATTAAGAAAAGAAAAACTTTTTCAAATAATGTTTCTAAACTCAAAGTATCGACCTTAATCCCAAAATAGAAACTAACCTTTTTTTAATGTGGCCCTAACAGTAGTAGAGATAGTAGTCGTGCGTGTAGAAGTAGAGGTTTGCAGACGGAAAGAACGTGACGGCGCGAGATTTAAACTACAAACAAAAGTGATTCTTAGTTTTTTTTGGTTTTTGGACTACGTCAGGTCTGTGCAATACTGCAAACGTCGGTATCGATCCGATATCAAATAAATATAGGGTCAGTATTGCCGGTACTGATACTTTTAACTTATAAAGGCAGCTTATGTAGGGAAGTGCAGTGTGTAATGATTTATGAGATGAATCGTCATCGACCACTAAATCACTCAGAAATTTAATTTCTACAATACTTAGTTAACACAACAAAACACAACACACGTGTATTTCAAAATTTGGGTTCTTTGAGACCTGTAATGTAAATAGGCGTGTTTATAAAGCACGTTGGGTCAGCTTCTGTTGTTTAAATGTGCTATATAAAATAGTTGTGACAGTCAATACAAAAGGGTGAGATATTTTTCATAGTCCATGTTTGAGGTGTATTTTTTTCATTTCCTAATAAATAATAGATTTAACACAATTCAGTGGGCTATTTGCTGAACTTGGAGGACAGAAACAAAGTATTGATCCTATTGCAATAGTGCTGATCTAATGCCAATACCAATTTTGGTATCGATAACTGGATTGATACGCCCTCCTGATTTGGATCACAGATTTTTGCGCTTGGCATAAGCTGGTGTGTGGCTGGACTAGAATGACATTTCAGGTAGAGGATGAGGACGACATGGATTAGGGAGAGTTGATGCCGGTTGGTGAAAAGGAGTCACGAAGAGAGAAACAGAAGAGTGGATGGAAATTTATTAGGAACACAGAGCAGCAAACAAAAATTTAGAGGAAATAGTTCAGACGAAGGTAGTGTGGTCTGGAAAGAGATTATAAGAGAAGAGTTTAAAATAGTCCTAAAATTCAGCAAGGAGGATGGGGGGTGCAGTTGAGCCCAATAATTTTTTTGCACGAACTGAAAAAGAGGTTAGGAGAGGTCACACTATCTAAAATCCTTATAGATGGAAGTCTTTTAATAGCAGTTGTGTCTGTATCTTTTTGTTTTAATATCCCAACATTTCAGGCCACTTACATCAGAAATAAAACATAATGATCAAAAAGGAGCAGTAACTGAAGAATTAAAGAAGAAGAAAAATCTGGTACGCCTAAATGATGGAAGTGGTACAAGAAGCAATGTCCTCGATGGTACGGAATAACCAGTTGATCTCACATTAGTATCAGGTTCACTGGTATGTGTTTCTTCATGGCAGGTAGTTAAAGAAACAAGAGCAGGAAATGACAGAACTACAGAGGAGTGTGATACAGGCGGCGTACAAAAAGCGATGTTTTAGTTCTGCAGATTGGAAGACATTTAGACTTGTTAGTGACCAGCAGATGCAAAAAAATTTTTATGAATGTTAATAATGATGATTTAAATTCTTCTGTCTGCAATGCTATTCAAGAAGCAGCAAACCAGAGTAGAAAGAAGATAAGAGCAAAAAGAAGATTGTACCCGAGGGAACAAAGGAATGTGATAAAGCAATTAAGAGCTGAAATAAAGCTTTTAAGATATTAAAAAGGAATCAGAATTCTCAGAATATTATTGAACATAAAAGGTCACAGGCTAATGTAAGAAGAACCATTAAAAATGACAAGGAAGCTGCAGCAGAGAATCATGAAGAGAAGGCAGGTGTGCTAGTAGAAACTTTTGCTAAAGTTCGTTTAAATAACAATAGTGACGACGGGAAAATAGGTAGAGGCATTACAGATCTAGAAAATGACACAAAGGATTTCTTGAATATACCGTTTGCAAAGACAAAGGATCAGGTTTGTTATACAATGGTTTACATAAACCAGGAAGGAAACCAAAACCAGGAAACTACAGACCAATAACTTTAACATCTAATGTCTGCAAAATAATGGAGAGAATGAAAAATGAAATACTATATAAATAAAGGATAAAGGATTTATGGCGAAATATCAGAGTGGTTTTAGAAGAGGGAGATGTGGATCTTTTATATAGAAAAAGCATATGATGTGGAGAGAAGGTCTATTAACTAGTATAAATGGTCAGTTGTACTTGTATTTTTCTGTCTTTTTAACAGACAGTCAAATATTACTATTAGTTAGGTATTAGATTACAGGTGTATAGCATATAATTCAGCAGGATAAAATCCGAAGAGAGCAGCTAACACTCAACTACTGGGCAAATCTACAGGGACATGAACAAGATCATCCAAGATTAGCTGGGAAATAGAGAAAAGAGGAATACAGAGCTTTGGCTGGATGGTGAGTAGGAAAGCAACTCAATTTAATCTGGATCAGGTCAGAAGAAAAAGGACGCGGTTTTTATTTTAAACTCACATACAATGCAGATTCATCAAACACTTTACAGAGTCAGTTTGATGGGACTTAGGGTTACTTTTGTGGGTACCAGCACAATATGGAATTAAAGGAAATTAAATCTCTGTTTCTACCATCCATCCATTCGCTTATCCTTTTCAGGGTCGCGGGGGGCGCTGGAGCCTATCCCAGCTGTCATGGGGCGAGAGGCGGGGTACACCCTGGACAGGTCGCCAGTCTGTTGCAGGGCTAACACACAGGGACAGACAACCATTCGCACTCACATTTATACCTAGTGGTAATTTGGATTATCCAATTAACCTATCCCCACAAGCTGCATGTCTTTTGGACGGTGGGAGGAAGCCGGAGTACCCAGAGGGAACCCACGCAAACACGGGGAGAACATGCAAACTCCACACAGGAAGACCCCGGCCTGATGGTGGAATTGAACTCAGGACCTTCTTGCTGTGCGGCAACAGTGCTAACCACCGTGCCACCGTGCCTGTTTCTAACAATGACTGTGTTTTCTACAGTCATTGGTTTCTACACTCATTTTCTATGAGCGCTTGATCTTTGTTGTATATTTGCTGCTATGACAACTCAATTGCCTTCTGGGATTAATAAAGTCTCTCTGATTTTGATTCTGAAATGACAGATAGAACAGGAAAGAAAGCCACAATAAGTCACTCAGTGTCAGCATGACAGATATAAACAGCATAATAAGAAAATGAAAAAGAGGTGGAAAAAGCAATGGGATGAAAAAAGAAAAGGAAGGTTGGTTTTACAAAATCCAAAGGAAAGTAGGAGAGAGGAGAAGCACAGGAAGGAACAGCATAGAGAAGATCACATCTTTGACTTGGGCATACAGGTTTAAACAGCACATTATTTTTAATAGGATAGCATTATACAGGAAAATATGACAGCAATAGAGAAGATGAGACCATAGAGCGTGATTTAGTGCATTATCGGAAATATGAGGTTGAGAGAAGACAGCTAATCCAAAAATTTGGTTACATGAAAATGAAACTGGACTTTGTTGATTTATTTCAAAAGAGCTCAAGAAGTGTCTCAGCAGGCCATATTGTGCTCTTTAACACACCATGGGTTTTTCTTTTTTTTGTTTTGTTTTTTTAGTAATTTCGGTCCACACTCCATACCAAATGGTGGCGGTAATGCACCGTCGTTGTTTGAAAACCGCCAACAGAAATAGCAGAAGGAAGAAGAATAAGTTGTTTGTTTGTTTTTTTCCAACAAGCCTTTATTCAACATATGTACAAACAAACAAAGGCATCTATTTGTCAACTGAAATCACGTATCTTAACTGCAATACAGGTTGGACAGGTATACTTATATGTTCATTTAACAGAAGAAGAAGTAGTGCATTTTGGTCTCTATTTCGGACTTTTCTGTATTTCTTGAGGAACTTGAACGTAGCAAAGGTAAACGGATGTGACGCGGGTGAATGACGTAGGCAACATTGCTCAAGATGGCTACGCTGGTGTCGTTAATGGTCAAGTCCAGAACAGGTATCAAACATTTCAGTGAGTGCGGCAAACTTTCAAACGGACATTACAGATTACTGCTCACACGAGCGGCTTTGAAGTTTGCTCAAGTGCTTCTGTCGAAGTGTAACTTGGCAACCACTGTGTCCTAACTTGTCTGCATGTGAGGTAGCGCTGAATGTCACGATGCAGATCAAATGAAGAGCGAATAGGATTTGTTCTTTTAAAATATTAACGTACACGTCACTGTTGATGCAATTTATTGATTCTCCTCAGTTCTGCTAGTTTAAGATACGTGGGACACGTCTCAATAAATGCAATGTAGATCGTGTTCACTGTAAGCTAACCCTGTGTGTTGATTGAAGACCTCATACCACTAGGTAACAGTCAGGGCATAATAGTGGGGCAATATCATGTCCTACATATAGATTTTTTTTAAAAAGTGTCACGTGCCGAAACTGGATTTAAAGCGAAAAAAACTCAAGTGAACGCGCTTGTTTTTCTGATTTCAGGTTTGTTGGTACCTGGTCAGCTCTCTCTGCTGGACTCGGTGAGGTTTGCGTCTAAGAAAGCCGGCGGCAGCAGCAAGAACCTCGGAGGAAAGAGCCCTGGAAGAAGATATGGCTTCAAGAAACAAGATGGTAGCAGCAAACAATTATATCCATATATTTGTATTCCAAGTTAGGACCTGTTCTAGCCTGCAGTATTGGGATGTGCAGGTGAAGTTAACAGGATGTGGGACAGTTAATGTATTTTTGTGCTTTCCATTAGTTTTTATTAGCATTTAGTTTTAATGTTTGCTTGTGGGGTTTTTTCCAGAATGGGTCTGCTCAATTCAGTTTAGTTTATATTGGTTTCATGTTTAGCTTTTGTTATTATGATATGAGCAGCATTTGTCAGACTGAGAAATTCAGAAGAATGCAGTGATACAGCAATACAGACACTTGACACATGTCACTGATGGCTTCTAAAACTGGTGGCATTGCTGAATTTGACTTTTCATAGCGTAAGCAAGAAGTGTATACAATAGCTAGAATTGGCATAAAAGGTCGGGGCTGGAATTAATTTTTTATTTTTCCCCCTCTTCCGTGTGGTAGGAAACTTTGTCCATGCTGGTAACATCCTTGCAACACAGAGGCTGATGCGGTATCACCCAGGAGCTCATGTAAGTTGCACACTATCCAAAAATGTTGGTGTGATGGACTTTCAGCCTAGAATTAAAAGTTTCATCTTAACACCACACTGTCAACAGTTAGTTCCATGTGGCACTGTGAGCTGTAGGGATGGGTATCGAAACCCGGTTCTTGTTGAGAACCGGTTCCCACTGTTTCAATTCCTTGGAATTGTTTGCCATTTTTGCAAACGATTCCCTTATCGATTCCAGTCGCTCCGAATGACGTCACCACGTTGCGGAGCGTCATTTACCTGGCAGGAAACACGACGCCTAAGCAGCTCAAACGCACAAAAGTTTGGTTATACTTTACGAGAACAGATGACAACAGGACAACTTGCAAAGTAGATATTTCATTTAAGGGAGGAAACACTATGAATATGCAAAAGCATTTGCTCACAAAACACGCAATGACCTTAAATGAATGTCGTGTTTTTAATTCCGCTCCGGACTCGTGAATCTCAGCCCAGCAGCAGCGGTAACGTTTGCACGTCCTCTCCCGTTAATGCGGCAGGTAAATAATCAACAGTGCATATTATGATAGCGCGATCTGCCTTATTACAAAACCTGCCATTACTGTGCATTTAGGTGACCATGATGAGAGAGACAGACAGAGTCTGGCTCAGATGCTGGCAGTTCTCGCTGCAGTCTACCGTTAGCGTCTCCTTTCAGGCCAGGATAGACGAATGTCACCGAGCAGTGACTCAGTTTGTGGTCAAAGCCTTGCACCCATTTGCCACAGCAGATGATTTTCAGTAAGTGAATGTGTTTAATTGTAGGCAGGGACATTACTGGATATTCTTGTGTAATTGCTACAGAATAATTTATGTTAAAAGTTGTTCAAAGAGAAGATCTAAAACAAAGTTCTAAGCTAATCGACCTTAGTGTTCTCCTTTTTTAAAAATAAGAATCGACAAAGAAGCGAATCGTTAAACAAAATCGAAAATGGAATCGTGAAAATCTTATCAATACCCATCCCTAGTGAGCTGTGGCAGACAGTGAAGAGCTGGTGTAACTGCTTTTCATCTTGTTTCACTGCTGGTCCTTTTTCCTTGCCCTGAAGGTTGGAATGGGAACCAACAAGACACTCTTTGCTCTGGAGGATGGCTATGTCAGGTTCACTAAGGAGGTCTATGTCCCAGCACCACGGAGCCCAGAGGCTACTCAGGTCATCACCAAGCTGCCAAGAGGAGCCGTCCTCTACAAGACTTTCATCAATGTCCTTCCAGTCAAGCAGGAGGGTAAATTCAAGCTAGTGGACATGGTCTAAAACTGAGCACATAGAGCTCATTCATATGTTGGTCAGGATTGTTTAGGATTCACCCTGACTTGGATTTCAAGAGGATGGCTGCTGACCTCAAAGATCTTTCCTGGGATCCCTGGAGTTACACGACTCTCTCTCAGTCTGACTTATAAACAAAATAATTTTACAATTTCTTTACAAAACAGAAATGAAGAAAGACATCTGTTGTTTCATTCGGTATAAGTCTTTGAGACGAGAGTTAAAACTGGTATGAATCCAATATTTCATGGTGTCATTCCAGTAGTCCATGATACAGGAAGTGTGATAAAAATAAATGTACAGTACATGACAAGTAAAGTGAAGAGAGTAAATTATGATTGTAAACTGGACTCAGTTCACACAGGAATTCCCATCAGACTGAACTGAGGCATCATTGGTGTCATACTGAATATACATATATTTAGTGTATTAAAGTTTTCTATGTGAAAGTCTTACATTGAATGAGTTGTGTCAAGAGCCTTATTGTGTTTAAGTGCTGTGAGTTTTCAGAGTAGAAAAGCACTCTACAGGTACCCATGTAAGTTTTTAAAGGGGCAAAAAAAAAAAAAATCTATTTCTAGACATTGCACAAAGTCGTATAGGAGATATGACTTGTCTGCATTTGTCCTTACTCTTTGATTGTGAATAGGCTTCTGTTTACTGACAGAGGGATCTGCTGCTATTGTTATAGTTGTGCAACAGGGTCAACTATAGTGTCCTTACACCAGGTAATTGAACGTGCCACCAATTTTCTAAGTAAATATATTTCTAAAGGTTTTAATGACATTAAATTCTCACCAGACGTCAGTATCAGCTCATCCGCTCCAAACATACAAAGGAATCAAACCATAAGTGTCAATAAATTATGTCTAATAATGGAAAAATGACACAGGGAAAGTGTATTAAACATAGAAAAAAGGAAGGAAGGTGTGAAAAGTCATGACACCAGCTGAAATCTATCAGTGATTAAAAAGCAATCCTGCCACTTAGTGCACATTAATATCAGCTGGTTCAGTCCCAGGTGATGGCCTTAATAAGGTATCTTGTTACCAAGGTTTCATGATGGGCAAAACCAATGAGTACTTTCAAAATCTTTGGATCTTTTGTTGCAAAAAAAAGAAAGAAAACAGTAAGTACCTCAACCACCATGGCTTGTGTGCATGCTCACCATGCAAGACTCCATTAATGAGAAAAAGCAGGTTGAAAGCTTGCTGAACAACATTTAGACAAACCTGTGTCATCATGGTGTGTGGTCATTTTTCACCATGGCACAATTGAAGAAAGGCTGAAGGGTGGACATTTAAGCAAGAGAATGATCCCAAACAGACAAGGAAACTCTTATGTGGTTTCAGACAAAGAAAATAAAGCTGCAAGAATTACCCAGCTAATCATCTGACCTCAATCCAAAATCTATGAAAAGAACTAAAGCTCAGAGTTCATAAAAGGGGCCCACAGAACCTGACTGTGGACAAATGAGTGAATCCCGCCTGAGCAATGCATGGGACTAACCTCTCCATACAGGAGGCATCTTAAAGCTGTCATCACCAACATACGCTTTTAGTATTAAATACATTTCAGTAAGCGTTATCAGTACTTTTTTCCAGTGTCATTTCTCATTAATACACATGATTTAATTTATGGACATCTATGGTTTGATTTCGTTGCATGTGTGGATTGGATGAGTTGAGAATTTCAAGTCAATAGCACATTTACAAATATACTCATCTGGAAATCTGGTGACACGTTCAATGTTCATTTTACTTGCTGTATATACTTCTTTTCATCCAATGCCTAATTCCTAGTATCACTAATCTAGAACCAGCTTAGTGATGGTGTGATCAGCATTAGGACAGAAAAATATGTAAAGGAAAAATGGTGCATTTACTCCAATAATTAATTAACCAAGAAGTGTCACAAGTGGAAAGTAGGTGGTTTTGTTTATAGCTTAAATGTAACTAGGTTGATTAGAATTGGATAAAATCAAACAAACACTCATTTACCCAACCATACTCTTTAATATGCTAGAGAATGTTTAAAATGTTTATAACAGTATGCCTAAAATATTCTCCTATATGTGGACACTTGCAGAATGCAGGGAAGCTTTTCTGACCCAGAATCATTTGCACAGCTTTACATTCAGCAAAACTGTGAAAGGAACAATCTCAAGTATGGTGGATCAGTTTTATGCAAACTCCACAAAACGGTGTTTACTGTCTGATGGAAGCTGGAGTACTAAAAAGTACAAAGAGGTCTGATTTGAAATGAAGGGTTGATATTTTTTTCTGGTGCTCTATTTTTATATCTAATTAAGTAAAAAAAAAACAACCACAAGATGGCACATCTATCTCACCTGTTACAGACGAGGATAAAACATCCAATGAAACTTCATGTTTTGGTTAAAACTGCTTTTTTCAACAAAGCAAGGGGACTTTCAACATAGGATTTCTAAATATAGCAGTTTATTTGTTTTCTTAGAGAGCATAAATTATTTCTATTTGCACACAATAACAAAATAATTTCAGAAAAACGGGTTAATTTTAGGGTTAATATTTTTAGCCTCCTAGTGTGTAATGATGTGCTTTAGCTTTTTAATGCTCAGACTAATAAAATCAAGTTAACAAGTTATCAGTGTACATACAGTATAAAATCTCCAACAAGGGTTTGACCTTTAACTTGACAAGCATCAAGTCAAAAAGAAAACTGCTGCTGCTCACAAAGCAGGAAATGGATATAGAAAGTTATCCTGTGTCTGCCCCGGGGCCTCCTCCCGGTGGGACATGCCTGGAACACCTCACCCAGGAGGCGCCCAGGGGGCATCCTTATCAGATGCCCGAACCACCTCAGCTGGCTCCTTTCGATGTGGAGCAGCAGCTGCTCTACTCTGAGCCCCTCCCGGATGGCCGAACTTCTCACCCTATCTCTAAGGGAGAGGCCAGCCACCCTTCGGAGGAAGCTCATTTCTGCCGCTTGTATCCGCGATCTCGTTCTTTCGGTCACTACCCACAGCTCGTGGCCATAGGTGAGGGTAGGGGCGTAGATCGACCAGTAAATTGAGAGCTTCGCTTTTACACTCAGCTCCCTCTTCACCACGACGCACCGGTGCAGCGTCTGCATTACTGCAGCTGCAGCCCCAATCCATCTGTCGATCTCCGGCTCCCTTCTCCCATCACTCGCGAACAAGACCCCGAGATACTTGAACTCCTCCACTTGGGGCAGGAACTCATCCCTAATAATAATAATAATAATAATAATAATAATAACACATGATAATGTACAAAATAAATGTGCATCTATATCACACAGACTGTACAAACTGTTATAAATATGGACAATGCAACTTAGCACAACCAGTTTACTTTTTTTCTTCTTTTAGCTGCTCCCTTTAGGAGTCACCACAGTAGATCATCTGCCTCCATTTCTGTCACACCAACCCTGCAAGTCCTCCTCACTACATCTATTAACTTTTACTGAGGTCTTCCTCCTCCATATTCAACATCTGTTGGCCAGTAGATCCACTGTCTTCTCTGTGCACATGTCCAAACCATGTGAACCTTGCCTTATTAACTCTGCCACCTTCAGTTCTGGCTCTTGTTATTTGTGTCTTTTTGTTAATTTCACCATCTCCAAACCAAACCAGATAATCTGAGTCACAGCAGATGACTCAGATCTCACCCTATTCTTGCACTGACTTCTGTCACACCAGTCTTCTGCATATTCTCCTTTTTTACATCCATGAAATTTCTATGTGGTCTTGGCAGCTCCAACATTAAAATAAGACCCAGATTTCAATAACAACAATAATAACTGAGCTTATTATTATGTAAGCTTATGTAAACTCTCTTGCTTAAATAATTTGCTCTGGGATAAATAAAATATTCTGATTCTGATTAATTATTGTTTTAGCCCATTTACAGACTTACAAGCACCTACGCATAATCCACCTAATCAAACCCATGTGCAGTCATAAACATATATAAACAATTCAATACTTAATTTACAGGAGAGTAAGAAAACAGGAACTAATGAAACAATGCATTGTCCTCATACTTTTAATATTTGTTTCTAAATCTTATAAAAGAAGATATTTCCTCCATTATATTAAAAAACATTGTTCAGTTTTAAGGTTGGACTCACTACACCCACACCTAGAGCTTTGTCTGGTGTAGCCAAGTGGTAGAAGGCTTCCACTTTGGTGGTCTCAGGATCTCATCTGTACTTTTTGCAGATTACGTGCCCTCCAGCTCGTACTGGGATTGTTTGCAGCTGAGTTTTACTCATTTGCCAAGACCCGTTATTCCTTCACATAAAAGCCAGCTGCCATTATGACCCGGTTATGGGCACTTCCTGGGTAGGGTGTTCTGGGCATACTCAACACTCATTGGAGGACAGCCCAATGATCATTTTTTGAATTGATTATCCCATATCTTGCTTATCTCTGCACCTTCATATCCTACATTTCATTTTTAACCACATAAGTGCTTCACTAATCACATGAAGGGGCTTATCTGGCTCTAACTGAAGATTTGTCCACACACTCATGCAATCTTGTGTATGCTCCACAGCAATGTACACAAGGCTTGGTACTTAAACTGCACACGGGCATAAAAGATCTCTTTTTGTTTATATACATTGGCATTTACAATGCAAAGACTTTTCATCTTAATTTTTTTATTTAAAAAAAAATCTTTACAGATAAATAAATATCATGTTCTGTGCCAGATCAGTTGTGAATAATCTGGATTAATCAGGAAAACAGTTTGTCTCTTGAGTTTTTAAATGAGTTAAACAGGAACAGCTGTATTTTAGAGGTTTCTGAACAAGTGAGCGTAATGTGTGGTCCACTGAACAGGAGCTGGAATGCTGTCGTATGAGACAATGTGTGACGAAACATTTCTCCCACTGAAAACACTACATCCAGATGAACAGAATCAACCTTTTGGTATCCACTGCTTACTCTGACAATGCACCAGAGAAGTTTACTTTTCAAAGCATAGCACTGTATATGTATTTGGATTTAAAGTATAGATGATCCTCCTAATAAAGAGTCTTACAGTTTCTGAATACCCAAAGTTCAGGTCAGTATGGACCATTCTCAATATATGTAAAAACATGCAAGTTTCAAAGTGCATCTTTGAGATGCTCTGTGGTTTTTTATTTCTATGGTAAATGTTTGATCTAGTTAAAGATCAAACATGCATTCATACCTTCCTCTCAAATGGAACTAACAGTCACTGGTGAACTCAGAACAGTTACTATTTGGAAACTGATGTTAAAGGAATAGACAATTCTGACAATGACAAAGTCATTCACATCATTAAGGAATGTACTGCTTGAGTCATGGTCATTATCATGAGAATACTCGAGAATCAGAGAGCTCAATCAGCAGTCTCAAAGCATAAGTACTCGCTTCCCACAACTCCTTTCCTTTCTCTGATGGCTCTGTTGTCAGTCTACCAGCTGCAAAAGATGGAAAGTGCCCTCATGTTGTGGCTTGATGAAGAGCCTCCTCAAAGAGCATAATCCTTGAGGCCTGTGCAGTACGTGGAAGTTGGCCTCTGGAGCCTTGCATATGATTGACTCTGCCATTGTGTGTCTTCAGCTGTCCTTCCAAGTGTGGTTTGACAGGTGAATATCCAATGACTGCTCATCTGTCAGACGCCCTATTGTAATGCCACCACTGGACTCTGGAGTGACAAATCACGCTTCTCTGTCTTGCAGTCTGGGGAATGAGTCTGGGTTTGGCGGTTGTCAAAAGAACGGTACTTGTGTAAAGTTTGGTGGAAGTGGGAATATGATGTAAGGTTGTTTTCAGGAGCTGGCCTCGACCCCTTAGTTCCAGTGAAGGGAATTCTTAATGCTTCAGCACACCTAGACACTTTGGACAGTTTCGTGCTCCCAACTTTGAGGGAACAGTTTGGGGATAGTGCCTGTATTCCAACATATAGACACGGATAAGCAGGTTTGATGTGGAAGAACTTGACTGGCCTGCACAGAATCCTTTGTGATGTTCAACAGCAGGTCAGATTTGCTGTTAGACCCCACTTCCAGTCTTTATGCTAAGTGAGGCTAATTATCTCCAGCTCATCTCGTCATGGCAGCCTATACGGTCAAAGTACCGGCCGATCATGCTCTAGATCTGTCTCTGCCTGTCCTCCTTATGAAAAAGCTCTTGGAAAGACATTGGTGGGAAATGTCCATCTAAGTGATAGTTATTTGGTATCCTGATGATGAACAGCCTTCTAGGAAGCTCGGTTTGACACACACAGACTATCCTTACCTTGGTCCAATAGTTCTCAAGTTCTGGGCAGCATTGTGCCCATTGTTGGCAATGCCGATCAAAGAATGCCTGCTGTTTTGGTGGGGAAGATATTCAAGAGAAGGCAGATTTAACAAAGTTATTACGAAGTAATGGCTTGATTTGGACCCACAGTGGTGAGTTTGTTTTACTCGTTATCTACTCACTCTTCACCAGATAAATTTTTATTTGTCTATACACCTACAATTTAGACAGTGCTAACCTCCTAAGCCCTAATCTAAGGCCCAATTGAATAACCTCTGTCTTATTTCATAAGACAAGCTAAATAATTAATAGCAGTGTAAATGGACTTAGTCTTATATAGCCCTTCTCTACTCTCCCAGAGTACTCAAAGCGCTGTAAACAACATGCCTCATTCACCCAATCACAAGAACTTGCTTCTATACTTAAGTGCAATCTAACCAACATTCACACTCCTATTGGAGAGCAACTTGGGGTTAGTATCTTGCCCAAGGATATTTGGCATGTAGCCTGGGGAAGCCAAGGATCAAACCACCAGCCTTCCAGTCAGTGGCTGATCTGCTCTACCACCTGAGCTACAGCCACCCCGGTGGTAGTTGGTACTCCTTACTGTGTACTCCTGTCTTCTATATGGTCTAAGCCTGCAACAGAGAGGTTCTTTTCTATAGATGACCACCACCATCATCAGGATCACCAAACAAAACACTACAAAGAGGTTTAGGACAGAGACAGAACAACAAGCTGTTACTGTTTCAGCTGTTTCAAGCTGCACATATAATATAGTTCATGCAGTGAACACAGCCATTTGGTACAACCAAGTTATTTACAATTCCTAAATATTGAACCTACAGACTTCTGCTTGTAAATTTTACTTGACCCAGTTCTCTTCATTTTTATTTAAAGATTTTGTGTTTTCATAAATGTATTAGCAGTACATCTCACAGTACTTGATTTAAATTATAAGCCAAAATAATTGAAAGCATTAAAAGAAACCCACTGCTATGTAAACGCGTAATATAGAAGAAGGATTATATTACTGTATTAATGTATTGTTACCTTAAACTTTTTAATGTTATACACAGTGATGCCAAAGCAACTTCAACTCAGAACAAGTAATTGCTCTCTGTTGATGTCAGGGAAAATTCAACTATTAATGAATCCATGTTACTCTGTTATGTTAATGCCTGAGTGTTGCAATGTGCTATTAAAAAGGCTCACGCATAAATGTCAACAACAGAGACAGCTTGTCATCTGACAGTAAATACTGTTTTGTGTTCTGCATATCATACGGGTCAGCTGTTCCACACTTCAGTTTCATACGGTGGAACAGTTTGTAATGAACCTTATGCGAAGTATAATAGCGAAGTTCTATGGTCTCACATCTGTCCGCTCCCTGGTGTTGCCGACTAAATCTAAGCTTGACATCACTTCCACTTTCCCGCACTGTCAAGCTGTTTGTGACATCCCTGGTCTAGTCCAATCATCTTCTCCCGGCCTTTTTCAGGCCAATCAGCATTCGTGCCACATACTTTGAATCTGTCATTCTCCTTTGCAGATGCCTTCGTGCAGCCCACTCCCTCCTCATCACCGCCTCTCATCACTTAGGTTCCATCTAAGCCACTGTCTTCATCTCCACCACCAGCGTCTAGACTCTGGGGGGTCCTCCTCTAATCCCTATCACACCTGGGGTTCTGTTCCACTGAGTCAGGCCATTGGAGTCTAACCACCAAATATCTCTATCTTTATTCTCTACATCAATAAATCATGTTCATTCTTTCTAATGGCCTCTCCTTATTGAAATAATAAAGCCCTCCTCTGGATAAATTACACAGAACCTTTTGCACTGTGCCCATTGATTATATCAGAAAAATTAGCCCTTAAATCAAAAGCATATTGATTCTCCTTTATTCTCCTCTCATGCTGTTTTCAGAGGGAAACATATGTTGAAACCTGAATTTACACTGGATTATTTGGCTAGTAGGCCTTCCACTCCCTTCCTTACATTTCCCCTTCAGGTCTGCTGAATTTTGAGCTGCTAATATGTGCAGCTCTGGGCAGAATGCTGTTTATTTCTAAAGTGAACTGGCTCCATCTTTGTAAATAAATTATAGTGCATTATTAGTAGATCTCAGTGTGATATTGCAGAAAATTTGCAATATGCAGTATCACAATAATTTGCCCTGCCTGTTGTGATCCAATTGACCAACTCATTTCCTCCTCCCTAGGATTTCTATAAATGCAATAACAGTCACTGAACTGAACTGAATAATCCTAAAGCCTACAATACAAAAACAAACATTATTAATTGATTATAATTAACCTTAATATCGATTTATGTTCTTCAGGGCAGACAACATCTTAACAAGTAGGGTTTTTTTCATGAACTCAGGGACATCACAATGAATTATGGCATTTTTCGCCTCTCCTTTCATAAGGGATGAAAGGAAATGAATGAATAATAATAACACTAATAATAATAATTTTCAACTACTTTAACAGAATTTCCCAAATGAAACATTTGTTATCTTATCCTGTCTCATTGTTATTTCTACTAAAACAACTATAATTAAACGGAACATACATTCGTCTCCGTTTTTTAATATCATAGTATCATTGTTTTGGAAATATACACAGAGATCCAAAGCACTGGGTAAAATAAATGATGTCGAACTTTATAGATCGAATATCTGAACTCTTGAAAGAAAAACCACCACAACAAAAAAAAGTGACAGCCATTCAATCCTTCTCGGTCCATCCTCTGACCACTCATGCAGCGTGATGTGCGTGAATCACGACATACCATCATGTGGAGTGATGTAGGCAGAAGCCCACAGACTGTGATTCACTGTAAAGGAGGAGCCAGTTAAACAGCGTGGACTGTCGGAGAAGAGAGGAGGAGAGAAGAAAGCGAGCTGAGGGCTGTGAGACGACGAGTCGGCTGAAGCGAGAGTGCGAGGTTTACCAGCTTTTTATTTCCTCCGGAACCCTCGACGCTGTCATAAAGAAGCCTGTGAAGTGAAGGACTCTCAGGATGGAGCGGATGGAGTCAATGGAGCCGATCTCGGCATACTACACCACGGCTTACCCGGAGATCCAACCAGACAGTACTTACGGATCCAAAGAGACAACCGAGAGCCAGGCAATGACTCCACCACCTCCAACATATGACGAGGAGTTGGTGCACAAGGTACGACCATATGGTCATCATGATACAACAACAGGTTTCATAGCCAGGAGCACTTTTATGCACTTACTTGCTGCGCGTTTTTTTCACGTGATTTTGCTTCTTGTTTATTTCTTCTTGTTTATTACTGGTGAAATGTGAGGAAACGTTTCTAAACCCCGCAGCATCCCGGTCCTTGACCGGATTTGCGCTCACGTGGTGCTGATTTACATTCAGATGCAATTTATAGTTGGTCTGTTTCCAGCCCTAATGTGTGTCAAATCACTTAATTCCTTCTGAGATGAGCTGTCAGCTTACAAGAAGGTCCCCCTTCACATATGAGCCGATTACTTCCTGCTGTCAGGGCAGGAAAGCTTTAAAAGAGGTCACTTTCTTTGAAAAAATGTCTTAACCAAACGCCAAATTCCCAAAGCAATCCTCACATTTAGGTGTTGATCACCAAAAAGTGCTGTAGAATAAAATTACATTTCAAACTCAAATTTTAGTTGACAAGTACACTTTCAGTTTCTCCTTACTGCGACCCAAAGCTCAAATAACCCATAAATACAACAGTAAATACACTAATTTATTTCTGACACCTTAAATTCCATAACTCAAACACACTAAAATACACAAACACACTAAAATGTCAGAGTGAATGTGATCCTGTTTTGACTGTTGTCACAAAAACTGTACAATATAGCTATTTGTCATTCAAAAAGCTTAATTGCGCTCGCAGCAAGCAGTTAAGTTACATTAATGTCTGGATTTAAAGAGAACCACTGAATCCTTCCTGGTGCTCCCATTTGACCTCACTGTTGATGGAACAAAGATAAAAGAGGAGCTCCCTTTAGGCTTCAGTGAAATGTCACATTGTATTTCAGAGCTGTGTTGCAGAAACCATTTCCCTTCAGTCTGGAGGAGTCATGTCATTCAAATGGCATATCTTTCTTCTGATAAGCATCTGGCCTCCAGCCTGCTATGTTCTAATTTCTCTCTTTTTAGATATAGCAACTGAGCAGAATTAGCACATCAATACTCTGATTCAACTGATAAGACATAAACTTTAAAATAAAACTATCCGGTAAAGTCAAAAATGTATTCCCTTTAACTAGCTGCCTTTAATTGCCTTAGAAATTTATTATAATCTTGCTACTTATTTATTTATGTTTGCACTCATAAATGTCCCAGATCATTGGGTGCACCCTTGGTTTAGGTTCAGGGTTATTGGCAAGGTTAGGCATACACTTATTTTTAAGTTTATAGAGAGAGTCTCTGGGAAATTAACAGAATCAAATTCACTTCATCTCTCTGAAGTCTAAAGGCATGTGTATGTGTCATCTTAGTGTGGAATGTGATTGGTTGGGACCAAAATGCAGACCCTAAAGGAAGGTAGAATTAAACATGAAATGAATTAGAGCAGGCCGGGCCCTGCCATTGACTGACCTAGGTGGAAGCACTGCTGCAGCACACAAAGCATTGATATCTCCACCAAGCTGGGTGCAGAGGTGGTGATGGACAGCATTACGGAGGACCAGGCTTACTCTTTGAAGATGGCGGGCTCAGACAAAGCCTATCTTTTAAATGCAATTCAGAGTTTCCTTACATAGACTTGGGCTGGGAAGCAGCCGATTATTGTTCAAACAACACAATTATAATTTGTGAAACTGAAAATGAAATAACTTTTTTATTTTATATATATTTAATATTTTTATTTTATGAAAAGTCTGGATGTACCTCTTTACCATTCTCATGCATGTGCACACACATGCACATGTGGTCTGCGTCACTGCCATAACAAATACATTCTGTGCACTGCCAGCTATAAGACCTTATGCAGAAACGTTTGTGATTTTCCTAATAATTTCAAATGAATTTCAATCATAAAAAAGGTTGTGAATACTTGTGTAAAAAGATATTTTAAGTATTTAAGTTTTAATAAATTTACTCCCAAACACTCCAAAAACCATCATCACTGTCATGGGGTGGATTTTGTGTGTAGATTTACTCGGCATTGTTTGGCTGTAAAGGGCTAAGGAATGCAGTGCGAGTCTTCACAAAGATAGATGCAATTCTAACATGTGACTGTTATATCAGCTCACACATATACACACCACACACAGACTTGTAGTGTCAGGGAAGCAGGTGCACTGAAAGGGGTCATATTCTAAGAATACACCGTGTTCTTTGTGTCTAAATCAAGAAGAGTAATTTCAAGTGAACTTGAAAAAGTCAGTCTTGCCTTTTTGCCCTTCCTTTGCCAATATAAATAATAAAGGGACTAATAAAGGTTTATCCTATCTTTTGTACTCACTCTTCTCAGGCTTTCACTCTGCCTTACCTTTTCCTCCCAGGAGGAGTTCTAATTACACAACAAAAAAGGCTCTTTTTAAGAGCTCGTTGGTGAGGCCAGTACTTACTCATGAAGCTGAAATGGTTACAGTTGCTTTGTGGATTCCGTTCTGTTATTAATTCTCCCTTCAATACTCACAGTTGTCCCAGATGACATTTTTAATAAAGTCAACCTAATACTGCTTTTGTAATATTTTTGGAAAGATTAGCTTAGAGACATCTTTACAGACAGAGTGGTTTTGTATTTTTTCTTACTGCCAATATTTCACATTAATACCCACAAAAACATTGCATTCTTTTGTATCTCGCAGTGGTTTCCTGTTTTTTCCATTCTCTCCATGGCCCTCATCCAAAAGACACATTTTTAAAGCTGCAAAGCACTTTTTTTTTTCTTTTTTTTTTTTCATTTTAAAAAAGTCTGTAAGTGTAGTAAAACCATGGTAGCTACCTGTCCACCACAAAAAAGCAGACATCACTATCAACTAGCTGGTTGAGTGTTTAGCTAAATAGCGGCAGACCAAAACAGAACTAAAAAGGTGGATACAGGACTTTAATTTGTCTAAAAAAACAAACACTTGGTCTTACAGATTGCAGGGCACATTGACTTTTAGTATTGGAAACAGTGACTTTATCGCCTGTTGTTCTGTGGTTTCAAACCCCAGCTGTGCAGTATATCAAAGCTTAAATCAGTGGCAATTTGGAAACTGTCAAGCTAAATTACATTCTGGTCAATACTGCACATGCTCCAGGAAGAGAAAAGTGACATTTCAGAGAACTGTATCACTCTAAATTCACCCCATCCCCTAATGCTGTTACTCCAACGACTTGTAAAAAGACATCCCATGCTTATTGCCTCAGTAACCTCCACAGAAGCTCATACTGAGGCTAGAAAGGAAATTTGCAGGCACTTAGCAATCTGCCTGTGAACCACAGAGATGAGAGAAATCTAATTCTTCTTTCTCTCGCGCACTACAACACATATACACAATATACATCATCAGTGTGTAATTCCCAAACATCTGTGGTGCATTCGCCTCATTACCTCCTGTCTCTAGAGGGGTTTCATGAGACAGTCTCACTTCTCGGCTAACTACAATTTAGTAGCATCACCACATGTACGTGTGTAGTGAGTACAATGAGTATGTTTTTTTTTTCTCAGCACTAATTCCATCTTCACATGTACACATGGAGGCATTATGTTACACACTCTCAGTTATGTCCAGTAAAGAGGGAAGTGATACAGCTGAATCACAGCAGGATCAGATCAAAATATTTAAATAAATTATTGTCTTCAGATTTAGATGCAGTCAGTGGCTTATGTGATCACAGACTGCATGTAAAAGACAGATGTATCTTCCACATCCCAAAAAGTTAATTCTGTTCATCTGGACGTGGCGTTTTCAGTGGGAGAAACATTTCCTCACTCATCCAAGTGACTTCTTCAGTCTCAGCTGACTGCAGATTTCCCCAACTTTATAAACAGTACATGTGCATAATGACCGAAACTAGAATCAATGGTGAAAAATGGACTGTCAGGTCAGTTTCTTGATCGTTAATGTGATCAACAACCACTGATCAAAAACCATTGATTAATGGCCATGAGTACCATTCACAGAGAGTTGGGGAATGGCTGCAATCACAGCATTATAAGATGGTCAAAGATGTACCCTTAGGCACCCTCTTCAATTCAGAGATATCTGTATCTGTGGGGATGGTGTTCGCTCTGCGTTGTACCATCCTGATGACACCCAGTTTGTGCTTCAGTGGATGAAGCAGAAGCACAAGCCTTAAATAATGATCCGTAAGCGTAGGTTTATAGTACACATCAACTTTCAAATGTCCCCATTACTGATGGAAATCTCACAGTCTAAGAAGGCTAACCTGTCATTTTTCATATCATCTGTGGTGAGCCTGAAATAATTTTTCTACTGAGTTAATGTGATCAGTGAAATGTGGTATATCCAGTACACCACTTCCTATGTCCCTACGAAGTAGTGTACTGGCAGATGTTAGAAAGTTTGACCTGCAGTCTTACCAACAGCCATCAGGAGTAGACTTCCACTCTTTAGAAAAAGAGCCCTAATCAGGCACCAACTGGGTACCTGGTTATCAGCACCTGGAGTACCAGAAACTCAAAATAAGAGTCAATAGCAGAATAATCTGTTTGACGTTGGCAGAGAAGATTTGGTTTTTGATGTACACAACCCACACACTCAACTCTGCTACTCAAAATGCATATGCATTTTTTGTGGCACTATTTAAGGAGAAATAAACAGATTTTTCAAAGCTATCAAATTTATTGCCTAAAAGCATTATTACATCAAAGAAAAACCAGATACAAATTTCCTTAGGTTTATGCTGTGAGTTTTACTGTGCGGCTCCCCACCTTTCAGGACACAGTAAACTGGAAAAGCAGAATACATGTAAAGCCTCTCTGTACAAGGTGTATTTCAAAGGAAGAATAAGGAAGTGAATTTGCTGGTGACTCCTGAGTAAAGCTGATATGAAAATTCACTGGATGACTGATGAGGCAGTATCCATATTTAATCCAGCACACTGGGATGTAACTCTTTTCTAAAAATCCTCCATATGCTGAAATCAAATGAGGCTACAAAAGCTGCTTTAGCTTCTCAGCTCTAATCCTTTCCTCCATTCCCCCCACTTCTTTTATTTATCCCTGATCATTCATAAAGCCTTGAGGCAAAATTGAGTTCAACCACTGCCTGGTTTATCTGATGAGTGTCATGCCTTCACTTTTTTCTTGATTTGTCTTAGTTCTTTACAAACTGCTCATCATCAGATCAAGTTCAAGTTCAAGAACTTTATGCATTCTATCCCAATTTATGAACCTTTTTCTATTAGTTTAGCATGCCAGAAAACTCACCTGCTATTATTAAAGCAGCACTGAAAAACTCAGCGCTTTAACCCCTGGGCCATTTGTCATTCAGTGCAATTTTAAGGCAGGCCTACTTGTGCATATCTGACCAAGAGCGATAATCACATTTACTGTCTTTTCACACAATATTTGGCCACAATGACAATGAGTACTCCTGAGTTTTATCAAGACAGGACTGGTTGAAAGTTTTGTTGCCTTTTTAAGACCACTTTATTACATTTCCATGGTTACTATTACTAGACATCAAGTGAAGACCACTTCTGACAGCACATCTGCATTTGAATCATAAAGCAACTGTAGTGGATGCTCCAGCCCAGTAGCTCTTCTAGTATTCTACCCCAGTGACTGCAGCTAATTAGTGCATAAAATACATTACTGAATGTGTATTAAGGTGAAATCTAAGAGTGTGAAGATGAAGGTTCTTTCATGAGAGTTAATGAATGGAAGTCTATTTTTTATGCCTAACTTTCTTTCTATAAACATAATTAAGATTTTTATTGTCTCAACCTGCCACTCTATAAAATGCATTTGGGTGTAAATGAAGAACTACCCTGGTGCCACAGAGAGGAAAGAATGTGAATTTGGCAAAGAACAAAGATTGGCATTGATTTCGGCACTGAGTTTCTTAAAGATGGCATTTCCTTTGCCTTGCAAAGGGTTACCAAAATATTTACATATATTTTATTCAAAACTTATATGTAGCCAATATACCCTAACCTATGCTTAAAAAATTTAGGTTTAGCCTTTCTGCGATTTTTAAAGCTTTCAAGAACAAACGTTCAAACACAGGTCTTTTCATTGCCTGTCTTTACAATCTACAATCCTTTTAGTTGTCTCTTCCTAAACATAACCACATAATGATTGAAGAAATCCATCATTCTTGTGGCTTACTGCATTATTTACTGCATTTTTCTTCTGGCAATAATATTTATAATATATTTCACTACAGGATAAAATGTAGTCATTTGGCTGTCACAAGATAACAGCCACATAGCCTGCATCAAAACTCCCAGATCACTCCTTGAAGAGAGCAGAGAACAGCTTGACTGTGTCGCACTTACTTAATCTGCCACAGTTAAAGGACACTTTGTGGGTGTAGAGGTGGTGGGTACCCTGGTGTGACTGAAATTAAAGCGCAGTAGACAATGAAATATTGACTGATGGTCCTGGTGACTAAGTTGGATGTGTGAATGCTGCCTTTCATTGATTCCATTGTCTTGAAGGTTATCTCCTCTGGCTTGTGAGTCATGCGGTAATAGTGGTACACTGCCAAGCTCTTAGAAAAGAAAATGTCGGTGCTGCTTGGAAACAGAATTGTCGACCATGACACAGATGTTGACTCACAACTGAAAATTATGAAATGATTGCAAGCATTCAACCATAAAGAGATTTTCAAGGCCAATTGAGACTGCAGCCAGGCTACTTCCTGCTGCTCCCGTATCACTAGGGGTCACCACAGCTTACTCTGTGCCTCTACCATATACTTAGACCATATATATAGAGGTAAGAAATTTAACTGTGGGATTTTATGTGTTTTCCTACAGACAATCCTGGTTGGGGACAGTGGTGTGGGGAAGACATCTCTGCTGGTGCAGTTTGATCAGGGCAAGTTCATCCCTGGCTCATTCTCTGCCACAGTGGGCATCGGATTCACAGTGAGTGCTTGGAACAATTTTTTTTTTTATGAAATTGGACTGGCTTTTATTTATCCATGGTTTTAGATTTGCCTCTGGCATTTCAGACATTAGCAGTGTGGGAGGAGGCAACCTAAGTGTCATTGTGTGAGAGGTGGGGTACACCTTGGACAGGTCACCAGTCTGTCTCCGTTTTATATATATATGCAGATTATACAACTTATATGTATAATCTGCAAATGAATACTTTCCATCCTCTTTAGAGTTTGCTCATTTCGATAAAAAGCTGATGATTCACATTTGCCACTCAGTGCCATTAAAATCAATGCAGAAGAGAGGTTGTAATGAGCACAGGCAGTAGCTAGTGTGACGTCACTCACTGGTTTGTAAGTTCTTATTATCAAGCCTCAAGATGACCCTTTCTGTCTTGGTGTTTTGAAACCAGATGTGATGAGAAAGGGATGGTTCTCATTGGCTAATGACTTGTGATTGAAAAGTAATTCACCGGGAGTATCCTCCTTTGTGAAACTTATCACTTGATTGATGAAAATTTACAAAATGGGCCAAGCAGATTATTCAATATAGGACGTCAGGGCCAGGGAAACATTTCCTTACAGTCATTGGACTTAGATGTGTTTTTGCACCTACATGTTTCACTTTCCAAGCCTTAAAGCTACATCTATCTTTAATACTATCTACATTAATGACATGAGAATGTAATTAGAACCACCCCGCTGAAATCTTAAATGGTGAAATTTAGAAATATTTTTTAAAACAATTCTGAAGTTTGCAATGATTTAATATAGTATTAAATGAAGCAAGTGGGAGGGTTTTCTTTCCCATAAGTTTTTATACGTTGTGACTTCTTTTTGCAACATGAGTCACCCCCTGCTGACCATTAAAAGGAATGGAGGTTTGAGGTAGTTGTACATTGCCTCTCTCACTAAACATATATTTCAAAATCTGAAGAAATAAAGCCACAACTATCGACAAACATAGATAACTTGTCTTTGTACTTTGCATTTTTAATTTGTTCTACTAGCTGCTCGTACTGTTCTTCTGTTTCTACCTCTCTCAGAATAAAGTGGTGACTGTGGATAACGTAAAGGTCAAACTGCAGGTCAGTAAGTAAATCAGTTCCAGTGCAAAGTTGATGTGCTTACACAATAGCACTCTATTTTTAGAGTAGTGGCTGGTTTCCTCTTGGGCATCACCATTATAAGTGAAAATAAGAAGTAGCCAAGTGGAAACAGGCCAGTTCTTTTCTGTTTCAGATATGGGACACAGCAGGACAGGAAAGGTTCAGAAGCGTGACACATGCGTATTACAGAGATGCACACGGTGAGGCGATACAAACCCTAATCCATATCACAGCATCACAGGTGTTACACTGGCACTCAATTTTTGTTGGTTCTCTTTCCAAAGCTTTGCTCCTTTTGTATGACATCACCAGCAAATCATCTTTTGACAACATTAGGGTAAGTCTGTGTTTGTACCCTGGGAAAATATGAAAATGTGCTACAGTTAAAGATTTATTTATGAGTGTGTTTGTATGTCTCTTGCTTCAGGCTTGGTTAACAGAGATCCACGAGTATGCACAGAGCAATGTAGTCATCATGTTGCTGGGCAACAAGGTAAGAGGAAATTGTTTGAGAAGCTTAGCATGTGGAGCAAAAAGTGCAAAAGAAGGATATGATCTGTGCTGAAGACAGAGCAGTTTCTGGATCAGGGCATTTTGTAAAGATAATGTAAACGAGTTATAAAAGAGTTAGAGCAAAGTGATAGTGCTGCTTTGGGTTCAAGTGTCGGGTTTAAGTATATGTAACAATATGAATGCAATGATAAAAATGTGAGTGGCGCCACATCGTAGGTAGCTTAGTAATAATAACATTTTTAAAAGCTATATATAACATATATGATGCTGTATCACATTTTGTTATATTTACAAGTCCTCACAAAAAACAGTGTAAATTTAATCAAATGTACAGTCGCTGCACTACTTCAATCACTATGCGTGTATAAAAGTATCTGAACTACCAGCAAACTACTACAAACGTGTTAGACTACTAGTTTTATTACATGATCTACTCTTCAACATTGAATAGTGGTAGCAAACACTGAAAATTCCACAAGATATGTTTTCCTTTAGAAATATCCTGATTGATCTTGTATATTATGAAGTCTAAAAATGTAAATACTCATACCTGTGCATGGTTTTGTTCAGCTTTAAAAAAAATAGCTGTATCAAGATGTACATTGTTTTTTTTACTTAATAGTTTAAATGTGTTTATTTTTCTGCACCAAGTCTTTCCTAAAATCCTAAACTAATGTGTGTTTATCAGGCCGACATGAGCAGTGACCGAGCGATCAGGAGAGATGAAGGAGAGAGGCTGGCCAGAGTGAGTATTTTATTTACTTCCATAAAAACAGAACTGATAGCGTTTAATCTGCTACTTACTGTGTTGTGCTCTCTTTGTGTGTTCAGGAGTACTCAGTTCCTTTCATGGAGACAAGTGCCAAGACAGGGGTCAATGTAGATCTGGCCTTCACTGCTGTGGCCAAGTATGACACAGATGCCACACAGTAGCTTTTGAACAGTCCATAAACTATAGATGTGTATGATCTGAAATGGTCCTTGTTTGAGCCAACAAGAAGTCATGTAATGGGACTAAACAAAGATAAATTATTATCATTTGCTTTGCTTTTCTTCTTCTGCCACTAATTTCATTTTCATATGACAGCAGCAAAGTTGTTACTACTGAATTTGAGATTGTTTTTTCACATCGCTCAATTTTATCTCACATCTTTGCTGAACATAGTATATATTTTCAGAAAATTCCAGGATTCATTATAAAGAAATGTTTCAATTCCCTTAGTACTATATAATTTAACGTATTTATTGCAAGGGATTTATTCTTAAGTAGTCCACTACTATTTTCATGATGCTATCTGTGTTTTCTTACCACAATCCTCTGCAGTAGAATAATTCTATCAATATCAGTGTTATCTTCTAAAATATGCCTTGTTCTGTTCTTCAGGGAGTTGAAGCATCGGGCCATCCAGCATCCCAGTGAACCCAAGTTCCAGATTCATGAATATATTGAGGCACAGAAGGAGAAGTCAGGTTGCTGCAGCTACTTTTAAAACGTATCTCCCAACTCTTCCTCCTCCCATAGCTCTGGGCGAACAGACTGTCAGAGACACATTACTGAGTGGGAGGAAGCCCTGTATCTCACTGCTGCTCACAAAATGTTACACTGCCATTCATTCAAGACTAAAAGCCAAACGTACATCAGTGGATTAACCATGCTACAGACCCACACAAATTTTCTTTAGCTGAATACCTCCAACTCTCCAGACGTCAGTTTGCACTACTGATGCTTTCTAAAGTACATTCAAGGAAAGAGTAGTTATTTATTTGATATGTTAAAAAAAAATTCCTGAGGGAATATTTTGTAACTTAGATGATCAATATTAGTCTCTTGTATTTGTTTGTTTTTTTTAATGCAATTGCAGTCGAGAGTTAGTAAATCTGGAGGCAGGAGCAAACAGCTAGCCTGACCCTGTCACAAACCACCTACAACTCCATAACATAGTTTTCTCATTTGTTTAACATGAACCATGCTAACAGACAGTGTATCCTAGCCTGTTAGCATGAGAACTTTTACTAATTTTGATTAAGCGCAGTGCAACCGATGCTAAAGGAGCCTTTCATTTAGAGAATATTTGGTTATAAATCCAATTAAAAACCTTTTCATGACATTTACATGCATCTTCTATTTTTAAAATTGTATTTATTTATTTATTTATTTGTAAGTAATTATAATAAATTATAATTATCTATATAAAATGTATTTTCTCTTGGTGAAGTTATATGATTCATGTGTCTTTGGAACAGTTATTTTTGTTAATATTTTCTGTTGTTTCCTCACATGTGGACGGTAAGGCGCTAGGCTGGTTAGCGCTTTTGCCTCACAACAACAAGGTTACTGGTTTAAGCCCTGGTTGGGATCATTGTGTGTAGAGTTTGCATGTTCTCCCTGTGCCTGTGATGATTTTTCTCATGCATATTGGGTTAACTGGTGTTTCTAAATGAACTGTAGACCGTATGTAAGGAACTTAAACTACTTGGAGCATGTAGAATAAACATTGGCATGCAGAGCAATGCATCTGTGAACTGTGTCTCTGGGAGAAGGATTACTGTGAAGAGCGAACATTCGATACTAAGTACTTGAGTTGTTGTCTGTTATTTAAGGAGGCGTTATGTACATACAGCATGAGTTGAATAATTTTATATGGTGTTATACTGTGCAAAAGTCTTGGGTCATCCTTGTAATAGTTGCAGCATCTCTGGGGGGGGTGTCAAACCAAGTGCTCCATTGTCTGTTTTTCTATCCAGGTGTGCTTTCATTGTACATAAAGTGTGTTTGGGATCATTGTCATGCTGAAGAATTAGGCCATTATCAATCTGCTGCTTGCCCGATGGTATTGAATGCTAGTTCAAATTCTGACCATACTTATCTGCATCCGTAATTTGATCAAGTTTTGACAATATCCCCAACATCACTGGGTGAAACACAGCCTCAAACCATGAAAAGGTCTCCACTTACAGATGGCTGTTGAAACTCAACCTCTACTGGCAACTCATTGAGCCAAATTTGGATTTATCACTGCATAAGACCTGTTAGCACTGATTTTCACTCAAGTTCTTGTGTAATTTGGCACAGGTAAGCCTTTTCTCCCTGTTCCCATTCCTTAACAAGAGCCTCTTGACAGCCATCTTTCCACTGAGACCATTTCAGCACTGTAAGATCTAATGAGATGACAGTATTTAAAAAAAATTATGCAAACTTGTTGCCTTAGAGAAACTAATTACAGTTTATTTAAGATATACGCAGTACTTTGAATAATCAGATTTTTCTGAGAATGAATTAATGAAAAAGTCAACTGATGAATATGTCAGTTGAAATAAATAATTCGTTTTTAGCACTTTATATAGTTTGTTTTTGCTCTACAGGCCAATTAAAAGCTCAGTTGCACATGCACGCTGAACATGCATTTGAAAGTGCCTCCATTTTTATTTTTGTATAAGAATACACTAATATGAACAGTAAATTTGGGTAATCAGTTTTTAAATGCTCAGGGCTGAATTTAGATCCTCCAACAGATATTTTCACAAAGCTGCATTACATTTTTTGGTTCCTCTGAAGAGGAAAACAAACTGTTTTCATTCATCTCCTGGCAGTAGCATGTATCTTAATGCTACACTGTGTTATTTGCTAACGCTGTAAGAGACATTCTGTACAGAGCATACAGGAGTTTTACCAAAACCTTTGAAATCTGAAATAAAAGAGTGGGAGTACAAGTTTTTATTGACCAGAAAACCATAATGAGCTGAAGAATGCCAAACTGCTATGTAAAGAAGAGGGGAAGTAGTGAGTGGTATTTCTCTCTGTGTCTGTCCCTCCAGGTTACACATTTTAAATAACACGAGTTAATACATTAAGGAAAGGTTGCTTTTGTGACATTTGTTTTGGACAGTAGTCTACAATGCTCTTCTGCAAATATTACTGCTTGATGAGTGTATGTTTGCTGTGTTACTAAGTTTGGACAGGTTTGATATACTTCTAAATTATTCAGATTGTGGTCAGCAGACCTTTTGTCTATTGAGCAGCTGTTTTGTTTTGACAACACCACTGCCACAAGCAGTGTTTTATGTGCTGTATGCTGGATAAAAATAAATAAATTATTTTTACCTGCAGGGGTGCTCTCTTACCTGCAGACAACCACCATAGCCGCAATGGTGTGTGTGTGTGTGTGTGTGTGTGTGTGTGTGTGTGTGTGTGTGTGTGTGTGTGTGTGTGTGTGTGTGTGTGTGTGTGTGTGTGTGTGTGTGTGTGAGAGAGAGAGAGAGATTACCATACCCCCGATGGTAATTGGTTGCAGTAAGTCACAACGAGCAAGGACAGATGGACTGAACCAATAATTTACAAAAACTAACGTCATTACTTTGATCTGTTTGTCAGAATCACCATCTAGTGCAGGTGCACAGTTGTAAAAACCCAACAGGAATTAAAAAAAAGAAACTAATTTCCTGTTTGTAGGCCTGGCCTTCAAAATAATAGCATGGGTTGTCTAACAGTCATCGTAGCCGTTCTAGTACAGCTAAAATAATCTACTCACTAAATTCAGTCCAGATCAAATGAAACATAAACTCCACCTGTTAAGCAGATGGACTTAAGAGAAGAAATTTTGTTGAGAAAGTAGGATAATTACTTTAAACTTTCAGACTTATCAAGTATGTGATGAAACCATCCTGTTCCAAATTTCATCTCATAGTATTTTATTAAATATCTGAATTTATGCTGTTAAAGCATTTCAAGTAACTAAGCTAGGTCATTTTTGTGGGGTCCCATTTTATCTCATATTGCAAGGTTTCATTGATTATTTACTTATTTATTTATCATTTTTATATCATGTATAATTTCATATCGTACAATTTTCTTAAAATTTGATTGGACATTATGTGAGGTTTGGTTAGACCATATGATTTTTATATTTTAAATACTGTGACTGAATATTGTATGGGCTATATAACAGTAAAACTATCCAATCAGGCTGGTTTACTCTAAACATTTAAAATGCTCAATTTGTATAAAGACATGTAACAGTTTTCTAACACCACTTTTTAAAATTATGATATGTCCCTGTACTAGAAAAATACAGGTTCAATAATACATTTATTAAGGTAGTGTGTTTGACTGTACAGATAAAGTCTTAAAGGAAATAACAGTATCATTCTGTATTATGTATTTTCTTTTGACCAGCTGACTGCTAGAGGTACATTTGATTTTATTTTTTTAAGCATGCCTCTTATTTTTTGTGAACATTAAAAACGAACCACTCTAAGGACTAAACATATACTTGCAGTTATCTGGTCTTTGAAAAATGCAATGTATTACCCTGCCTACTAAAATATGTATCTGATTATTATTATTAGTAATAATAATAATAATAATAATAATAATAATAATAATAATAATAATAATAAAGAAGAATGATGATGTTTACGCTATGTGTTTTATTTTGAAAATTTGATGGCGGATGTTCATTTGAATGCGTTAACTTGACTCGTGGTAGAGCCACTGAAGACGGGACCGTGTTAGGTTGGAGTCGGAAAAAAAACCCCAGACGTTGCAACATAGTGCACAGGGGTGGATCTGTGAAACGAGTCAAAAGGCAACATTAGCAGCGGAAATCTCACTGAGACTTAGTTCAACGGAAGTAGAACTGTAGCAAAGTCACTGTGCGCAACAGGTGTCAGTTTCTTTTCGTAAGCTCACTGTTTGAAAGTTGTTTGAATAGGGGGGCTAAAAGTTTTCGTTGGTTAACAAAACGCCAACATGTCAAAACTTCGACCCAGGCTTTGTGTGTTGGAGAAAGGACCCAGCGGGTATGGGTTCCACCTGCACGGAGAGAAGGGCAAGATCGGGCAGTTCATCAGGCTCGTGGAGTCCGACACTCCCGCCTCCGAGGCCGGGCTCCTGGCTGGAGACCGATTGATGTTCGTGAATGGGGAGAACGTAGAGGGGGACAGTCATCAGCAAGTGGTCGCCAAGATACGGGCAACCTCTGGGGCTTTAGAGCTTATTGTGGTGGACCCCGAGACCTCGGAGCTGCTGAAAAAACACAACCTACAATGTCGGAAAGAATTCGTCACAGAAGGAATTCCCATACCAGGCAGTGACAGCGACTCAGACCGCGGGGACACTCAGAGCAACGGCACCCCTGCCCCGCTTGAGAACGGGGATTCTTCCTCGGAGAGATCCGAGAGGCATAGTGTCAGCTCAAGCACCAAGGTACAGTAAAGCGCAGAAACTCACTTAAGTGAGTACTAAACTTTATTTAATGTACCCTGAACTTTCCTTTCTTTTTTAAAGTGTTGTTTTTAGTTTTTTCTTTTCTAATTAAACCCACACTGGTAGACACGTGGAATTGTAAGGTCGAACGTCAAAATGGTCAGCTGTTAATTTCTTGACTAGGAGTGAGTTGTATTTCTTGTATCATTATTATTATTATTCATTACTCCATTAATCTTAAAGGTTGTTTTTGGCATAGTTTTAGTTCATGAAAATACATGAAAGTATATGCACTGCTATCTATGACAAAGATGTGGCACACTGCGGTAATAACGGGTGTCTGCTCAACAGAATGTTAGTGTATCAGATCCTGTCTGCTTTCTGTACTGAATTTCTTGTCAGGTTTGTCCAGGAAATGTGTCACAATTGATACATTCTGAGAATGAGCGTGTCTTTTTTTTTTTTTTTTCATTTTTAATATTATCTAAAATGATCTCACTGAGAGCTGAGACTGCTGTGAATGTGGTTATTACTCAAACACTCAAAATATTAAGGTATGTTAGAGGTTTTGTGACGTCATTTGGTGCAATGGTAATGTTCAGGGACCTGTCAACGTAACTGGTGGAGTACTATGACATGTTTTCTTTCATTTGTTCACCACAATCATGCCTCTTTGTAAGGCAGAGCATTTTCTGTCAGTTATGAAAGCATTTTATAAGGTTATGGTTTGAAGCGGTCACAAACATGGCAAGAATTTGTTTGCTATGTAACTGTTTAGCCAGTGCAAAGTCTGGACCCAGATTTAAATGTTGTGTAAGAGCATTGCAAAATAGCCTGGAGGTGTGTTAAGCTGTGTTCAGGTCTCAGAATGGAGAGCGGTTTTTATTAAGGATTCTCAGGAAAAAGTGGATTTTTTTTATTTTATTTCCAGAGCAAGTGGAAAATGTGTTTACTATAAGCAGGTTGAAAGTTATAAAGAGGGGGGGACTTACAAAACAAGTGTGTTTTCATGTTTTCTGCTACTCAATGAATAATTAATTACTTTTAAAACAAGTTCTTTGTTTCTCACACAATAAGGCCTAGTCAGAGGCTAGCCTCATGAAGCCCAGAACACCCGGTTCACGTAGGAAGAGACTAGCATCACTATAGAACTTATTCTTCATTCAAACTTCATCTTTGAGCTGACTGACCGAAGCGACTACTTGTGGAAACAAAGGACATTGCTGACTGTGGCGTAATCTGGTGAGAAATACATAAACAGTTACATAAGCAACCAGAGCACGGAATGTCCATCCTAACTAAAGTGAGTTGATATTTTGCACAGCAATAACTGCTAGCTGTTCTAACTTTTTTATATGGAAATGCAGTAGTAGCAGTGTTAGCTAATCTCACTCGTGGCCACCTATGACAAATAGCTATGACAAATAGCTAATGCTACACTGTACAATTTAAAAAAAAAAAATGATTTAAATAGATAACGGATTAGCTGTCCAAACTCAGAGGCGAAGCTCAGTTAGAGGACCATTACGTCAAGCGCTCATTGAGCTAATGTTTGTAAAGCTAGCTCTTGGGCTACGTAACATTAGGTTAAGAGCTAGATGTTGCTGGCCTTGACTATCGGATTTCTGAGTCTTGTGTTTTGCATGGTGCAGCCACTGCCACCATAATTGTAATCATCTGGCAGAAACCCTGTCAATTTGATATTCTTGTGTAAATTCTTACTTATTGCCTGTTTGTTAAAGTGAGCTTCCAAATGTACTTTTCCTTTTTGCTTGTGTAATACCACTGGTTATCTGTTATCACAAAAGCATTCATTGCACCCATTTGTTATAACATAGTTTCTAATCTTTGGACTTGGCAAGGATTTAAGAAGTTACTCCAGTGGCCCTCTAAATCATTATTGTTAAAGTTGCAAAAGTATCTCATTCATCAAACATACAGCATTTCTACATTCCATGTGAACCAAGTTCCCACCTTTTGCTGTGCTTCTATTTAACTGGAATTTTTATCTGCCTGTATCTTTGCCCCTTGACTTTACACTACGTGTAAAGTGTGTATTGGCTTGTCTGTATTGCTACAAACCATCAGCGAAATTCCTGCCTGATGGGAAACTTGGCAGAGCTTTTCTGATTGTGTGATATTGGCCATTCAGTGGGATACACTTGGGTAGCCTTGCTTGTGGTGAAACGATACATGATTTCAGTTTTCCTAAAATTCCATGACATACTTGGATATCTTCTTCTTGTTCTGCAAATATTTTTTTTTCATGTCACATAAAAGCACAAACTAAGTGAGCATGTTAGCATGTACCATTCGAGCTTCCAGAGTCTTCACACTACACTGAGGTTGTCTGTTGGTCACCATAGAGATCCCCGGCAGCAAAAAGAGGCTTTGTCCACAGTGATTGCCTGTGGAGAACAAGGCTTTGAGTAGACATTTAAGTCATTTCTGAGGGAAAATGCAGGTGGATGTAATCACACATAGACTTTATTTTGTGTGCATTGAAAAGTTCATGTATTCCTCTGCGCCTACTGAAGATTATAGTTTTCTTCTCATTGTTTTATTTGTGCTACAACCCTGAGTCTGTTAATAGGTGGATTTTTGAACTTTCACTGAACCATTTATAGGAGTGTGAGTGTTGCATGGTGAGTAGATTATGAGATAATGAGCTCAAAGTCTATGATATTTCTGCTGCAGTTTAAACGTCGACCAACAAACAATATATTCTCATACTGATATAACTGTGATAGGCATATGGGTGTTTTACCACTTACTAATTTTATTATCTCCACTCGATAGGTAATCTCTCTTGTGTAATGACTGTTGAGGTCATTTTATCAAACAAAAAAATGACAAACAGGACAAATGCAAAGTACTGGAGACAGTAGATAAAATTATGTACATGCAAAGATGTATATATAAAAATACAAGAATGGAGTGGAAAGGATTGCACAGTACATTACTGGAAATCCCTCTGCAACCTGAAGGCTCTGTATACCTGCTGTGTTGGTTACTTTGCACAGACATAGTCATCACATAGCCACATCAATTTAGCCTATGGCTATGGCTATTTATTCTCAGAGTTTTGGCACAGGTAGACACTTTTTCTGCAGTTGGTCAGTACTTGGGTTGAATACCTGAGTACTCAACAATACTGCAACAATACTGCAACATCAGCACCCAGGAGAAGTCTAAGAAATTGTCACATTTTAGTTTGTTGTTTTTTTTTAATGGTTTTTCCAAAGTCTTTTCAGGTTGTTGCAAAATCCCCCTCTGTATAATCTCCGACTCTCTAAGCTTCTGTGCTAATATTTCATTAAAATGGCAACAACAACCAACTCAGTCGTAAAAATGATTGATAGCTACTAATAGCCAAGCTGCCTATCAACTTCAGTTGAAAGGGATGGGTAGGACTTAGGATATTTATACCCATCTATTGCTGGAACTGCACATAGTAAACTACCTTTTCTATTGTCTAAGTAGATTTTTGAGGAATTAATAGTGTGGATGGTAGAAATCGTTTGGACCTCTCAGCAGTGATCATGTAATGCATCAAATGGGTCCCACGTATTGCAAGTTATAGCTTGCAGAACATAGAAAACATCTCGAGGAGTGTGTAGTATTTTGATTCTCCTTGTACAGAGTGTATGCTAAAGTTATAAATTTGTGATTGGGACCAGAATTTGAATACTTTGCCATGGGGAGCAATTTTCTCTCAGAGGATTCTTTGTATGGACTGCCGTCCAAAACAAACTCCATTAAACTGCTGTTGGTATCATCTGACTGAGCACATTCCCAAAGTTTACAAAATACTGTGTTTATTATCCAAGCTTCTCTCCTTCATTCGTAACATTGAAGAACATGGAGACAACCATTCACTTTAGGCGTTTTAGGCTATTTAAGGACCTTCCAAAGTAGAGGAGACTTTCAGCCTCTGTCATCATTTTGTTGGCTCAGGCTGTGGATGAACTGTATAGTTAAGCTGTCTGGAGAAAGCCTTTTATATCCACTGCTCAGGCTTTTTGGTATTACAGAGATTATAATTACATTTGTTGCAACCAATTAGGAAAGCATCTTTGATATCTCTCCCTCTTTTCAACTCTGAGTGCATTGATACTTTGGTACATATGGGCTCCTGTGTCACCAAGCTGTGGGCTCAGCCTGTTTTCAGCTCTGATCAGTCAGCAGTAGCTAAATTGGGCATTCAGTATGACAAAACAGACTGAGTGTGCACATAGACCAAAACATGCTTGAACTGAAATATGTTGCTACTGCTTATCTGTATCTGGTTGATGGTGGCATGCGGCTTAACAAAGTAATGCTTCTCCCAACCACCTCCATCAGCTCCTGGTAGGATGTGGTAATTCTTCCATAAATCCCTGGGCCCTCCTCAGAGCATCCTTCTAATGGGATATTTCAGGAAAACCACAAATGGGTTCACAAGGTATTCTGCCGGCTCCACCTCAGCCAAATAATAAAATTAGCACAGAAGAACTTCATTTGCTCGCCTATCTAACAAAGAGGAAGAACAATTGGCTCAACTAACTCAAAGACTTCTAGTTCCTCTCCAAGCTCTTGCAAAAACTCACGAGCTACTCTGAAGGCCTCAGTTAGCATGTTACATGTTAAAATTAATAGAAATCCGGTTGTTAAGTGATGACGTGATGAATCCTATTTCCGGGCCTAAAGTAGTCTGCGTTTAATATGGCTTTTGTGTTGTTAACATGTTTAATGTTTTGTATTTTCTTCTATTTAATCTCAAAAAGCTCCTAAAACAGTCAGTGATCACTGTTGACCTCCCTCGGCTTTTATTACCGCTAATCATTTATTTAAGCTCAGTTTTTAAAACCTTAGGATGTAACTACAGCCCAGCCCATGCAGCAGTATATGAATGACTAACCTCGTATTGTGGATGGATTATCTCAGTTGTTCTCCTGGCTGAAGTTTGGTCCTTTTACAGCACCCTGCCATGCGATTACATTTGTTCCTGACCACCGAGAACACTCAGGTTAACTTTTATCGAGTGGGAAAAAAAGTTAGCTTGTTTATATTATGCTAACATAGCTGTGTCGCTAGCGATCACGTAGCACATCATTAGCTATAGCTTGCCAAACTTCAGTAACCCTACAAACGTCACTGCTGTTTAGTTTTCTGTCTTCATTTATGTTGGAAGTGATAACAAAGCTGTACGTTTTAATTTGTTTCCAAAACCCCGCAGTCAGGACATGCTATATTGTATTTAGATAGAAGCTAGCGAGCTAACTTCCTGCTAACCTCTAACTCCGTTAAATGTCATAAATTCCGTTTTCATGGATGCCTGGATGTTGAACTCAATTGTTACACCTGGTAGAGCAGAACGCTGATCATTTTATTAAAGATGAAAGACTTTAGACAGTTTTTCAACTCTCAGTAATGCCATATGATCGTTTGATATATGGACCTGCAGCGGAGTTTAGGCCCAGACACGGCTAGTGACGTCAGACTGAACAACCGGATAGAAAAAGACTGGACAAGTGGCTCTTTTGGAAGAATTCCCAGGACAGAAAGCTTCTTTCTAAAAAATATAGCAGCACAGGTTAGCATATAAACAACTGTAGGTGGTTTAGACCAGGGGTGTCGAACTCCCGGCCTTCAAGGGCCATGTTATGCAGGTTTTAGATCTCACCCTGGGTCAACACACCTGAATCAAATGATTAGTTCATTACCAGGCCCCTGAACTTCAAGACATGTTGAGGAGGTCATTTAGCCATTTGAATCAGCTGTGTTGGATCAAGGACACATCTAAAACCTGCAGGACACCGGCCCTCGAGGCCTGGAGTTACCCACCCCTGTGGTAGAGACGGATGATTTAGGCTTGTTTTGTAGCAACAGAAGTGGTACCCAGCAGTCACTGGGTGACCATGAACTCCCAAAAAGGTATTGAATCACGGGGTGTAGTTTTTCACAGGACTAAATAGAATCCAATCAAAGCTTTCTTTTTTTTTATAGGACTGTATATGTAATGTTTTTGTTTTTAATTCCTGTGAGCTCATTTTGACATCATGCTACCATGTAAAGCTAAGCAAGTTAGTTCAATAGCCACTAGAGAAAATAAGTAAAGGACATACTTGGTCTTGACAAAAACAACAGTTTCAGTAGCGGATTTTCTAAATATAAACATACAACCAGAGCAAATGTGTGTTCATATACACACAGACTGACACAGACAGCGGGTTCCTCTGCAGAGTTGTTCGGGTGTTGGGGTGGAACAGGCGAAGAAACCACTTCCTGCCCTTTTAGCTAGTTGCTATAGTGCTGAAACATCACTGTTTGTTTTTTGTCTCAGCCGATTAATGATAACCATAAAGCTGTGTACAAAGGCATATACGTTTGGTTTTGATTATGTAAGCAAATAAGCTTGTCAGGCAAAACTAAATATTAGTGCATATATCAGGAAGTAAAGTCAGTTTGTGGCTGAGCAGTTTGAAATAACTGGATATCAGGCACTAAAGCACTGACTCCTTTTTCTAAAGTGCACAAACATAGACTGTAAACGCCTTTGAAATCCTACCCCCTAAGCTACAGCATAGTCTCACATGCACTTCTCTAGCAATATAACTACATGTCAGGTCAGCGTAGCCCACAGCTTCTCTGGCTAATTGGCCTTTTCAGTACTGTTGATTTCTACTTTAATTTCCAGATAATTTTTTGGCACTGTTTTTGAATTTTAACAATCATCCTCAATATAAGTAATAATAATCATAGCATCAATATAAGGATTCACAAATGTCATCAAATTCCTGTAGGAAGATTGTTGAAACTGGAGGTAATGGACCAAAGAAGACCAAAGATGTGGTAAACCTTGGGGGATAAATGTGTTTGCCTCCAAAAAAACCCCAAATAAACCACAGCAAAGACTGGAGACCCAGACTGGGAAAAAGTCCCATGTTTTTTTGTTTTTTATGTGCTGACACGACATGTAGAACACCAGGACGTGACCACAAGGTAAGTAAGTTGTAACGTACCACCACAAGCACAAGTGCTGGCAACAACATAGACCACTAATGTTGGTTACATTGTAACCACAGAAGTTTAAATCCTGGTTAAATCAGTTATTTAACTCTGGCTGTTAGCAGAGGTAAGAGGGGCTGTTGGTTACATAATACTGACAAACCTGGTATGTACAGTTCTGCAGAAACAGGTTAGTGCAGTTCAGAATTTCCATTTACACCCTGTTCGAGGAGTAGCTTTTATCTGTGTGGCATAGATGGTCATAAAGTTTTCACATCACTCACTCCCTCAGTACAAGGTCCTCCCAGCTGTCATTATGATGAGGTTAAAGCACAGGATTTGATGTTTAACTATAGTCAGCTGTAAAACCATTAACCTTTGATATTGAACAAGCTTAGAGAATGTTTATCATGGCTGCTCCATGCCTTTTGTACCATCACACCAACGCTGGGTAATCCTACGTTTACGCTGCAGCTGCTTATGGCAGATCACACACCAGATATTTTTTCTATGCAGGCACAAAATTAGATTATATCACAAGTAACATGTGCAGATGAAACATGCACACTGATACCAACCAGTACAGTGCATACCCCCTGTCAATCAGCAACACAATACAACCAACCAATTAAGCTTAGAGATATTGATGATATTGATGCCTGTTGGTCACATTTAATATTGTTTTCCTTGTTGTCTGAGATTTGTTAGCATGGATTACATTTCTTTAAATCTAAAAATTGTATGATTTTAATGCTGCCAGTGTACTTAAAGTAAATGGACTGATTCTTATATAGCGCTTTTCTACTCTCACGGAGTACTCAAAGCGCTCTATACCTGCTCAGTACATAACATGTGTAATGAAGTTATGCATGGATATATTATGCAAATTATGATTGAGTTTACAAGGCACAGCAGATGCTTATGTTAGTTGGGTTGAGGCATCTAAACATTACAAGTAGCCTGCTGGCTAACGTAAATAGTAGCTGATGGACGCAACTTTGGTTTTTCTCCTTTAGTGTTAAGAAATTGGAAAAAAATTGCCTAAGCTTTTCTATGATGTGGAAACCCCTTTTTAATGGTTCGCTAATGAATAATGAAAATGCATCCTGATTGGTTAGCAACAGTGTGTGTAAAAAGGGCACTGCTGGACTTTACCCAGCACTTTTATTATCATACAAATCTCACTGTCACTGCAGTGTGAGTGTGTACGTGTCTGTGCGAATTTGCTGATGCTGTATTTCCTGCACATGAAACAAAATCATCTGAAAAGTTGAGTCGGACTCAATGCACTCAAGAAATCAGACAAAAGCTGAGGGAGTTCATAACATGACATTCTCTGTGCTTCTCATATATTTTTCTGTCTATATTTACTCAGTTCCCTGCTTTAGCAAACAGTCTCCAGCCTGTTCATACAGAGAGGGAGAAAACAGTGCAGAGACACCTGCTGACCTGCTTGCTAACAGACCCAGTAGTTTGAAAACAATACAATGATGAGGATTTTACTCATTCCAGGCACAAAGTGTCCAATCCAATTTTGAGTCTAATCTAAAGGAAAGCTAGCCTGGCTTTGAGTTTCTGCTCTCCGTCCTCCATTTCCCTGCTGAGTGTTGTCACCACGCCTAGACTTTGGGCTTTTGGGGCCTCTTAGAGTCCAGTTTGACAGAAACAGCAGGGCTGTATTAAACATTTAGGAACAAAAAGTGGTCTGACGACAAACACATGCCTGGCTTGTGAAGTCAAAGCCTGTGTTTCTCTTCCCCTCGCTGTGAAGAGTCACTGATGTCAACAGAGAGACTGAAGTATGAGGGCTGGCAGTCTATTCCTGGTCACCTGCTGTGCTGCTCTGCCATAGGTTGATTCTCAGGCTCACCTATGGTGCAGTAAACAGATTAAACTGTGCACTGTTTCTACCAGCTAGTCTAGTACCTGATATATACCTGCAGTTGCCTGCTGTTTGAAATGAGACTGATGTGATGTTTGTGAATATTGCCCTGTTATTTAGGCAAATAGAATATATCCATGTCAGTGTCTGAAAATTACCCATTGTCAATTTGGTGCTCACAGAATATTCATAAAATGCAGCTTTGTTTGGTTTTTGCAAATATATTTTCAACTAATATGCCAGTTTTGCCTTTTGTAAATATTCAGTTTCCTGTTTATCTAATAAGGCAACAATTGTAGCTTCCCCTCGAGCAATAACTTGAATCATTATTTTAAAATCAAACTATGTGCCATATCAGCCAGCTGATTTGTTATCTGATTGTTGCAGCTCTAGGTGGTACTTATAACCAAAGGTGTGATTCTGCCTTTGTGATATAACCGTTGCTCGCAGCATTCCTTTGGTGTAACTTTCCACCTCAGTTACTTTGTCATCCTTATCATCATTAACAGACTGTGTCATAAATGTGTGATTCCATCCAAAGGTTGCACCTGACTATCGCCTCAACCCATCATTTTTCAGCAATCATCAACCGGCCTGATTTCATATAAACCTCTGCTTCAGTGTATTATCCACAGTGTCACTGCCTGGGAGGAGGGAGCGGTGCCTCGATTCAGTGCTGAGGCTGCAGTGGCTGATCTTGAAAAAACACTTGGCAGGCAATAATTTACAGACGGCTGTTGACTCCACATGCTGACTTTAAAAGGGTTCTTAAATATGGAAGCCACTTCCTGTTGAAAAAAGAAAAGAACGTGGAACTTTTCAGTATGCACTGTTGAGATCTGTCTGTCTGTAGTTACATCTTGCTAGTACTAGTTGGAGCCCGTTTTACCCCCAGAACAGCTTTTATTGTGTGTTGGATACAGGTCATTCATTCCTCAGAGACTTTGGTTCATGTTGACATGTTACCAGTTAATACAGTTGCTGAAGATTTGCATGGTGCAAATATGCCGTTTCACCACATCCCAAAGGTGCTCAATTGTAACTTGTTTTGTTTGAGCTTGAGGTTTCTGACAAGGCACAATATCCTGCTAGAAGCCTCAGAAGAGTCAGTTCAATTCAACTTAATTTATTTAGCTCCAAAGCACAACAACAGTCACCTCAGGGTAGGGCTGGGCGATATATCGAGTTTTTTAAAAATATCGAGATATGAATTTTGGGTCATATCGCCCAGCCCTACCTCAGGGTGCTTTATATTGTAAGATAAACACCCTACAATAATACGGAGCACTCACTTGGTGACAGTGGGAAGGAAAAACTCTCTTTTTAAAAAGAAATCTCCAGTATAACCACACTCAGGCAGGGCTATCCACTGCGACTGGTTGGAGGTTGGGCGATGAAACAAAAGCCAGAGATAAATAATAAATCTTCATTACATTCGCAGTAACATGTAAAGACACAAGAGTGAAAAGAGGTGAGTGAAGAAGGAACACTTGGTACAAACTAGGCCTATTGCAGCATAACAAAAGGAGGCTTCAGGGTCACATGATCCAGCCCTAACTATACACTATAACTGTTTATCTAAGAATAAAGTTTTAATCTTAATTTTTAAAGTAGAGCCGTGTCTGTCTCCCAAATTCTGGTGCTACAGAAGAAGGGCCTGAAAGCTGAAGGCTCTGCCTCCCATTCTACTTTTAATTACTCTTGGAACAACCAGAAAAGCTGCAGTCTGAGAGCCAAGTGCTGTTATTATTGATCATGGTGATGTGATTTTATGAGGTCTCCAAGATAAGATGGGGCCTCATTATTCGAGACTTTGTATGTGAGTATTTTATGTTTTATTTGCATCACAAATAACAAAATGGAGTCTGTTAGATAGATATGATTCAAAGTGCTGTGGCGGAGTATCTTTAAGACCTACACATGCTCTGTTCTCTGTAATAAAATATCATCAGTATCAAAGTCTCTACTGAGGTGCAAGGATGGGGGCACTGTGGTCACGAAGGGGTGGACATGGCCAGCAACAGTTCTAAATTAGAATAATTTAGTTGAAGTTTAAATTAAGTATATAAAAGATTTTCTTAATTAATATGTTGGTATTGTGGCCTATGCTATAATTAGGACTTTGAAAATTAAATAAATAAGTAATAAAAAAAAGTCTATATACAAATGTTCTGTTAATTAAGTTTACTAACAGTGAATGTTTAGAAGAGAGAAAGTGAGGTATTAGAAAATCTGTAATCATTTCCAAGAGCCTTGTAATAAAGATAAAGTTCATGATGTCAGCACAGGAGCACATGTGTGATTACAGTACTATAAGAACATATGTTGGATTAAACACTTAACTAGGCACAGGTCACAGCAGGATTAGCCTGAGCAGCAGAGCCAGGATGCTGCTGCTTCATTCGGTTACCCATCTTACCTCATTATATACATGAACATTTAATGTACTTGACGTTATTTGAAGAAGCTTCATGTCTACAATATGTTAATAGGGACTTTGCATGATGTCCAAACCTTGCAGCGTAGAACAAACATGTAGGAACTGTTGATGTGGCATCTCAGGTTGACATAAGACATAAACCTCGTCACACACTCTAATCACAAATAGATGATTTCCTGCATTCTGCTTTTACTGATTCACTGCAAAGAATAACGAGATTTAAGAGTGTCACCCGTGTGCTAGACTGATGTACAGTTTCAATAAAAAATTAAGTCCGAATTCTAAAATAATATATAAAAAAGAATTGGCATTGTACTAAATGTTAAAATGTGATATCATTATTTATTTATATCAAGTTGTGCAGCGGTGGAGCTGTGACTAGCACTGTTGCCTCACAGCAGCAAGGTCCTGGGTTTGATCTTTCTGTGCATGCTCTCCACATGTTTGCGTGGGTTCTCTCTAGCTTCCTCCCACAGTCCAAAGAGATGTAGTTAGTGGGGCCGGGTTAGTTGGTGTTTCTAATAAGCGGATGATAGTACATGACTTTGAGAATGTGCTAGAAATGGTACCATTTTTATTTTTTTTGATAATTTTATCATTGTAATGTTGTTTTTTAGTTTTTATCAGTATCTCCTAACTTTCTGTTTTGAGTCATGACCTGTGATTGTTTTGATTTAAATAGTCTTAAATATAAAGTATTATGTTAAATACTTTGTGTCTTGCTCCGAGTATTATAATTATGGTTTCTTCATAACTGTGACAGGTTTATATTTAAAATTAGAAGAACAGATTAATAATTTTGACGAAGCACCGATGTGTATGAATATGTATGTTATGAGAGTAAAATGTTACACTTTAGGCTGAACTCTCACACTGAGTTTCATGTGTGATCCTGTGTAGGAGGAGAGAGATGGGCGCCGGCCTCGTCTCTGCCGCTTGAAAAAGGGCCCCGGTGGCTACGGCTTTAACCTGCACAGCGAGAAGTCAAGACCAGGCCAGTTCATCAGAGCTGTGGATGAGGACTCTCCAGCACACAGCGCCGGCCTCAGGCCGCAGGATAAGATCATCCAGGTACACACTCACTTTTTCAGATATCCCTGTGCTTTGACAGCAGCTGCTGTTGATAAACAACACCCATTACGACAAGAGATGATGGCACAGTTCAGTATTGTGGCCATTGCTTTTTTTCACCTGTCGTTAAAAACGTCACACAATAAGAAACCAAATATGTTGTTATTATTGTTATTATTATTTTTTAAAATATTATTATTATTATTATTATTATTATTATTATTATTATTATTATTATTGTTAAATAGCAACAATAACCAAGAAGATCAAAGACAATTATGTTTGAAAATTAGTGTGAAACTTTGTGATCAAAGTTGGATTTTATTACTGAGTGTAAGGAAAGACGATATAAGAAGAAGAAGAAGAAAACAATGTGACATTCAAAGAATATTGAAAATAATACTGAGGGAAGTATAACATTAGGGGAAGAAAGATTTTTGACATGATTCAGTAAAGGACTAGATGTTACAATCCCAGACAATGCATTGCTTTTAATGGAGAAAATCTTGAGGGATGGCTGTTATGAGGAAAGCAGCCCAGAAACTTTACCAGCAGCGTACATTGTTGTGTGCCTCAACTTTTGTTCTTTTACCCAACCTAACCTGCCATTTTCCCTGGTTAGGGTTAGGGATTAGAAATCAGATCCAAATTGTTCAAATGTGGGACACATCATCAGTAGTGGACCTTGGATTCATCAGGTGTTTCGGCCATTATCACTAGACACCCTCATACAAGGAGGCTCTGCCAGGGTTGATCAGACCCCGGAGTGTGTCACTGGTTTATGTTAAAATTGTTTTTGTCTTCTTCTTTCTCCTGTTTAATTTTCTACAGTTTATTCTATCTATTCACTGCAACTGAGAAATACTTACCTCTTTAGCATTTATGGAGCCTCGTTTCTTCAAAGAGACAGAAAAGGTGACAGAGAGGAGTAAGACAAGTAAGATAAGATAGGAGAGAGCAGAGAGGAGAGCCGGAAGGGGGGCGCCCGATCTGGCTTCCCACACCTCCCCACCGGATCGGGCTGTACGCTCTACCTCCCCACTGCCTCCCAGAAAAGGGGAGAAGAGCAGAGGGGAGAAGAGCGGAACATTTTTCAGTCTTCTTTTTAGTTTTACTACCATGAGGTTAACTGCACAGTCCCCAGGAGGCCCTGAGACTGTAGCAGTCAACCACCAAAAATTCTAATGTTATGTTTTACCCTTTCGACGCCCTCTGTTGTGGCAGGCCCACCACCAGTCGATCAATCCTTGGCATGTGTATCGCGGTTAGCTGACTGCCTTAGATGCCCAAGTGATGTCAGCCCGTTTTAGCCATAGCCAGTGACTGGTCCTCTCAGCAGTGTTAGCTAGTTCTCTTATAGCCTGCCGTTGTGCCTGTCCTCTGATCCAAATCTCTCTAAGAACTTTTGCTGTTGTACTGGCAACAAAGCCCCTGCACCCCACTTCCACCGGGCGCACCTTGATCTTCCAGCCTCTGTCCTCTGCCTCAGCTGCCAAGTTGGCATACCGCAGCTTCTTACGCTCAATTGCTTCCTCCCATGGTACCATCAGCTCAATGACATACGCAAGTTTATGGGAGTTAGACCAAAGGACGAGGTCTGGTCGCAGAGTTGTTGTTACGATCTCTGTAGGAAAAATTAGCCTCTGATCCAAGTCCACTTGCATTTGCCAATCCCTGGCAACCTTCAGCGGGCCCAGGTCTGGGGTTGAGGGGTTCGACCTCGGCTCGTCTCCCTCCCGGACAAATGCTGATGAAAATTGACGGTCCTCTTGCTTCGTGAAGGGTTGAGCGTTGATGGATTTCCTTTTGCGCTCAACTTTCTCAGCCAGACACCTGAGAACCTGGTTGTGTCTCCATGTGTATCTGCCCTGAGTAAGGCTAGTCCTTCAACCAACCAAGATATGCTTGAGTGTGGCTGGGACTGTACACAGGAGGTAGGCTGGGTCCTTTCCAAACCACATCTGCAGATTTATTGGGGAAGGTAGCACATCGTACGTGGCTCGGATGATGAAACTTAGTCTATTAGACTTCATTCCCCAGATTTCACTCCATGAGTTTCCTCTTTTCAACACTCTCCCAATTCATCCAGCGACCCTGCTTGGCCAGCGCTATGGCTCTAGCATGTCTGACTGTTTCCTCCTGTCGTCGCACCTCCTCCACTACTTTCGACATTCGGTTACAGATGCCTGTTGTCACCGAGGTGTTACTGCTCCAAGACCGAATCCTCCTCTGCCCTTTTGGATGTGACCCACCACGTCACGATGTCAAAGAGGAGATTTGGCCTGTAGCACAGATGTGGCTGGGTCGACTTCCTCCCCGTTGCTAGGGTGGGAGCAGTACCTCTCATTATGGGGTCCCGGGAGTCTGTGAGTGACATCTCAAGCTTCACTTTTGCACATTTAAACTCCTCTACCAGGCTAGGGATAGGCAATGCCAGTATCCCGTCGCTATAGAGTGCAACGCTGCTGAGACATTTGGGAAGTCCAAGCCACAATAATTTTGGTGCAAAATTAAAACACCAGTAAGCTCAGAAAGTTAAAGGTATTCTACGTAATTGTAGGATTTGCAGTCAAAAACTTAAATTGATAAATTGTGATAAAGCTCTTTGAGATGGCATATTAGGAAAAGTCTGAAAACAAATTCTTAAGGAGAACCAGTCACAGTCACAACCGCAGATTAAAAGGGCTCGTTTTATGGTTTAAAAGTGCCAAACACAGCAACAGTTGCCTTAAGGTGACTATAATGAAAGTTAAACAACTTTCGTGTGTGTGTGTGTGTGTGTGCGCGCGCTGTGTTAGCCATATATATATCAGCTGTAATCCTATTACTTCAGTGTGAAAATGAGAAACTGAATGAAATATTAGCAGAAGCCGAACTATTAAGAAGCTTCTTTGTTTACATGTGGTGTAAAGGAGAAATCGGTATTCTCTGCCTCATTAAGTGTGTGGGAGAGACAATAATCCTTTAGAGTTAATCTGCTTAACATGTCTGTCGGCTGAATTAGAAGCTTTCAAACTGTCCACTCGGGCTTCTCCCATGCATGGGAGAGAAAGGCTACATTTGGGATATTGTAAAGATTTAAAAGCTGAATTTTAGTGTAATTTGAGTCTTGTGGGCAGTCCTGGAAGTTCATGTCAAGGTTCTGAAGCAGGGTGTTCTGTACCATCTCCTGATGTTCCAGTGTGGGAGCTGGTGAAACTTCTCCGATTTTCCTCCCACAAAAATTCCTCAGTGACTTATCTCCCTGGGTGCTTAATCAGTTTCAACTCTGGGAGTATTCTAGTACAACACTCCTCGTAGTATGACACAATATTAGCCATCACCAGTGCCATTAATCTCCTTTAGGGTGTCCATTCCATTGTCATGACAGTTCACTGACTTGATATGTAGTCCTCTGTGTGAATGGGCAGTGACAGCCTACAGACAATGGATCTGAGTATTTCCATTTGTCCAAAGAAACTCTTTGCCAAAGTAAGCCGGTTAACTTACTGTTAGATGAATGCAAGAAAAAGGAATGATGCTCTCCACCATGTGTTAAATATCCTGATTCGTTTTATTCAGTTTTATTTATGTGGCTCCAATTTCACAATAGCACTCATCTAAAGATATGTATATATTCTCCCAATATTAGAGACAGAACACCAGCAATCAGTCTCCTTTTACCAATAACTTGGCAATTGTGGGGAAGAAGAACCCTCTTTCCATGTTAAGCGACCTGCACCAAAAAACTTCTTAGAGAATGTAACAAGTGACTGGGGCGATGAAGAGAAATATAAAGAAAATAAGTGCATAGATTTCCAAACCAAGAAATATGCTTTTAACATAGTCATGCTCAACAAAAAGAAGTTGTTTAAAGCATCTACCCTACGTTCTACCAACACACTCTCTTGGGCACTTCAGAGATTTTGCGACATTGTCAGTGATGACATAAAATGGTTGGTACTAACTGCTATGCACTCACAGGGAGTTCTGATCGCAGAATGAGGTAAACCAATCAGTTTGTTTAGTTAGTTAAATAAACAGTAGCTTTTCATTCTGCTTTGTTAGTATTACCAATATCTTTGATAACAGACAATAGTAAAAGCTCACACACAATCTAGGTAAACACGTACATGTTTCAGATTTTTGCTAAACTATAATAAAGGGTTCGTTTTCATGCTGGTTTTAGTAACTGCATCAGCTGGCTAAATTCTGTCGCTGTCATTGAGCACGCCAAGTCAAGTTGAAACATTCTGTCATTAGAAGTAAATCAAGAGTAATAAAAAGTGAGTAATAATGTTGTACTAATAAAGAATGAGCATGGTAAAAATTGGATACTGAAACTGAAAGTTAAATCGAATTCATATATGCATCGTACTCATTGAATCATTGAATAAAGAACTTTAAAAAAAAAAAAAAAATTAAAAATAAATAACATGTTTGGAATCAAAGAATGCCACATCGTTTGATGGAAGTAAAAAATTAACTTACTTCAAAGCTGAATTATAGACACCCTGAAAATCCAAGTGTAAAAGTGATGTGGCAGGCTAGTATAGTTTGCTGAAATTTCATTGCAGCAACTTAGAATGGTACTCAGTAGTTTGTGCTTGTATGCATGCCTGACAACATAAGGACATGCTCCGAATGAAGAGATGGATGTTGTCCTGCAGGATGTCCTCCGAGATCTGGACCAGAGCTCCTGGACTCTCTAAGATGCAACCTGGCGGCGTCGGATGGATCCAAATATAATATCCCAGAGTTGTTCTATTGGGTCTATTGGTCAGGCGAACATGGGGGCCAGTCAGTGGTTGGGTATGAACATCCCGCACACAGGATGTTGGGCACAAACACTTCGCATGAACATTCTGTCCGAATAGTCTGTGCACAGAATGTTGGAACCTTGCATCTACTGCATCGCTGTAGCATCTGACGGTCGGTCCAAGGATTTCATCCCAATACCTAATAGCAGTCAGGGTGCCGTTGCCTGGCCTGTAGAGAGGTCTTTGCATCCCTGCAGGGATATGCTTCCCCAGACCGTCACTGACCCTCCATCAAATCACTCGTGCTGAATGACATTAAAGGAAACATTCTCAGTGACTTATCCAGACACTTCTAAGTTTGTCACATGTGCTTAGGGTGAACCTCTCTCTCATCTGTAAAAAGCACAGTGGGGGGACCTGCCAGTTCTAGTATTCTATGGCAAATCCATAGTCCACCATACCAGACAGTTAACACAGGGCTAAGGACGCTGGGCTCTGTCTGTCTCCTGGAACGTCCTCAGAGACACAGCAAACCTACCTGTGAAACAGCCGAGCGTCAATCCAAGTGTAACCTTCAATAACAGAAAATTAGAGAGCAACAATTTTACACTCAGATCATTTCTGCTTCCCTTTGGTTATACAGTCACTATTTATTCAGTCTTTGTGTTTAAGTTGGACACAATAAAATGTTTCTGCTTATTTACTGATTTATAACACGTAAAAATCATGATCAAAAATACAAAGATAAGGTTGTTCTCCAAACCGTTAACTGAGAAAATAATAAGCAGGCTTTAGTAAAATGGGCCATGCTATAACTTTCGGTCTCTGGAGGGAAACATTGAAAATGGATCATTTTAGAATTTAAGAACTTTTTCCTAAGTTTCTCCTGTTGTCTCTTCAGGTTAATGGTATGTCTGTGGCTGGGATGCAGCACTCAGAGGTGGTGGCAGCCATAAAGGCCGGAGGAGACGAGACTAGGCTACTGGTGGTTGACATTGAGGCAGAGGAATTCTTCCAGAAATGCAATGTTATGCCCACTGAGGAACACATCAGTGGTACCACACTTTTTACTATGTTTCCTTAATATTTAGAAGTACAAAACATAATACTGAGGAAAATTATTTGAAACAGAGTGAAACGAGGACTTTTCTGTTTTGTTTGTTGTTGAAGGACCTCTTCCAGAGCCAATGGCAGAAGACAAGGTAAGGACCCCTTGCATGCGTACACACACAGACAATGCTAATACATTTTGTTCTCACCACTAGATGCCCTTTAAAAGGCTATTTTTTCTACATTTACCAAAATAACGGATCATTATCACAGTTAAACAACCTAAAGAACAGTAAGAAAGTGTCGTCTACTTCAAAATTCTGACTACAAACTAATGAATGAAACCAGTGAGCATGTGACTCAAAGTTATTAATGTTTGTCAATCATTCCAAACTAGACAGTTTGGAGTCACACCAGTCACACCCCCAAGGATGCTGTTTTGAAGGAAGGTTCAGAGGAGGTTGCAGATTGTTACCATCATGGGCTCATCCGGTCAGGATGAGAATGAACAGTCAGTAATCACTTGCAGGGTTTTTTGTTTTATTAAATAATGAGCAAAAGGAAAGACACACATGGACTCTATCTCTGAAAGGAAATAAAGTATGATTTAAGTAACTCAAAATAATACATGAACTCAGAAGACTTGAACAGAAACTCACCTCAGCTGCCGCCCCATGTGGCAGTGAAGAAAGAGTGAGCTGTAGGTGAGTGCAGTCCTTATATAACGAGTTACAGGTGAGTTCAATTAAGGGCAAGCACCACACCCAATCAAAGGTGAGGAAAAGAAACAAGGTGCATCTAGTGAAGTGAGTGTGCTGAGTGGTGAGCCTTTACAAAAGATGCTGTCTTTGAGGTCTACTATCTACCTGATTATAGCATAATGTTGAAAGTGATCATCATCACACAAACCATTAGGACCAAAGCTGAAAGAAAAATCACATACACATAATGTTATAAACAAAATATATTTAGTACTTCATGGAAGTAAACTGGCACTGTGCAGGGGTTCATATATTTGATGGCAAGTGAAAGCTCGCTGGTTTGAATCCAGTGGCAGAGACATTTTTGGGGTTGCATCTGGCATGAAAATCTGCCAACTGAAAATAGCCCCCTAGTGGCTGTCTGTGGTCCTACACTTTAAGATGCTTTTGCATTGAGTTCCATTTAAAGCTCTGATTGTTTCTTCTTTGTCCCATCATGATTTGCATTACTTCAATTATGCATGCTACTTTGTACATGTCTGTATTCATAGTAGGGTTATTTTAAAGGATTTTGAATTTCCACATTAAATTGATCACGGTCGTTGTATTGACATTAATATTAACGAGTCTTCTGCAATTGAAGAGATAACATTAAGCAGCCCGAGAGAGTGAAGCAGGATGCAACTGTGTGACATATACTTAAGTAACAAATGTCACATAAAGAGTTCAAAATGTAGCAGACTCACTTCTCCTCAGCCTGAGAAAACCAGTGCAATGCCCCTTTAATTAGCACAGGCTCAGTCATCAAAATAAACACCACCCACTACGTCTATACACACGCACACACACACACCCAGTGACAACATGGGAATTGTGGATTGGCCCCTCTAGTGACATTGTGGCTGACCTATTCACCATGGCAACAGGAGTAGAAGATCATGGGATTGCAGTGGCTTTAATTTGAGGATTATGCTAATGAGCAGCATTCACACACTCTCGCATACAGCCAGACTTCTGTAGCGAACAATCAGTCATTCACCAGCTGTTATATAACATGGCGGCATGAATCCATACCCTGACCTCTGACCTCCAGTGTGCCTTTTATCATCAGGTGGCCAATAGTCCTGCTTAGATATTCAGTAACTTAAAAGGCTTTTAAGTGGCATTAGTGCAAATGGAATACTATTAGAGGCGTCTGATGAAGACACCTTACAGCAGAGGGCTCATGCTCGTGTGCAGCATGGGGCTGGGGTTATTTTTAGAGAAACAGCTGCTTCCACACTGGAGGCCAAATTTTCATAGATGAGGTGAGTTCCACACTGCATATCAGATAGGAGCAGGGCTATGTGCCGATCCCTGAACGGTCTGCTCAGAGAGAGGACTGCTCACACTGAGCCTCTGAATGACCAGCCCCCCCTGCTGGTGACACTCCCCTCTCTCTGCCTGCACATTTGGTCTTGATAATTAAAAAGAAATGTTTGTGTGACTCTCGTAGAAGAAATACACCACGTCTGTGTTCTTGTACTTCGCTTCAGATTGTTTGATGTAAAAACACAGACTGTCTTATATAGCACTTTCCTACTCTCCCACAGTACTCAAAGCGCTCTATACAGCATTCACCCATGCACACAAGCACTGTCTTCTATGTTTTAAAGTGCTTTATATCTACCATTCTCACTCCAATGGATGCATCAGAGAGCAACCTGGGGTTAATATTTTGCCCAAGGACATTTGGCTTACAGACACCACCAACTGTCCGATCAGCAGATGACCTGCTCTACCTCCTGAGCTACAGGTGTTGGACTCTAACATTGAATGAGCTTTTATTTTTGCTTTTTTGGTGAAGTTTCCTTTCTCTGGAAATTCAGAAAGGCTTCTAATGAGCAGCTAGTTGAAATGAGCTACCGCTAAACTTTGAGTTTCCACTGGGTTTGAAAAGAGTCTAGTTCTGCATAATCGAAATGTTCATGTCCTTTGAAGCTGAGATGCTTTCCGGATGGTGTTTTGTACTTTGGATGAATTGACCCTTTTGAATGTGTGTTGTGTGTTTGGCAGATAAATGCAAAGCCTAAAGTATCTGCGAGCTCTTCCGTCTCCAGTGCCTCTTCCAGCAGCTCCCTACCAGCAGCAACAAACAACTCCTCGCCTTCAGAGGTACTGTCTCCATGCCACTGAAAGATTTGGAATAGTTTTAAAGCTCAGAGAAAAACGAACTTGTTTGAATATATGTGTGTTTCTAGATTGAAAGGGCTTCGAGGTCAGAACCGGCCCCAGCCATTGACAACCTGGGTCTTGCCTTGACAGTAGCTCAGGCCAAAGAAAGAGCCCAGCAGAAGCGTGGCGCCAAGAAGGCCCCGGCCATGGACTGGAGCAAGAGGAATGAACTGTTTAGCAACTTATAAACACCACGGGCGTCCTCAGGTCCTCCAGGTGGTTCTGTACTGCCATCCAGAGGCCAATCCAGAGAAATAATCAACCCACGCTCTGAGTGAAAAATAATGTGGCATCAAGCTTATTTTAAACTCCCATGTTAAACAGTATTATATGATGATTTGTTTGTTTTAATTTAGGGTTTCTGTGACTTCTTAACTTTTGAATGACGTTTGAAATGTCAGCATCACACACAGAAATGAATGTTAATAATATATCAAGAAGAGAACTAGCAGTGTGCACTTTCTCATACGAAAAGGAGCGTGAAAGGAATTTTGGGGCATAGGAACGAGAAATTATTGATTATTTTTGAGTCGTGATTTTAAATCTGAACATTTTAGAAAGAATGTAGCACCTCTGTCTACTCTTCTTTACCTTGTTTTTTTTTCAGTCTTAATTTGTGATTCAAACGAGATTATTATTTTTCTTTTTAATGTGGCTTTTGATAAATTTGTATATACACACAAATGTATTCTCAAGGAAAAGAAATGTTCTGTGTTTTGTTGATTCTGCTGAAGTCTGTTCAATTTTAAAGCTGCATCTTTTGGCTCGAGCGTCACTTACACACTTTCACTCCAATGGAAATATACAGAATGTACTGATGGCTCTGTGCTGTAGAATGTCTTAATGAACATTGATAAACATAGCATATCAATAAAATGGAACCCAGTCTGGTTTTTAATGCACATGATCAACCTTGAAAACACTGATCTGAAAGCAGCGTTCCTGAAATTCCTGTTATAACTGAGGATCCAATGCTACTTGGGGTGATGAACCTGTGCTTGGTGAAGTTTTACCTGTTTTATACTCTATGCACAGTCTGGTGCTCCGTCAGATCAGTCCAAAAATTCCCTTTTTAATGGAAAATGTCATGAGGTGAAAGAAGAACGTGAAGGAGAATCCATAAGCACTGAGGCAAAGCACGGTGAAAGAATGTGATTGCACTTATACTAAGCTGCTTTATAATGTGACAGCAGATGTTGGTGTTGCAGATGTCCAACAAAGCACATCTTAGATATTTCATCTTTATGTCTTCAGTCTGTCGTGGTGAAGAGAGAGCAGAGTGTAAAAGCAAAGCTCTCGATTTACTACGTCCCTATCCTCACCTATGGTCACCAGCTGTGGGCAGTGACCGAAAGAACGATATCGCGGATACAAGCGGCAGAAATGAGCTTCCTCCGAAGGGTGGCCTCTCTGGTCCTCACTGTGTTTTATACAGGCTGTGAAAGCATACGCAGATCAGTGGGAATCACTTAATTCCTGAGGTAGTGGGATGTACTAGGTTTTACACGTCTGTTCATCTCTGTCTGCATTTACCACATTTGTAGAGTACTAAGGAGCCGACTATGAAGCAAGTTTAACAGGAGCACTCAGAGAGAAGGGCTATCCTAAAACGTTGATGTTCCACAATTTTATATTACAACGTGCTGACGTCAGCCTGTTATGGACTCATAGTGATGTCACAGGGCGCTGTTGTCAACTTTGACTTTGGGCAAATGCTAGCTGTGCATAACATTGGAACTGGAATGTGCATGTATTTAGCTGGTGGTGCAAAAAAAAATCTATAAATGTATCTGCACTTGATTTGAATATTCTGCCAAGTCTATTTTGAACTGCTAAAATTGCATCTACTGGGGAAAAAACACATAGTTTAGATTTGCCGATAAACTAAAACAATGTCTCCGCCTCTATTAGGCTATGGGACAATAACCTTTAATGTTTAAATGTATCCAGTTTCAGAGCTCTAATGTGCAGCCATTACCTTAAACATCAACAAAAGCACACTCAATGTTTCAATGATTCATTTGAAATAAAGTGTTTATTTTACTGCTCAGTGAGCTGAGCTGCAATGATCTATTTTTATTCCTAACTGCCCATTATTCTGTTGTTTGATATTCTTTTTAATCCATTCTAACAACATCCTCTGATTCAGTCACTGATTGGAGGAGGCAGAACTCAGAGATCATTTTGTGCAGAGGAGTCAAATGATGCATATAATGAACCTTTTCATGGTGATTCCCATCATATCCAATCAGGGTTTTTGTTTGTTTTATTAAGCCTCTTGGCCACAGAAAAATAACATAATGGTGGAGAAAGACAACAGTGGTAATAATTGTGTCTTTAGGGGGCGATCGTGGCTCAAGAGTTGGGCGTTCGCCTTGTAATTGGAAGGTTGCCGGTTCGAGCCCCCGCTTGGTCAGTCTCGGTCGTTGTGTCCTTGGGCAAGACACTTCACCCGTTGCCTACTGGTGGTGGTCAGAGGGCCCGGTGGCGCCAGTGTCCGGCAGCCTCGCCTCTGTCAGTGCGCCCCAGGGTGGCTGTGGCTACAATGTAGCTTGCCATCACCAGTGTGTGAATGTGTGTGTGAATGGGTGGATGACTGGATATGTAAAGCGCTTTGGGGTCCTTAGGGACTAGTAAAGCGCTATATAAATACTTACCATTTACCCAACAATATAAAGGGATATGAGGTGACTGTTGTGTGAACTGCCTTGTAAGTTCACACTCCCTTTATTGCTAACAGCCAAACTATATTACCTACATATATTACTGTTATCACCATATCAACTTTTTATGGTGATGATGTACTTACAGCTGCTTCTACAGCCCCAAAAGAAAAAAATATTACATATTCCTTCAATTATCTTATGCAAATTAAAGCCATTTGATGTGACTGAACACAAAAAGCTGCTAAATGTACAGAGAGGAGGTTATGGATCAGCTGTAAACTGTAAACAATGTATGCATCAACTATATGGCACATCAAAAGCTCTGAATGAGAATGGCAAAAACAAATGAAAAATCTTGAAATAGTAATGCATATTTTATATTGACAAGCAAAACAACAGCACCCGGTCAGTACAAATCCCTTTAATTATTTCTGGTTTGACACAGAATTCAGAAGGAAACATTAATAAACAAAACAGAAGATCGAAACCACAGAGAAAAAAGCTGTTGCATGAATTTGAACATGCTTGGTATCTTAAAAAATGTAAAAACATGTCAGCTTCCATTAACCAAATCTTCCCAGCAAAGGTTTGGGAGAGAGATTCGACTCCATTTTTAAAATGAAGGCGTGCAGAGGAGTAAAAGAAGGAAGCCTAAAGATGGCTGAAGGTAATGACTTTTCTAAAAGAGCCCAATTAAAAAAAGAATGGCTCAAAAACAGATATTCCACTGGATAGTAAGCGAAGTATTGAGTCATGCAACAGCTTTTTTTTAAAAAGAGAATTTTAAAGTGAATTGGTACAGGAGTAACTGTCAGTGCTACAATAGATTTAGCATCTGCTGACAAATGTCTTCACTGCAGCAGGAACAAGCGAAGAACAAAACTCCAAAGTGAAGTTCTTATCAAACTTTGCTGGTTATTTACAGTTATGAGACTGGTCCCTGCTCGCTACGGAGGCTGAAGTATGCCAGAGTAATTTAACTGATACAAAACTCAAAGTAATCATTTTCTCAATTTACAACTCAGTTCTACAAATCAAACCAGTTTGATCCCACAAACTAAGTCTTCTATTTTCTTCTTTAACAACAAACAGTTTCTCTGGCCCCGGCTGAGCAGGTGAGTGAGCTGGTGGTGGACGCGGAGGTTGCTCAGCGGCCCTCCTCCGGGGAGCAGGAATGGGTGCAGGCACCAGCATGCACCAGCTGCTTCCACCTGAGGAGTGGGTACGGGTGTGGAGGCAGACGGCATCCTGGCTGGCCTCACCCTGGGGACCGGAGCAGATCGGACACCTGCCACTCCCATACAGCTGTGGTGGCCAGGAACGGAGCCGAGCCGCCAGAATCATAATCACGTGCACTCGGTCTGGTCCTGCAGTTCATCCACTTCTCAGCGCGACACCGCCGTCTGCTCCCTCCGTGTGGCCACCAGCTCAGCCACCATTTGGGCCAGCCCCTCCCCTGCCCCGCCACAGAGTGTTTGTGACATATTTTGTGAGCCTATACTGCATTCAAAGACCTATAAGAGTGTAAGACAAAAGCAACTAATTGCTAAATGTTGTCAGAAATCTGGCACATAAAACCTCTGTGGGATTTAGTCTGAACACTGCTGGAACAACATTTAACACTGAACGAAAAAAATGGGAACAGGAAATGCTAAACGACTGATTGTGAAATTAAAATGGGAGAGACAATGTTCTAAAAAATTTAAAGCCTCTTAAAAATTTGATGTCAAATTCACATCGAGTTTGTTCATTTAAATATATAATCAAATATATAACTATCAGTTAATACGCCAATTAAACATTTTGGCAGCAAATGAAGACTCCATGTTCAGTCACTCTGAGTTCATTAACATGTTGCCTTCCACGAAATGTTTTGGCCACTGCTGAAATGAAACAGCGTGCTGACGGTACCATACCAACCTGAGATGAGCTCTGTTACTAAATAACTTTAAAACCAATAAGCATCTGTTTTTACTGACAGTAACAGTGCTTTAAAGAACAACAACAACAAACACTTGTGTTAAAACAGGTCCACGCCAATCCATCGTACATTTATGAAATATAATTCTTTCCCTATATTAAACAATCATTTCCCCACGCTACAGACCATAAGCAGCAAAATATACATATTAGATCATCTTGCTAATATACAATAGAATGGGTTAAAGCAGCCAATAGGAACTCTTTTGGTTAAAAAACCCCCAACATATATAAGTATAAATATAATCACAGGTCAATATGTTAAGTATAAAGATATTTGACTACACACATAAACACGTGTCTATATATACACAGGTTACATGGATACAATGGACTCTTATTCCCTTTTAGTGATACTGAAGATACTGAACAACATCGGGAAGCTCTTCTGGCGGCTGTTTGTACTCCCTCCAATAACTTTCCCAGGTGTGTGTCCTAAGGCGAAGTGCTCAAAAACAGAGGAAAAGCTGTGCAGGAAAGTCCTCAAATATTCACAAACTGATTGATCTTAAACCCCAGGAAGTGCTGAGCTCCACACTCTCTGTTCTTCCCAGCATCTAAGGTTCCCTCTGACCCCGTGCTCACTGTTCGGATTTCTGTCTGCTGCTCCCTTGAGACAGAAACTTTTTCTGTGTGCAGGACAGAAGTTGGGAGGTCACTCCAACATGGCGTCCAGTTGGTCGGCCAGGTCATCAAACATGTTGCCAATGTCATCCAGAATATTGCCTGCTGCCTTCACTGTGGTGCCCCCACTAGGAAACAGATGGGACAATGTGAAGTAAAAAAAGAGTTAAGCTAACTGTCAAATTAACTGGTGATTCAGAACAGCTATGAATGTGAGACAAAGTGTTTGTATAGAAAAAAAAGCACTATATGAATGCATGGTATCGTGTAGCTTGTAGTCAAGCACTCTGGCATGCACAATCACAGAAGCTCCACTACAACCATGTCTGTCTAAAACAGACCAATCACTTTAAGGACATCTTAGCCCCTGTCCCCACATCAGGCATGTTTGCTTTCTTTCCTGTGAAGATCACTAAAGCTCCTCGGCGGTCCTGGAACAGGATTATCCATTTAACTGTTTGCTGATCCTCAAACATTAGCTTTTCTTGTTTCAGGAATTTTATGACACTGTAATATTTTCATCACAAGATTTAGCGTCAGACTGGCGTTGTGTCCAGGGTGTATAACACCTTTCACCCCATGGTTGCTGGGATACGCTTCCCGTGACCCTGATAAGGATAAGTAGAAGAGAATGGATGAATAAATAGGTGGAAAATATATTCTTCTACGAGCGGTTGTGACATTATAACACGTGGGTCTGCAACAAAGCTAGCACGTCAAGGAAGCTTGTGTTTGTATTTGTGTAGCTATAGCTAGCTCTCAAGGCTGAGTATTAGTGATTATGGCTAAAACTAGACCCTCGGGAATGCTGCTGTATTCATTTCCTCAGCCACATGCCCTCAGTACTGAGCTGGGTGAGGCACTGAAACAGCTTGGCCATGGATGGCGGAGCTAGCTTGTCTGCTCCACAATCATTCATGGCCACTGCCTTGTGCAGTGACTAGGCCTTGCAGACAGATTTGTCATCAGCATTTGAGTTAATTTTCTCAGCCTGACATTTGAAATGCTAAATTTAAATGAGTCTGGTCTCCCTTTCAGGCTGACTGAGACCACTCATGGTGTAAGACTTCTTTCCACATGCTGACCTTATGATGGCAAATAGTGTGTACTTCAGAGATAAACCCAACTATAGTAAAGTGGTTCTGCGCCTTAACCCAGCCTCTGTGCCTAAGGTTAGGGAGTCTACCTATTGTTACCTCGCTCTCAGGCTATAAGCCCCTGCCATCTGCTGATGAGAACGAGAGGCGGCTTAATTCGCTGTGGCCTGTCTGAGAATTATGCATTTATGTAGACAGAAATAAGGGAATTGTAAAAAGCAATCAGCTCTCTGTGTTCCAGGCTCCTTGGCACATAGGGAAGCCTATACCAGCTGTCACAGTGGGTGGTAGACGATATTGTGATGGCATATGAATGCCAGGGATAGCAACCTCCTGCGCACCTGCGTGCACATTCTACCTCATGGGCCCTTTTTAAGGGTGTTTCTTGGCAGGAGCATCTGTGCAGCTGCTAGTTGGAAATTTCTACATACATCTGTTAGGTTTTACTGCCTTAACATTAACCTTCACTGGCACACTCAGTGCTTACTGTGGGCTCTTAAATTTGTGTGAGGTGGTGCTCTTCCTGGGTGGAGAAGTTATAGTGTTTGGACCATGCAATCTCAGAGGGGTCTACATCTACCATAGTGCGCTACCAAGAGAGGTTTGACAGACAACCTTGGCTACTATCATAACTTTGCAAACTGAGTTTGGCTCATTGCAGCGCCCATTTGCATGGACATCAGGAAGAACTACTTTGGGTATGGGTCCAAGGGCTGTTATAAAGGGGGTCATGCCAAAGGGCGCTTTTCAAAGTGGAATACCAAGCGAGGTTTGAAAGAGAACCAGGTTTACTCTAGTAACCTCTCTTTTCATCAGTGTGGAGCAACAAATAACTAGAGAACTAAACAAAGGACAAAGTTAATGCTCGAGGACCTTCACTGAATTCTGCAGATGTTTTTGGCATTTTCCCTGTTGCTAAATTTAGAGTTAGCATGAGCAGTGCAGTGCCAACTACACTGAGACTACATGTTTCTATCAGTGATAACATTTGGCCTTCTCTCAATTTTAGAAACTTGAAAAAAAGAGGGCAGGTGCTAAAACAAAGAAGACAAAAGAAAAACTGAAAAAGAAATTTTGTTTTGTTTTTTTCTTTGGAGATTCATGATTTCAAGTTTTCCACAGGTTATATAGACTGACAACAGTAAAGCTTGTAGACGGTGTCCTCACTAGGGACTTTAGTTACAGCCCAGCAGCTGATCTGTCAGATCTGCTGCATGTTCACAAGGAACAGTTCAAACAACCAGTGCAAACCAACGGTTACCGCGGTACCACAGCTCAGCAATCAGTATGAAGAGCACAATATTATCATTCCAGGTAAAGCACACCACCCCAACTACACCAATACAATACTTCTTACCCGTCCACATTGCTCCCCTGTGCCAGTTTGGTCTCCACTACTTTGAGAGCAGCTTCCAGTGATGTACTAGTTTGCTCTAGTTTCTTCTGGGCCAGCATCTCCACACTGGCCACACCAGGCGGAGTTACCCATCCTTTTCCTGGCTGACTGGGTAGTGCCGAGGGTGGGCAGCAAGAGTTCAGCAATGGTGACGGTGGAGCAGCAAAGGCAACACTTTGAGCCATGCTGAGATTCGGACCTGAGGAACAATAAATATTATGTAACCATCAAAAAGAAGCTCGCTGTTAGGAAACAAGTTTAACCTCTTAACATCCACCAGATCACTGGTCGCCCATCTAGAATTGGTGTAGGGACTGGATTATGTTTACACCCGGCCATTTTTATAGCAACTTTAAAAGCTTTAACAAGAAAACCGTCATGCCAAAATTAATCTGAAAGAGTGGATTTGAAAATGTGGCTAAAACAAAAGCCAACTGATGGCCTTGTTGGTATTATATCTTCTTTTCATTGTTACCTGCTGTTGCTGCATAGGTGTTCTGAGGGAGTCTTGACACAGCGACGGCTTTCTGTGGACTCTCAGGTTCGGACGTGAAGGTCTGTCTGTGTTTCGCAGGTTTTGGACTGGACATACAAGTCTGAATGTACATGTTGCTTTTCAGCTTTGGGGAGACTGTGTGAATCTGTACGCTCGTGAGGTTAGGGATGGCTGTTTGTCCACTTGGTTGCAATGGCGAAACAGTTTTTTGAGGAGTTGTTGGTTTGCTGTTGGGGGTTTGTTTGAGGGGACTGGGAGGTTTTGAGGACACTGGAGGCTTTGGGCCTTTGCCCATTGATCCTATCCTCTGGAAAACATTGTGTGGCCACTGAGCTTCATCGTCACTCAGTGTACTGATGTTATTTTGCATGTGGAGGCTGTTGGGTTCTGGGTGCTTGTTGTTTCTGTGTGGGGTGCTAACCTCTTCAGGAGTGGACGCGTCTTTGTCTTTGGGTTTGTGCCGTCTTTTCACCGTGTCAGACTCCTTTAGATTGAACTCTGGGAGTTCAAGGCTGTCTGGGGTCTGCACCGCCTCTGAAGGAGTTTTAACTTCAGCACCCGGCTGACTAACGACTGCTATCCTGGGTCGCTGTTTGATAGTCAGGTTGCCTTCTTCAGCAAACGGTAGATGGTCCTTGGACCTGTGCTTGGGAGATGCAGCAGCACTCTTTGATATGTGTTCAGTTTTCTTTGCTTTCACTTCCTCACCAGAGTCTCTCTCTGTACTTCTACCTCTTTGTCTATTGAAGTCTCCTTCTGTCCTTTCACTTCCTACCCTCCTAAGGCCCCCGAGACCCAAGGCTGGGACAGGTTTGGAGTGCTGAGTGATGGTGTGAGAAGGAAATCCACGTGGGATCGGTGAGGAAACAGGGCTGAATGCAGGTGAAACAGGGAGGTGGGCTGGTGGTATATCTATTCTTCTAGATGGGCTACTGCTGCTGCTGCCTTCAAGCCTGGCTGCGATACTCCTCACACTGCCTGCACTCTCCATCTCTACCCCTTCCTTCACCTCTGGCTCCACTCCTTGGTGGTTTCCTGGTTGACACACACGGGTGTCGTTTACCGAGCTCATCCTCTTAGGTGGGGGTGGAGGCGGACCTTTGCGTCGAGAGCGCACAGCAAAGGAGTGGCTACGGTTGATGTGACGTTGGGCCCCTAGAGGACTTGCATGGCCACGTCCCGGCCTGCGTGACATGGTGGCATAAGATGGCATGACCGCAGAGGAAGCAGAGGTACAAGGGGAAGTGGGATTGTCGTCTTCATCTGGCTCACCATCTGACAGAGCATAGCGATTCAGGCTTTGCGAGCGCTTCTTTTGTGGGCCTTTTTGAGTTTCATTGGCTGGGCCCTGTACAAGTAAGGGCCCCAGCAGCGGGACAGCCCCAGGCAGTGGCTTGGAAAGTAGTCGTGGAGCCCCACTGACTACTTCTGCTTGAGCTTGGATATAACTGAAAGCCTTCTGTGTCGGAGAAGCTTGCGGGGATGGTGAAGATGGGGAGGAGGGTGGGTGTTGTTGAGGCTGATAAGGGCGGTTAGGAGACTGGAAGTGTTTGGCTTTAGGTGGGACAGCTGGGTAGGCAAAGCGGGGCATCTTGCTGGGGGTCAGTGGAGGTGTGAGAGGGGAGAAGGGGATTTTATTTGGGATAGCAGATTGACTCTGATACACCCATGACTCACTGGGTCTCTGTCTACTTCTGCCTCCAGGACTGCTTCTTCCACTCTTCACCTCCTCCCCTGCTCCACTACTTAAACTCTCCTCAGACCGGCTCGATGTCCTGGCTGAAGACAGTACGGCCTGCTGATCCTGACAATGAGCCAAATTTACATTTCCAGAGTTCCCAGATTTCCCTGAGCCCCGCGAACGCATGCCAATGCTCTCTTGACTGACTGACATGGCAGTCCCACCTGCAGCAGAGGACACACCTTTAATGCTGAACATCTCAGCGGGACCTCCACCCGCCTTTCCCATCATTGCACTCTGTAGCTCCACGCTTAGCTCGCTGTCCTGGAAGGAAAGGAGGGCTCTGGGAGTACGAGGGGAGGAGCAACAGTCATTGGATGGAGTGTCAGCGTGTGCCTGAGCATTGTGTGTCGGCGCGTGTTCGATAACCACCAGCTCCAGAGCAGCAGGCAGCTTTCGTCTGAGAGTTTCGCCTCCGGTTCTGTCGGCATGGTTACGAGAGCGATGCAGGTCACACAGTCTCTTCACTGCTAACATTAGTTTCTTCTGATGACCTGAAACACACAGATTTATTTATTTATTACAGAGCTCAAAAAGATTTAATAAAAGTGATCAAACATTCCCCTTCTGTGCTTTGACAATGTCACAAGCAGTCACAGCACACAAAAGATTCAGTTTCAAAGCCTATGAGGCAGAGTACACCCCGGACCAGTCACCGATCAGAGAAGTTATTAGCAGAAGTTATTATAGAAAATTATAGAAATTCCTCACCCAGTTTAGTAATGCCTATCTCCTGCAGGTCCTCCCAGGTGATGTCCTTGACAATGGCAATGGAGTCATAGCCATTGTCACACAATCTTTTCTGGTACTGAGGCAATCCAATCACACTCAGCCATTCCCCCAGGTCCGACTGAACACGACAACACAGACAAAATTTACAATGGCTGCAAGAGCCAGCTATTTACATGATGTATATGGCAAATAAGAGGGAGGACTGATTTCTCACAGGAATGTAATCTGGGAGCCACTCAGGAATGCTCAGCTTGCTAATCTCCATCGATATCTTCTTCCTGTGGCCTGGTTTGGTCACTCCGATAGCTGTAAGATCCTGAAGAATATCCACGCAAATAATGAGTGAATCATTAACATAACCAACAAATGAAAGAATCAACAACAAATCAATTAAATAACTGTACTTTAGCCAAGAGAAATCATTTTTTCATCTGTAAAAAAAGAGTGTAAAAAAAGAGTGCTTTAGTTGCAGTCATGTCAAGTTTTCAATGGACTTCTTAAACCTTTTTTTTTTTAAACATACATATCAGGCTCAGAGGGTTTCAGGCTGAAATGGAACCTATTCATAAAACAGTCATCCCAAGGTTTTATGTAAAAAAAGAAGAAGCAAAAAACAAACACAACTTTAAAGTACAAAGAACAAAGAAAAGTCTAACGGCATAGAGCTAAAAATGCTGAAAATTGTAACATAAATACACACCTCGGGGGTCATTCTGCTGATGGTGGGTACATCATATCCTGCACTGATGAAGCTGGACGTGTACTGCTCGAGCTGGAACCCACACAGCCACTGGTAGATAGCTTCTGAATCCTAACGACAGAGAGGAGATTCATTTCCAAAACCTCTGTGTGTAGAAAACATTTACGCAAACTTGCACAACTCTAAAACTCAGCTCACCTTGCCTTCCAAAAGCTGTTCAGGCCTCACAAAGTCTTTCTGAGGAGTGCCGTTAACCTGTTGGCGGGAACCACCTAAAAAACACACACAATTAATCCTGTGGGATGTGTTTTGTGATGAGTGCGTGGAGGAAGACAGACACTGGAGGAAAAACAAGACGAACCCAAAAAAAGACAGCCATGTTTTCAAAGTAACAAGATTCTGCTTTGTGACAGCAAGAGATCAATCCGGTCTGCATTAGTTGAGTCATGTTAAATCGTTCTTTTCCAAGCAGCTGTGTGACTGAGTGGGGCTGTCACGTCTCTCCGGGTGAGTGAAGCTGTGCCATCTACCAGATCTCATACACCCCTCACTCATCTTATTTACAGTCATTATATACTCAGATCTCAGAGGAACGATACTTTGTTGCCAACTGCTCCAATTTCACTTCTCTTCTTGCCCAAGGCTGAGTCTTTTTTTTCCGCTCTTCTAGTCCTTTCTCACAACAACATTTGATCTTTTCATTTCTCAATAACTTTTATTTAAGACCTCTTACAGACACGCAGATACACCTTGTAACAGGGCAATAAGTAATATAAGACACTGCACTGTCAAGATGTTCCTGGGAGATGAGTTAACTTATTCAGCATGATAATCACCCATCAAAACAACGCAGTCGTGCTTCTTGCGACATGCTCTTTGTACAAGATGGAAAGAGATGAGGAATTTGTGTCATTGTACTGTGGAAAAGTACAACTACAATTCAAATACAGTCAGTTACATTTCTAGGTTAGTGATCGCCCATCAAATCAAGAATGGTTTTAAAGGTGGAGGCAACTGACATTTTTTTTTCTCTCCTCAGCTTTTCTGACTGTTTTTCACTAGTTTTGCATTTGGATAGGAATAGAGGTTGTGCAGGTAGTCCAACTCAATACATGCTATTGCCAGAAGGTTTGCTGTGTCTCCCGGCATAGTCTCAAGAGCATGGAGGAGATTACAGCAGACGGGCAGTCACTGTAGGAGAGCTAGACAGGGCTGTAGGTCCTTAACCCATAAGCAAGATTGGTATCTCCAGGCTTCCTGAAGGGCTTTCACGTGTTTTCCAGTCTTTGCACCCAACTATTTCCAACTGTTTGATTTTTTTAAGCCACTTAAGTCTGACCACGACTCATTCAAGTACAGCATAAGAGGAACTCAATGATCAAATGTAAAACAGTTTTTCATCTTATTATTTATTTATCTTTTATCTGCCCACAACAGACAACAAGCAAAGAAAGAAAGGTTGAAATATTGACAATAACTATCAGACTGTGGCAAAAACACAATTTCTTTCCCATTTCTTTAGCTGAATCTATCAAAAATGTCGAAGATAACAAAGTTTGGCAGGCATAAAATTATATTTCTGCACCAATAAGGTGATTCCCAATGAAATATTAACCAAAAATTTGGAATGCAGTGGGTCCTTTAAAACAGGATCGAACCCTTTCTCCTCTGACAAAACGTCAAACATCATGTCAAATTATAACAACGGTCTTACCCCTGAGAAAAAACGAGAGCCGGAGAGCTCCTGATGTCTCACACTTCATCCTTCCCTCCACCTATCCTTCGTGCAGGGCAGACATCAGCTCCTCTTCCCTGTCTTCCTTCCTCTTTCTCAGGCATTTAACAGATGTCTTTTGCTCCTGATGCTCCCTGTCTCCTCCCTCTTCTCCTGCACTTTAACCCCCCCTTCCGATTCACCCTGAGGTCAACGGGAATTCTCTGCTTCTTTGAGTGTTAACATTTGAAAAGCCTTATCTCAGCAGAATGAACTTAAGTTCTGAAAATACTGTAAACATGCAATCCTGCACCTGCCATTATACCTGACAGCAGAGCACATTTCTCCAGGCCTTTAGTGTTTCTTGTGAAGTAGTGATCTGGGCTTTTATGGCTTGCGTAGATGAAAGAAGATGCTGGTTTTATTGGCTTCAGTGGTGAAGTAAAGTATGGTAAGCATTTACTGTCCCCCTCCATCTCATTTCCTTTCAGACCATCAACAAAAACAGCAGAACAATGCTCTATGATCCCTGCACACAGCAGCCCCGTGGTTTCTAAAGATACAACCCTTTTATGGTTGAAAGATTCATAGGCCAGTATTAAGTAGATAAAGAAACAAAAAAAACATTCTTCTGTAAAAGAAGAATCGGGTGGCTGTAGCTCAGGAGGTAGAGCCACCCCCGATCTACTGATCGGAAGGTTGGTGGTTCGATCCCTGGCTCCTCCAGTCTGCACGTCAAGTATCCTTGGGCAAGATACTAACCCCAGGTTGCTCTCTGATGCATCCATCGTGTGAATGTACCTAGAAAGCACTATGTATAGAGAAAGTGCTCGTGAGAATGGGTGTGATTGGGTGAATGTGGCATGTTGCATACAGCGCTTTGAGTACTCCGGGAGAGTAGAAAAGCGCTATATAAGAATCAGTCCATTTACCATCTACCATTTAAAAGGTCAGGTAAAACAACTGGACTGAAAAAGCAGCCAACCCGCAAAAGAAAAACTCTGAAAGACCTTCAGAAAGTCTGGGACCTTGGAAGAATCACAGCTAACAGAATTATTATTATTGTCAAACAGAGTCACCGAATGAAACATCTGTCATCTTCTTACTAACCTGTGGATCCATCAACCTGTGTGCTGTGGTCCACTCCTATAACGCGGTCCCTTGATTCGCCAGCAGAGGGAGCCAGCTGCACACACAAAACAAAGGCGTACTCAACGATAGAGAAAAGTACTTTAGTGCATTACTGACATCCTCCACACTTTGTTCATTTCTGTTACTATTAGTGAAACTGTCTGCTGTCGACATATGAAGCAGAGCATCTCCTTGTTTTTTAGTGTCCACCTTGGTTGTCTCTGTGCATATCTGACCTTGCCAGCGTCATTGTTGTGGCAGCAATGAATCCCATTCTGTTTGTGGCCGCTCTCTGAGCTCTGACCACTCCCTGCACTGCGGCTGCTACCAACACTGCCAGCGCTGCCGACACTGTTTCTGTCACCTGAGAAGAGCAAAGAAAGCAAAACAGAGAGAGATGACAGACTGACAGGAGACCTGTGGAGTGTCTGAGTTAGGAGACAATTGTAGCCGGCAGTTTATAGGTTATATATTTATATGTGCTGCCTACTGTACTAAAAATAAGTAAATAAATAAATACATAAAAACTATTAAGTCCTATTTATTACTGAAGGATTTATTGTCTCACCATACAGATTGAATCGATGCAAGGTGTTTGTTAGTAAGTTGTTTTATGCTAAGCAAGGCTAATCACGCTCTGCCACTAGCTCCATATTTAACAAAAAGATGCTAATATCAAGCTTCTTATGTATGTAAAGAATTTTCAACGTTTATGAAATTATTAAAACATTATGTTTTAGTGGAATCGACATTCTCTCTGTTCAGGAAATAACTGAATATATATTACATAGTAGAAGAAAAACATTAATATGTTTGCGGAGATTTTCAGAGAATAAGAGGAAGCTCCAACATGCTTAAAAGAAGAAGAACTTAAAAAGAGACCTTCATGCTGCTCCCTCATAGTAATGTCCTGCTGCAAGAGAACTGGTTATGGTTGCTGGATTGTTAGATGTGTATAAAGCAGAGGGTGGGATTTGAAGGGTTAGCATGGTAAGGTCAAAACTCTGGTATATAAAAGGATAAAACAGGAATAAGCTTCTTTAAAAAGACCCAGTTTATCAAAAATGTGGTGACTTGACTGGTCTACAAGTTCACCGGCGATTGGGGTTTCGGTGGGTGGGGTTTTAGGGGTTTAGGACCACACACTCTTACCAGTGGGAGAGCTCCTGAGGACCCAGATTTCCTGAGTGGGGCTAGCAGAACTAGCTGGGGTTGAGAGCTGACTGCCCAATGGAGCACCTAATAAACACACACACTTTAGACAAACGTTCACGGTACACTCTGCCTACTGCAGAACCGGAGCTGGGACTGGATCTATCAAGCTGACACAGCATCAGGGAAAGTTTTTTCATCAAGAAAAAACTGGGATTGGGGTGCTGTTTGGGAGCATATGGACAGAAACATTCCTGTCCAACAATCCTTGCCTTGCCTGGGATAACGTGAATCCACCGCAGGTGGTAAAACAGGGAAAAGGTTGGTGAGTGCATCTGTGTGTGTACCTGCAGGGTCATAGCCAAGGATGTATAAGTCATCAGTCTGAGGGGCAGGGCCGTGACTCGAAGGAGGAGCTCCGGACACAAAGTGTTGTCGTTTGCAAGGCATTGAAGCTTGGCGGAAGAGCATGCCTCCTACGGCCAGGGAGACAGGTTTGGTTTGAGGTGGACATGCATGAGTGAGGGAAAGCAGATAATGCACATGCGTGTTCGGTGGCAGTTTGAAATGCATGCACAGGCATCGAAAGCTCTTTAACCATGCAATGAAGAGCTATGAATATCATCAACTTTAACATTTGTCTCCGTCATGTATTCTTTTTCATTGAGTACATGGAACAACAACTAAAAACAGACAGATCCCCTCTCGGTAAATCCCCTCTACAGTTACATAACAGGCTGCTGAATGGAAGTTTAAGATCACCAAAGACACTGAGAAGGCTTACTCTTCCTTAGTGTGGTATTGGTCTCTGTTTGCTGACATCACTGACATTATCACAGAGCTCAGACACACTATTGCACAGGTGCACACAACCTGCTGAGTTTGCCTCATAAGCAAAGAGCCCATCACCAACTTTGAGGCGAACTCTCTTCTTTCGTCTCTTTCCTCAAGCATGAGCAGTCTCACACACACACGCCCACACACACAGAATACCCCGATGTAGGCTGTGAAGGCTTTAACACTGAGCTGACACTTTGCAATCTGGCCATAGTAATCCTATTAATGTGTTTCTCCGTGAGACTGTCGTGTGTGTGTGTGTGTGGACTGGCTTGTTGAAGACACAGAAGTGTGCACTCATGTCTGGAGCTGTTTTTGGAGCCCTGACTGTGCTGGTCTCTCTGTGCTAGAAAGTCGGGGGTTTTACAGCTGCAAACAAGTGAGGAGCTCATATTCACAGGGATTAAATTTGTTGATTTACAAGCATGCTGAATTCTCCAGCGGCCATGTCTGCAAACATGATAGATCCTGCTCGTGTACAAGTGTGGAGATATTTTGGTAGCCCAGATATATAAGAGTCGTCATGGGTCAAATTAGGTGTTATCAACACCAAAATACAGTTGTCTGAATTCATGTCCACAATAAATGTGTTTGCCCAGGCTGGTGGTACTTCAGGGGTCCGTTCTTCGTACCTCGCTTACTACATCCAAGATCAAATCATCGCGCTAACTTTGAGCTCGCTATCCCGGTTCTCCGAACACACCTGTTGTTGACGATTAATATAGCTGGATGAAGTAATGTGAGATCACTGGGTGTCGTAAAAGGGGCTACGAATCGATAGTAGAAACATTGATCGGCAACCCTTTGATTGGTCGGCGAAAATGTCGAAGGAGCGCGCTCAGTATTTTTCAGTAGCAGAGCAAGAACTCTTGATTGAGGGATTTCAGGAGTTTCAGAGTTTAATTAAAACGCAAGGGAACACTGCAAAGGCTGCAAAAGCAAGGAGAGAGGGCTGGCAGGAAGTTGCTGACAAATTAAACTCGTAAGTAATTTAATAATAACAATAATAATGGATTGGGTTTATATAGCGCTTTTCAAGGCACCCAAAGCGCTTTACAATACCACTATTCATTCACTCTCACATTCACACACTGGTGGAGGCAGCTACAGTTGTAGCCACAGCTGCCCTGGGGCAGACTGACAGAAGCCAGGCTGCCATATCGCGCCATCGGCCCCTCTGGCCAACACCAGTAGGCGGTAGGGTAAATTCATTATATTAAATTACATTATATATTATATTATAATATGTTATATTATATCCTCTTTCACATTAGAGCCACAAAACAGGACCCACTAGAACATGGGAACAAGTAAAAGTGAAATATAAGAATATTCCACAGAATGGTAATATTTATCACTTATATTGCTTTTAGTCTCTTGGAAAGAGACCCTGAAATAATCTGTTTGTTTGTTCATAACAGCAACCAAGAAAAGGGCAGAGCACAAAAAGACAGGTGGTGGTCCTGCACCCCCTCGTCAACAAGTTGGTTAAGTAAATAATACCCTCACGGGAAAATCGATATCTCTCTATGAGCACACTGTCGCGCTGAGCTAAAGGATCCTGTCTATCCCGCAATATACGCTGAGTTCTGAGGACTCTCCTTATCAATCTTGCACCTTCCGCAATGGGTGGCTCGCGTAAACGGACAGGACATGGCTGCGACAGACTTCCCAAATCCACCTTCGCTTTTATAGCCGTGGTCTCTCATCTTGATTACACAAAGTAATTTGCAATTGCTACTCTGAAATATGAATTACATCTGTAATAATCACATGCATGTAATAGAATGTTAATAGTACATTTCCCTTTTTTAGGAAATGACCTGTATGTATCTGTGTGACATCAATAAATGGATCAAGTGCTGCATTATCTTCAGTTACATTGATGTTATTTATTTATGGTGAAACAGTGGTAAAATATCGCTGTTGCTTTCGTATAAATGAAGCGGACATACCTGAGTGGCCGCGATCTAATCCTGTTTACATAAAGTAAACCTGCTCCCGAGCAGATTTACGCTTACAGCTCTGTTGCTATGGCAGCAAGTCCCGGATGAGCTTCGGGGAACCGAACGATCCAAGATCACGCGAAATCGTCAACAATCTAATCCAGCTAACCTACTTAGCGAGGTACGAAGAACGGGCCCCTGGACTACAAAAATAAACAAGTAAACAAATAAATAAATATGAAACTTGACAGATATTTTCATGTCTCAGATAATTATATGAATATGAGACCTGGCACTTCCTCTTATTTCTCAGCAGTATTTCTGAGCCCTTTTAGTATGTTTTAGTTCACTGGGGTTTTTTTTGTTTGTTTGTTTTTTTAACATTTTGTAAAACTATTGGGAATTTCTATTGAAATGACACAAATTAAATGAAAAGGGTAGGCTTGGTATTTCATGTGAAATTGTACAGTGCACATGTACACTGTTCAAAAAAATTAAAGGAATACTCTGAAAACACATCAGCTCTCAACAGTGAAAGAAAATCATGCTGTATGTCTACACTGATATGAAATGGGTAATGTGTTAGCAATTAAGGGATGGCACATAGTTTGATGGAAATGTTCTTGTTAAAAGGGGGGTTTTCCTTTCCACTGTCGCCAAACAGCCGCTGTATAAATAAAACTAAATTGAACTGAATTGAAATTGAATTCAAATGAAAATGATTATCCAGATGTTGTTAAGCATCCATTTAAGCACATAGGATAGCTTAGTGTTCTAGAGGATCTCCTCCCAGATGTGGACCAAAGCATCACTGAGCTCCTGGACCATCTGAGGTGCAACCTGGCGGCGTTGGATGGATCGAAGATAATATCCCAGCAAAGAGACACAGCAAACCTTGTGGCAATGGCATGTATTGAGTTGGACTGGACTGGATACAGGTTGCCATGTACACAAAATTCAAAGTATGCCACTGTAAACTGAAGATGCAAACCAAGGTGCCGTCCTCTCTGTTCACCGTCTTGCTAACTGGATAACTCTACAACTACTGAGAGGAGCACAACTATAATACTTGCATAAATATTCTGGAGTGTATTAATGTTAATTATTAATAAGGTAACTGATGTTTATGCAGGTGTGAATAAGCTATTTATTTACCTGCTCTTTTGCTGAGGACCTCCACCACTGAAGGGGGGAAAAAGCCCACCCGGTCTGTCCCCCGCTGGGTGTCATGGATGTGACCTTTCCACCGGCCGTCTGAGTGCTGCTCCAGGACCTGTCAGCAAGAAGCCATGAGAACACTTCATTACAAATGGCATTAGTCTTGGTATACTTCACAGTCCCAGCAATTGATACAGTCATATGAACACTATGGGCGTTGATTAAAACAAAAAAATGCTATGTGTTAGCAAAAATACAATAGCTTTAAGCATGCATGTTGTGTGCGACACCCACAGGCATGCACTTAAGTCCATAATGAGTGGGCCAGTAGGCTGGAAATACACTATCTATTCATTGTGAGTATTAGCAAAGCGCCTCGAGAGAAGAAAAACAAACACCTCTGCTTTCTGGCAGAGTAAGAGACAACAGCATACAAGTTCAAACACAACTCTCAGATGTCCCTATGACTCACATAAATATATCAAAATACACAGCAGAGAGCACATAAAGACATGAACACACGAATTAGAGCAAACTGTGATAATGATGCTGATAATGAGAGACACAGCAGCAGCAAGTTTGTGCCTGTTCCTCTGCTGTGGTCTCCTGCTTTGGAGTACATGAAATTACCCTGAAACATACCACACAAATCCTAACAACAAGGCTTCACTATAACTTCACCTAACAACTTCATCTCATTTTCTCATCTCAATCAAGCCGATTCCGATGTTTGTGTTGGCTCTTCTTTGTAAGAATTATATATGTCAGCATATACAAACAAAAAAACACTTTTCTTGAAATTTTTAGAATAAAATAAATGATTAAACTTCTCTTCTTTAAACAATTTGCAAAATCTTACCAAACAGAAACTGCTGCTACTGATTGATAAAAACAAATGTCGGCTACATTTTTGTTCAGTAGGTTTTTAAATTCATTAAATAAGGAAATCTTCTCCTTTCATAATTTTCCCAGGAAATGAATAATAATGACTGTTTTAAATGTGATATTAGGGATTTTCAAATTAATTTCATTTAATTACATTTTTCTATAAACAAGGACAATGAAAATAATGAACAAAAACAATATGACAACCATAAAACAACATTTTGAGACTTTTACACACAAAACAGTACCATGATCAGATCTCCCGCCCGCAGGTTAAGTGCAGTGGGATCATGGAGATTCCAGTAGTCCTTCACTGCTCTAACTTGAAGGGAGCTTGATGCTTCTGCAAAAAGAAAGAAAGAAAGAAAGAAAGAAAGAAAAAGAAACCTGATCACATTTCTAAACCAGAGAAGCCAAATTACCCAAATGTATCAGTGCAACATCAAGACACCATTTCATGAGCTACCGACCTCTCAGCAGCTGTTTGATTTCCCTGCTGGCTGTGGAAGTGGTGAACTGATTGACAATGTCCAAAGCCGTCTGGTTGTAGGTGTTGCGCATGTTCACGTTGATGCCCGCCTAGACACACACACACATACAGATCGTAAAACGGCTACGTGGGAGTCGGACTTTTAAAAACAAACCCTCCCTTAAATTCCAATCTGCTTTATTAAAGAATAATACTGAGCAGGTGAAAACATAGTGTGATGTTTCTGTGAAGAGTCTTTATGTTGACACTTGTTGTAAAAAAGCAGCCTTCCACATGGCTCATAAGGCTAACAGATACAATGTTTCTCTTCTTTCCTTACGTCAAGGAGCAGCCGTACTACATCCGTTTTGCCATAGAGGGCAGCCTCGTGCAAAGACGTCCCCGCTTTGGTGGCTCTGTTAATGTCAATGCCAGCTTTGAGGAGCAACCTAGGAAGTCCAATCAGAAACACCGTGTTAGTGTGCAGGTGTGTGCAGACATCTGCAGCAATTTATAAAGTCATATAGTCACAGTCAGCAATTGCAAATTTAATTGGGTTGACGTCTGGACTTTAACTGGGTCATGGCAAAACCTTGATTCTTTTTGTTTCTGTTTTTGTTTTCAGCTGTTCTGTGTGCTTAGGCCACACATCTTACTCCACCTACAGCATCTCAATTGGTTTGAGGTCTGAACTTTGACTCTAGAAAAATTTGGTATACAGAAGGCATGGGTTGGCATGACAACCCTTCCATACGAGTCCTTCTTGTTCAGTTTAACTGTACTATCAGGAACTTTAATATTTAGCATGCTAACTGAGGCCGGTAGTGTCTAAGAGTACATCTTTTGCAGTTTCTCTGACCATTGGGGAACCTTAGGGTAAATTTGAGGTGTCATGATCAGAAATGATCTCTGAATGAATTGCTAAAGCGTAGTTTCTAACACAGGCAGATGTATATGGTACTAAAACAACAGAAAGTTCCCATCTTTCCAGGCACAAAGTCATATCCTGTTTGCATAAAGCTCCTCCAGTTATTGCAAAAAGGGAGAAGTTACAAATACATTTGCAGCTTAGGTATGGCAGTCTTTGAAGTGCCATAAATCCCTTAGTATCATATTCCAAATTCTGCTGTGTAAATTCTGAATAAACTTATGTGGTTGTCAGTGAAGTGTAGGAGTGTGTGTGTGTGTGTGTGTGTGTTATTTTTCAGTTCATGTTTGTGTTGAGCATAGGCTTCTCTGCTACCAAGGATATCGCAGTATGACATTTTTGTATCATGCACAAACTTCCACCAGTATTATCACGGGCGGTATGATGTTGTACGGACTTATTACTAAGTATTCACTTTCAACTCCAGGAGAGGGGGAGATGGATGGTGTTGCATGAGATATTTAATAATTTAGACGGGATGGGAATAGTTGGCAGCATGTCTAAAACAGCGGGATGGGATTACATGGCAAAGACATTTTTAGGCTGAAACAGGCTGAAAGTGCAAAGTCGATTGGGATTAAACCTCATAGTACAATGTTTTCTTTTTGGTGCTGGACAGATTGTTACAAAGTTACAGAATTAATTCAAATGGTAACAGTTCTTGTTCAGTCTTGACACATGCTCGAACATCCACGTAAAGAAATCCCAGAAAGTTGATTCTGTTCATTTGGACATAGCGCTTTCAGTGGGAGAAGCGTTTTGTGACTCATCTGAGCTAGCACCATTGCTTAACAATGGGCCGTGAGGTCAGTTTCATGATTGTTAATATCCAAAATGTCATGACCACTGATCACTGGCTATGAGTACCATTCACAGAGAGGATATGACTGCAATAACAGCATTTTAAGCGATAAGAGGGTTGCTTCCCTACCCTTCAGGTCAGAGAATGTCACTCCACTGGGAGACTTTACCGCTCACGTGGAGGCCAGTGAAATCTGGAGGGGCGTGACTGGCAGGACTGGTCAGTCTAATCTGAACTCAAGTGGTGTTCTGTTATTGGACTTCTGTGTTAAGTTTACCCATTACAGTTTGCCTACAATAAACACCATGTTAAAGCAGCAGCATTTATAAGGTGAAGGTCATTTTGCATCCTTTTTTTTAAATGATGCCAGCAGCAGCAGAATTATAGTACAGTAGTAGTGACAGTAGTTTTATTATTTCCTTTAGGGGACCTCCCCAAGGGATTAATAAAGTTCTATTCTTTTGCACAGCATAAGTGCAAAAGTAGTTTAGGCAGTTTTTTTCTTTTGATTATCCAAAGTGAGGTCTTGGGGCAGTAGCAGAAGCGGGGGAAGACTTCCCTCAACCCAGCCAGCTCCTCCAGTTTATCTGGGGAAATGTCGGTGCATTCTCAAGCCAGCTGAGAGATATAATCTCTCCAGCGTGTGCTAGGTCTGCCCCGCGTCCTCCTTCCAGTAGGACAATCCTGGCTGGAACACCTTACCCAGGAGGCAAACAGCTGGCTCCTTCAATGTGGAGGAGTAGCAGGTCTACTCTGAGCCCTTCCTGAATGACTGATTGGCTCACCCTGTGTTGAGGAAGAGTCCATCCACCCTTCGGAAAAAGTATTTCTGCCACTTGTATCTGCAGTCTTATTCTTGGCCTTTTAAAGAACTAACAATAATAGAGTTAACAAAAAAAAGAGACAGAGATCAACACTTTTATGGCCCTTCTCTACAACGATGCTCCAGCAGAAAACTGCTCCATCAGAATTGGGCATCAATTAAAATGTGAAACAATTAGATTAAATGACTAGTGTGCCTGGTACTGACTAGTGACAATATTGACAATTAGTCATCTAGTCGCCTAATAAAATATTTTCTACTTGGGCTCAAGCTTTTAAACCAGCTGTGTAGCTGCACCGGTAATTCCCATCCCCTGTTTGCGCTTCCTGTCATGTGGAGTGCAGCTAGCGATTGTTCTAGTGACATTCGTTGGAATGATTCAGGGTGCGAATCTCCTGTAGCGTACTTAATGGTGTGTTTTTGCCTGCAGTGGGCCTGCTTTCTATTTCCCATGACTGTAAATACTAGTTCTTTAACTAGTGGGCATAAGTATCAGTTCAACAACAACTTTGTAGCTAAACTATTCGTGCATACTATACGTATTTTATATTCCTTTGAAAATTAAGAGTTTATTTTTTCAATTTTAAGGGCTGAACTACAACAGTGTGCAAATGCTGGCTGTGAACGCAGATGCTCAGACTGTCAATCAAAGGAAAAGCAATGCCTGGATATTGAATCCAGAATCCACTGTGTTACATGATACTGTATCATAATGTTTAACATTTAATGCCACTCTGAGCTGCTGTTTACTTGATGATGTCTTTGTGTCCATTCCTGGCTGCTAGGTGGAGTGGGGTGGTGGAGGGAGAGTCCAGGCTGCCGTTTCCTCTTTCTCCTTCTAACAGGGCTGCAACCATATTACTGCTCAGCAGTAACTGAGTCACCTAACAAAAAAATTGAGATGAAATGGCAGAATCAGGACAGGAATTACAGCCTTAGTAACACACACACATATATATATATATATGTATATATGCTAAAAATATATATTGACGTATTAGAGTGTAAATGGTGACTTATATATAGGGTTAAACGAGCACAGAGGCTTATCCACTACTCAGCAGTCGTCTAAAGATACCACAGCCTCTGCATACACCCACAAATACTGTGTGACAAAAAACAGCCCAAAGCTTACGATTTTCTTTCATAGCCAAACTGCAAACTCAGAGCAGACGAGCGAACGTTTAACAAGCATGGGAAGTGTGCGTCTGTCTAATTCTTAATAACAGAGCCAGCTATACATCTCACAGCTGGGCTTATCCACTGATGTGGCAGAGGCACTGCAATATGCAATCTCTTCACAAAGTCTAAAAGGAGCTACTGAAGCCTCTTCTGCTTTCACAGAAATGAGCTCGATTTAGTTCAGCCTTGTTGTCTCAGCAAAGGTTTGTGTTTGCCTTAGGCCATTCACATTAAAATAAAAAAAAGCATGAAAAACACGTGTTCTCATATGCAAACAACTGGATTGCACATATGAAGAAAACCTATATACATCTCACTAAAGGGCTAACTTTAGTACTCTTTTTGTTTAAAAAATAACCCCGGGGTTCCTGTGACCTTTGTAAAACATCAATAAATAAACTGTTTCCATCAAGTTTCTTCCACTTATCCAATTCAGGGTTGCAGAGGGGGTGGGGCCTATACTAGGCGTCATAATGTGAGAGGCGGGGTACAACTCGAGCACCTTCTAGTCTGTCACTATAACACAGAGACCACCATTCAGCTGATTCATTCGAAACCAGGACCTTCTTGCTGTGAGGCGACACTGCTGACCATCGCACCACTGTTCCACCCTCATTCAGTTAGATTAAACTCAATTAAAAGGTCAACATTAAAAGAAATTACATATATTATTTGGACTATGATGGTACACGACATTAAAGTGAAACTAACTGAACTGGAACTAAACAGACTCTTGGAGCTGAAGGCTGTTCATGGTTATTGAACATTACTCCCGCTGCCTCTCTCGTTGTCTCTCCTATTTGTACTTTCATTTTTTTTTCTTTACATCAGTTAACAGGTAGTGTAACGTAAGTGCATGGGCCTCTACTGTGAAGTTGCTAATGGAGCAGTCATAGACTGCATATGAAAGATGGGCTTAACTTATGGCTCAGAAAACTGGGGCATTTTAAACTTCAGTTCCTTCTAACAGCCACTAAGGGTCATCTGTAGGTTTCATGAATAACTTCAGGTGTATGGAGCTCCTCACCACCTTCGATCTTTCGAATGAGTTTAAGGTCTCGAGGTCTTACTAAATGAAACATGTCCACATTATGGTCCACATTAGAGCGCAGAGAAGTGCACAAAAAGCATAGACATGTCTACTTTGTAAATAATACCATATAAACAGGCAACAGACCTCGATTTTAAAGTCAGATCTACCGGCACTGTGGTTTTAATAAGCTAGCGTGCTGGGGAGAAAGCTATCGGTGAAGTCACAGTGTCTACATCCATCTGTCACCTGAGCAAGTGACATTACTGTAATAACTATGGATATAGAAAATGACCCACATTATATAGAAAATAACCCACATTATAACCCACATCATGGGGCGATCGTGGCTCAAGAGTTGGGAGTTCGCCTTGTAATCGGAAGGTTGCCGGTTCGAGCCCCGGCTTGGACAGTCTCGGTCTTTGAGACACTTCACACGTTGCCTACTGGTGGTGGTCAGAGGGCCCGGTGGCGCCAGTATCCGGCAGCCTCGCCTCTGTCAGTGCGCCCAGGGTGGCTGTGGCTACAATGTAGCTGCCATCACCAGTGTGTGAATGACTGGATGTGTAAAGCGCTTTCGGGTTCTTAGGGACTAGTAAAGCGCTATACATTGATTTTTAACTTTTTTTTGCCAGCTGTAAAAACGACTGAACATTTAACAACTACAGTATTTCTCTTAAAAAACGTTCATTTTCAAACTTTGAGACTTTTTCAGGCTTTTTTTGACCTGCAGCAACCCTGTGCTGAGTACATATCATGATCTCAGAAATTATTTTATTACTTAAAATAAAGTAATGGATAATTTTCATTTTGAGCAGATGTGTGAACTTTTCATGTGATGTCATAATCAGTTTTAATCCAGGGAATATTTTGGTTTATAAGCAAATACCTGCAGAAAAAACAACCTCATTCTTATTTTGGAAAAGAAGACATCAAAGATATGGAACTTCCACAAAAATCTTTTCATACCTTCAGTCTGCCAAACTCACAGGCCAAATCTAGTGGTGTCTTCTTAGCCTTGTTCATGAAGCAGGGATTAGACTGATGCTGCAGCAACATCTCAGACTGAGAGCCAAGAAGAGGGAGAGAATGTAAAATTAGTGCAATCAACTAATATATTACGCACTCGTGGCTCAAGAGTTGGGTGTTCGTCTTGTAATCGGAAGGTTGCCGGTTTGAGCCCCGGCTCGGACAGTCTCGGTTGTTGTGTCCTTGGGCAAGACACCTCACCTACTGGTGATGGCCAGAGGGGCCGATGGCGCGATATGGCAGCCTCGCTTCTGTCAGTCTGCCCCAGGGCAGCTGTGGCTACAACTGTAGCTGCCTCCACCAGTGTGTGAATGTGAGAGTGAATGGATAGTGGTATTGTACAGCGCTTTGAGGGTCCCGAAAAGCGCTATATAAATGCAATCCATTATTATTATTATTTTTACTTGCTTTCACATGTCAGTCTTCCCAACATGCTCATTAATGTGTGTGTGTGTGTGTGTGTGTGTGTGTGTGTGTGTTTGTCTGAACGAACATAAAACAGGTCGGGTGCAGCCTCGGTGTTCTAAAGAGGTCAGGCATGGGTAGGGGTTGTATGACGTAACAAGTTCTGTATGTGCACGGTATACGCAACTGTCATTTCAAACATTCCAGCAAGCACGTAGAAAGGAATATTCGTCGTTACTGCCTGTAGGCTCTTTAATGGTATGCATTAATGGTATTACTGCTATTGTTGCTGGACAATACCAGCTGAGGCACAAAGGGGATCGATTTCAGTGAAATGGGAGGACAGGTAAAACCTTGGAACTTTGCCTTTAGCCTCTGGTGTTTGTCTGCTTACTCACCACCTCATAGTGTCCGTACTGTGCAGAGAGATGCAACGGTATCTGTCCATCATTGGAAGGGGAGTTGACTGCAGCGCCGGCTCTCAGCAACAATAGAACAGAGTCAGCTTTACCCTGCCACGCTGCGTAGTGGAGGGGACGCATGCCTAAACGTGGAAATGAGAAAGGTAAGAAGAGGTTAGGAGGCAAGAATAAAAAAGCAATCGTTTTAAAATGTTATTAGATACAGGGACTGCTATATAGGCATGACCTCTTAAAATGAAAAATTATTTTATTTCATAATAACTATCAGTAATACACATATACTAAGGCTGTCACTGTTATTTTTGTAGGCTCGCGCACCACCTCCCTCCACTTGAATTATCATCCAGATCATTATGCAATCATATCTTTTGACAAACTAAGGCATACATTTAATTGGAATATGCTTTTTATTGTAACTGTTCCTCACAAACACTTATTGAAATAATGATGATGATAAGAAAGTGGATTTACATTCTGTTTACTGGAGGAGTCCACATTAGAAGTTAAACACATGGAAAGAAGATCTGAAAACTGAATTCTCAGCTAAAGGTTGGAAATTAGTCAGTGCTGCAGTTCATACTCAGATGTGGTTAATGTGTTAAAGTTAACTTCTAATGACAATATAACAGTAGTAAGTGTACAGAGGCTGGAGCAACAGTTTTTGTTTCACAGTACAGAAAGACTAAAGCTTTTTCATATTTGAGAAGATATTTTCATGTCCCATAAGATCCAGCACTATCTGTAATTAATGATTTGGAAGTATTATGCCATGTTGAATAAGGAGAGCAGTTTTATTGTTTGTTTGTCTTTCACTTCCTGTTGTTTTCTGGTTAGGTGAATTTGTTTGATTTTGTTTGTTTGTCTGATTAGGATATAGAGCTATTCTGTTTCCATGCACTGGCTGTCAATAATGCTTAAAAAAAATCAGCAATTTCTATGTCCATAGGGAGCCCAAAGGAGGGTTGACGCCCCCTGCTGAGGCCAGTGGATACAACAAAACTGAAAAGCTGGCAGGACATGCTTCAAGAGCTCTACACACCTCTGGTTTCAGGAGCCAAGCTGCCAAATTCAACTGTATGTGTTCCACTTGGAGTCTGAGGATATCTACATTAGCACTGCAGCCACTTCAAAGTGAATCATATTTATTCATATGGGTCAAATTTATTTTCAGCTGAGAGTGTCAGAAAACTTGTGAAGAGGTTTCATGCTCAATTTAACCTCAACTGACTTCTTCATCATGAACATTTGGGATTTCCCCCCCCCCCCCCCTAAATTGTGGGTTTGCGTGGTGACACTGGGTTAACCGGCAAAGCTGTTCCGCCATCATGATACCGTTTATGTCCTTGATATCCACCGTGGCCTGGGCCTCCAGCAGCAGAGACAGCAGCTCGATGGTCCCCGTTAGAGCTGCATGATGCAGGGCCGAGAAGCTGCGAGAGGAGACAGAGGAAAAACATGGAGACAAGACAGATCAAGAGTAGGGACAGGTGAGGGCATGAGAGAGTTAGAAATCATCCTGTTGCCTTTACAGTGAGACCTTTTGCAAAAAAACAGTAAACTGATGTGTATGTGTGTGGTCACATCAAACCTGATCTAATTCTGATAAAGTGGGTGTGACGGTTTATGTGTGTGTATAATTTGAAAATGTGTGAGTGTGTTTGTTCATCACAGCTTCAGAGATAAAATCTAAGTGTTTGTCTCTGGGTGTCTGTCAGGTCACGATATAGATGACTAAGGGAGAAATTAAAGACATAAATTCTTTGGTGATGAGTTTTGCTTTTTCTGGGGGGACAGAAACACAGTGAACACTCCACAGTTGAAGCTGTGACACACTCGTCTGACATGGGGATTAAATATCTGCTTCATTCATGCTTTCAGGTGATTTGTCACAGCCTGATGCAGTCATTGCGAAACAAAACTTACGTAGTCACAACAGATAATTTTTTACCGATACCTCACATTAAGCAACAGGTTCATGCAGATCTGACACACAGCTTCCTGGCACACAAAGTGACCCACAGACTTTCATGTCAAAAGGTTGAACTTTACATCATTAAAAGGCAGAAAATGTCCAGGTTTCAAAACGTTCAGTTCAGAACAAATAGATGACCTATGTCCCATCTTCTATCCAAGATGTGTATTTAGAAACATCGATATAAACTATTATTATAAACTATAATATATACATTCCTTTGATCCAGAGTTATTAGGTACAGTTAGCTTTAAAGAGGCCAGGTACACCAAAAAAAGAAAACAAGACGAAACTTGAGTTGTAAGGTCTTTTAGAGTTTAGACCAGACCCGAAGCTCCGACTGTATCTGCAGACTGTGAGATGGCGTATCTTATCACTCACATTATTCAGATGTCTCCTCAGCACACATATACCACCATTTATTCTTTCACATTCCTGTCTACTCATCTTGAGTCATCAGTTACGGTGACTTTCTACAAACACGTCTGAAAATGTCCTCCTGGGATAATTTTGACTTGGTGACAGCAGACGATTTGTTCACCTTCTGCACTCGTCTTGTCGCAGTCGTGCATGTTTGATTTCAGCACCCCTATTGTATGTCGCCTCCCACACACTGAACTGACCTTGCATGTAGACACACGCAGCGGGTCTAAGTCAACACAGAATCACATCACACGTAGACTGAGACTCAGACTGCAGTCTGGAAAGGGAGATTCTTTGCGTGTTTTAAGGCCTACTGAAATAAAACTACAAAAGTACATCTGAAGGGAAAAACAGTAAACGTCTTACATAAAATGTGCATTCTTGAAGCATATCTACACAGGATGAACAGAAGAGCCAAACTGAATCAAAAGCGGTTACTTTATACCAAAAAATCTAAATAATAAAAGAGTACAATACTGACTCACAGCTGCCCTAATGGGAGCAGTTTATTTGTCTGCAAATGTATTCAAACAAGACTAAAACATATGTAACCAACCAACACTGGCTGATCACAGAAGTATAACCAGGCAACACGTGGACACAGTGGAGCACGGACATCATTTCATATTTTCATATTCTTTTTGCTTAAAGATGACATAGAAATAGGCCTTAAAAATATCTACACAGTGCAGTCAGGACAGTGGTGCAACAATGGCACCGCGTCTTCCAGCTCCATGAAAGCCAATTCTGAATGCTACATCATAAGAAGTTAGGCTAATGTTGGCACCATTGTCCTATCTATACTATTTGGAACATGGCTCATCAGGTAGCAAAGATGCTTTATTTCTCTGCCTTCATAACTTCCTGCTGCCTCAGCCACACTAAAGGAAAAAAAGCTGGTAACCATCATGGGACCATGAAAAGTGATTGCATTTAAGTTTGGCTGTCTGGGATCACCTGTAACTAGTTACAACGATTAACTGGTCACCCAGAGAGCATGCAGCACCCTCAACCCCTGGGACAGCAGTTTAGGTCACAAGGTGACTGCAAAGGTAACCTGTCTCCAAACTATCTCGGTTGGACAGCTTGCCAACACACTGCGATCAGTCACTGTGCCAAGGAGCAACTCGTCTGCTCCATCATTTATTTCTCCAAGTCGAGACACAATGAGTTACTAATGTTTGTGGCATTCAATTTTGTATAAATTACACTAAGTTTAACACAGAAAAGCACTCAGAAAACCTTATTGTGCATCTCATATGTGAGTAAATGCCGCTAAGTGTTTGTTAAAATTCAAGGGGAGATCAAATGTATCAAAACAAATGCATAATCCGCTGGATGGCTCAAATCTGTAAGTACATTGCCAAAAGTTTTGGTTCTGTCTCTTACTCTTTACTCAACTCTCAATTCTCACTCAGAGTGTTTTGAGCCAAACTCCACATATTCCTTCTCTGCAATAATACTTAAAATGAAGATAAGATTTTTCATTGAAACAGAGCAGAACTGAGCTAAACAGAGCAAGCTGAAGAAGAGAGGAGGCAAATCCCAAAACACACACACAATGATATAGTACACCTTGTTTTCCTTTCTTTTCCAGTGTTTTAGGCTTTTAGTTTCATTTATACACAGAGATCAGCACACAATGAAAGCAGCTTTGTGTGTCTTTTCTCAGCAGTGCACACACACAAAGCAACATTCACATTTCTTTCCCTTCCCTTCCTCAATAGGTGCTAGTGCATAACAAATATCTCTTGCTGGAATAATGTCTGAATGTTAAGTTAAAGATTAGCCAAATTAATATGGGCAATATTCCCTGTCCTATTCTTTCCTGTTCAGACACTCAACAGTAAATGCAACAACACAAACGGTTTAATATATAGAATCATCCCTATAGTACTGTTTAGTGAGTTGTGCCACTTAACTTCAATAATTAACACCGACAGGTGTCCAACTTGGTAGATGACACAGGATGCAAACTAACATGTCACTCTATGTACTCTATATGTCCCTCTATAACATGTCACCCTATGTACTCTATATGTCGCTCTATAACATGTCACTCTATGTACTCTATATGTCGCTCTATAACATGTCACTCTATGTACTCTATATGTCGCTCTATAACATGTCACTCTATGTACTCTATATGTCCCTCTATAACATGTCACCCTATGTACTCTATGTGTCGCTCTATAACATGTCACTCTATGTACTCTATATGTCGCTCTATAACATGTCACTCTATGTACTCTATATGTCGCTCTATAACATGTCACTCTATGTACTCTATATGTCGCTCTATAACATGTCACTCTATGTACTCTATATGTCCCTCTATAACATGTCACTCTATGTACTCTATATGTCCCTCTATAACATGTCACTCTATGTACTCTATATGTCCCTCTATAACATGTCACCCTATGTACTCTATATGTCCCTCTATAACATGTCACCCTATGTACTCTATATGTCCCTCTATAACATGTCACTCTATGTACTCTATATGTCCCTCTATAACATGTCACTCTATGTACTCTATATGTCCCTCTATAACATGTCACTCTATGTACTCTATATGTCCCTCTATAACATGTCACCCTATGTACTCTATATGTCGCTCTATAACATGTCACTCTTCTTTCAGTATCCTGCTCTGTTTGCACACTATCTGTACGCTAAATTTAACAACTGTATTGTACTCTGCTCTGTAGCTATTGTCCATGATGTAAACATGTAAAAATTGTGTTTTCTGTTCTGTGTCCTGTTCTTTTTGTGTATGCGTGTTTTTTTGCTGCTGATACAACCAAATTTCCCCTTGTGGGACAATTAAAGGATTATTCTATTCTATCTACTCTATTCTACCTCCAGACATATATGCATGAGACCTCCCCTCCAAAAAAACATGAAAATGAAAATAAATAAATAATAAATAAATAAATGTTTTGTGTCAGTCAGCATCTCATACATGTCACCAATGACACATAGATTTCATGTTAATATGGAGGAATAGTAATAAAGCAACTCGTGCTCCACCTCAGTCTCAGTTCTCAGAGCAACACAGTCCCCGGCATTTTCAGAGTTCATCCTTCTATCATAAACATATTCAGTTTTCCTCAGCCTCTTCTTATTGTTTTCATTTTTAGTTTGTCAATACGCTGACAGTGGCAAGCCTGCCCCTGGCTCTGTACCGCACTGCAGCTGTGATGCAAACAGAAACAGTGAGCAACAGATTTGAGGTTTTTCACATTTAATTATGGTACATTTAGTTGGTACTTATATGCAATAAACATATTGCATATAAGTGCCAACTTAACCCTATTCATTCATAAGCTGATAATCCATCTTAACACAGTTTTATTTCTGATTCATCGCCATCATGATGCACCAAAGTCACTTTGAAGGCAGCAACTGAATAGGAGCGGTCTCAGACCTGATGCAACCACTTCGACTGGATATGGTTGCAATAATGTTGCTCGATGGTCTCCAGTCACTGTTTTCCGTAGAGTGTCTGTAGCCTTAAACTGCAGGAATAAAGGTAACATCTTCTATAAACCTCTGAAAGAAGTCAGAATGAATCTAAGTGAATATAAAGAATCATTTTACTCCAAGCTCTAACAGACATTATCGGAAAACAAAGAGTGAGGTAAAAACTGAAGGACACTCTGTCAGCACATGCGTGTGATTCTACTGTGAGTCATTCTGTGAAGACTGAACACAATCTGCACATCAATCAAGAAACAATGACTCTTCCATTGCATTCCACTGACTCAGCTTCGTGTTCATCTCTCGCTGAGACGCACATAAACACGTACACACATGCACGCCTCTTACCCATCTGAGTCTTGGTAGTTGATGTTGAGCCTCTTGGTAGAGCCCAGCAGCTCTGGAAAAAGACAGACATGGACAAAATGACAAGAGGGTCAAAAACAGGTCATTGCCGACATATTTGATTCTATTTGTTTTTATTCAGAGCGCTCTGCCAATCCCTCAAACCTGTGTGTGCCTTCAAAATGTTTCTCTTTCCTCTTCACTTCTCTCTGTCGTCACTCCCTTTATCAAACAACGTGACATCCCTGACAGGATGGAGAGCTTTCCTCGCCTCCCGTTGCCTCACCCTTCCCCATCTCACAGCGAGTCTGACACCCTCACAGCAGCCAAATGATTCAACCTTGCAGAAATGTATGATTTGCCCTCATTTACATCGGCATCTTATCACAGCTCTTTAAAATTGAGAGTGACAGCTTAAAAAACTCGAGCATGCACGGATAAAAGATATACTTGGTGCAAATATACCAGTTCAGTCTTCCTAACTGACTACAGGTTGTTGTTGTTTTGTTCCCCACTCTCCTCGGAAGAGACAGTGCTTCTTATTCCATGTCTCACTCATTCATTCAGCACTCCAAGACAGACTACACTGCAATGATCTTTTGTCTTGCAATCATCCTGACTCACAACAACTGAGGTGAACTCAAATTGAAGAGTAGTTGCCAACAAACAGGTTTAGCGGTTATGAAATAAATACATTTTATTCAGGAACCTTTAAAAAGTTTGATAAAATATCAAAGTCAGACCTTTCAGTGTGACAGAACTAAATCTTGTACGTGCATATTTCTCTTTTCTTTAACTATCCAACTCACATCTTACATCATCCCAATGCTTCACTCCACCCTTAATGCCACATTTTAACTAATACCAAACTACACTCCGATAGCAAATATAATCCATCTTCAGCATCTAAAAAGAAATGAAAATGCTCCTCACATAGCTCTATTGTTTCTCATCCTACAGCAGAGACTGGCAAAGTAAAGGCTCCACTGTCTACCAAGGACCCACACAGGAACCAGATTACCAGGCCCTCTAAATCAGCACCATTCATCTGAGTCAATTCCTTTCATTGTGTTTTCCCACACAGGTGTGGAAAATCACATGTGACTGTGTGTGTGTGTCTGTAGAGGTGTGCAGAAGTGTGGAAAACTTGTTGCACTTGTAGAAACACAAAATTTTGCACAACTCTGTTGCATTTTGCACAACTCTGTTGCTTGTGAAGCTCGCACACAAGAATTTCACTCACATGTGCTGTACCAATGTACCTGCACATGTGATGTGACAATAAAAGTGATTTGATTTGATTTGAAACACTGCCAGCATCAACTCAACAGTCCACTGTTTCTACAGCTATGATTACAGCTGACATGTTGATCATTGCAAACTGTGACATCCACCCTTGCTGCAACCATTTTTATTAGTGCTTGAGCCAAATAGCAGACTGCAGACGGATGGATAACAGGTTTCATCGCTTTAAAAAATGGCCGCATTGTTGATGAACACGGTATAGATTAGGGATGTGTGCGACAACACAATTAGTCGTTGTTATCACTATTTGGTACCAGTCGTTTAGTGTAACTGTTAACATTTTAATTGTGATTAATGGTTTCAAATGCCTTTGTCTGAGTTTTTGACATTGTCCTATTCAAGGTTCACAAATGTAACTCAATGTCTGAGTGTTTCTTAGTTTTAGACGAGCTGGTTAGCCTCATTTTTTTCCTCATGTAGTCGACTAAGAAATTAGTTGCCAGGAACATCCCCAGGTCTGAAAACTGAACCCAAGGAAGTGCATTTGGACTTGACCTCAAAATTCTTTAACTTTTTGGTAGGCCACTGTTCACCACTGTTACAAGGTTTCTCCATTTGTGGATAATGGCTTTTATCGTGGTTCGCTGGAGTCTGGCCACTGCTACCCCTCAGCCTCCTAAACGATAGACCTATGGAGCAATGATTAAATATTATTTCTGTCTTTCTTTCTGATATATTGATTTTCCAGTCCACAAAAGTCATCAAGAGAAAATGACTTGGATTTAGATTTTTAAAGTAACACGATCCTGTAATGACTCGTGTGTAAAACGTAAGTTCGTTAATGATCCAATTTAACCTTTACAGACTTATGCGGGTCAATTTGGGTAACTTCTAGGAAACTTCAGTGAATTCAGTGGATAAATTAGAAATTCTCACTTCATGTGAGGAAATCAGTAAGAGTGTTTGAACACTTGTGCATAGAGAATAAATACAGTCACGCCTAACGCTGCTGTGTTCATTTTACTGCAGTTCCAGGCCTTTTGTAGAGCTGATGTTGCTGAAGACATACATAAAAACAAGAGTCCAAAGACACAAAAAGGCACATTGATAATTAGACAGAGGGGCTGGGCTCAGTGCCAAAGCGGGGTCTGAGATGTCCCAGCCACCAGGAAAGAACAGAGCCTTTCAGGAGTTCTAGTTACAACATGAGTTGGAATTCCTAACATAGCACGCCCACCATGAAATCCTACATGTTAGCTCTCTATGAACTGTGGCCTCCCGACTTTTCTGCCCTAGCTCTTTATCTCTTTACACAAAAGCAGCAAGGGCCTCCTTTTCACATTAGCATACATCCAATTAGCAGCATCTTGACTCAACGTCATTCCTAAGAGTTGGTAACAAGGGATGTAGTAAATCTCTAATATTGTGTTTTCTTGCAGAGATGGAGAAATGACGGGGTCTGCTCTCCTCTGAAAGCTGATGTGTATAGACCAAATGAAAAGATTAAACACTAAGATATGAGACGATGTTGATGTGAACATTCTCTGCCAGAACAAAGAGCCAAAAAAAAACCCCAACCCACAGTGCTGTGTTTTGATAGCATCACCAGATGCATTAGCAGTTTGCAAAACTACTGTTGCTCAATATGTCTGTGAAGGTTCTCAGTCATCCAGGTCATCGTAGTCAAAGGAGCTTGCAAAGAAAAGCGTCTGGACTTCTTTAAGTTGCTTGAAGACGTTTCACCTCTCATCCGAGAAGCTTCTTCAGTTCTAAGGTCAAATGGTGGAGAGTCCCAGATATAAACCTAGTGGGAGTGACCCCCCACAGAGGGACAAAAGGACCCCCTGATGATCCTCTAATCGCCTGAGCCAAGGTGGGAAACTGGGCGTGGGTCCCAATCAGCCAGAGTTTCGGGTGTGTTCATTGTGAAACCTGGCCCCACCTTATCATGCGAATTCCTGAGGTCAGATGGCCCAGCTCCTTTGACTACGATGACCTGGATGACTGAGAACCTTCACAGACATATTGCCGTACATTTTGGGAGGAACACCCTTCAACTGGTGCGGGAGTATGAAAGGGAATCAAGGAAACTAGCGGATTATAGGAACCATCTCCGTTTCAACCTAAGATGTAGACAAAGCAGGGTTGTTCCTAAGAGCCTGCGCCTTGGATCCACTGTCAGGGGATATAGAGCAGACTTGATTCTACAGAGAGCACAAAATCACCTTTTAAGTGAAAGGATAAGACAGGTCCATTTCACCATAGATGCCCTCCAGATCAAGATCAGCCAGACCCTGCAGGAACTGGAAATCCTTCTACCCTCTCCAATCTTAGAAGAGGTTTACAAGTTTGTGGACAAGGCTCAGCGGGCCCAACACTCTAAAGGAAAAGAAAGACAACGCAGGAAATTTCACACCTTGCTTTCAAAAACACACACTCCTCATCCTGAACCTACACAACCCAGAGAAGAAAACACACCTGATGCCAGTCAGGAGAAATGGGTTAAGAACTTTTCAGACAGGATTCTCACTGAACCTGAAAAGAGAGTATTAGCCAAAGGACTCAATTTTGCAATTTCTCCACAACAGTTGCCCATAGTGGACCTCATCACAGCCACAGAATCTGCCATACGGATTAATAAATTATCACAGACAGAAGCAGAGCAAATCAGGATGAAAGTCTCAGCCACGCTCTCCAGTGCCAAAGTCCCTCCATCCAACCTCACAATACAGGAAAAGAAGGCCGTCGCTTCCCTGAGCAAAGACCACAACATCACTGTTTTACCAGCTGATAAGGGAAGATGCACCGTGGTCCTAAACACTACAGATTACCATACAAAGATCACTACTCTCCTCAGTGACAACAATACCTACGAAGCCCTAAAGCGAGACCCCACAAGCAGCTACAAAAAGAAAGTTATAGCTTGCCTTCAAGACTTTGAAAAGGACAAAATTATTGACCGCCTTACATATCACCGCCTTTACCCAGGGGATGCCATACCCTGCATCTATGGACTTCCTAAAATCCACAAGGAAGCTGTCCCACTCAGACCCATAGTCAGTAGCATAAACTCAGCCACTTATAACATTGCTAAACACCTTGCTACCATCCTTGCTCCTCTCGTGGGGAACACCCCACACCACATCAAGAACTCCACCGACTTCACCGACAAGGTCCAGAAACTTACCCTGGATCCAGATGAAACCATGGTGTCCTTTGATGTAGTCTCTCTCTTCACTTGCATACCCACCACGGAGGCAGTGGAGACTGTCAGAAAACGACTACAAGAAGACAGCTCCTTGGAGGACAGGACCAACTTCACACCCGATCAGATCTGCACACTGTTAGACCTCTGCCTCACCACTACATATTTCAAGTGCAACGAAGGCTTTTACAGACAAAAACATGGCTGTGCCATGGGCTCCCCCGTGTCACCTATTGTAGCCAACCTTTACATGGAGGAAGTGGAAAGGAAGGCTCTTGGCTCTTTCAAAGGAAGAGTACCCAGCCACTGGTACAGATATGTGGACGACACCTGGGTCAAAATCAAGACACAAGAAGTGGAATCCTTCACTGCGCACATCAACGCTGTGGATAAAAACATCAAGTTCACCAGGGAAGACACAAAGGACAACTGTTTGCCTTTCCTGGACTGCGCTGTGCACTTTGAAGAGAACGGCAAACTCAACATCGAAGTTTACCGGAAGCCCACACACACGGACCAGTACCTCCTCTTTGACTCCCATCACCCTTTGGAACACAAACTTGGAGTAATCAGGACCCTACACCACCGGGCAGAACATGTTCCCTCTAAGCCTGAAGGGAAAAAGAAGGAACACACACATGTAAAGGAAGCACTCAAAACGTGCGGCTATCCTAAATGGGCGTTCTTAAAGTCAGCAAAGAGGCACAGAAAAGAAGATCAGACACCAGCGAGGGAGGATAAGAAGGACAGACGCAACAACATTGTCATCCCCTATGTAGCCGGTGTATCAGAGAAACTCAGGAGAGTTTTCTCCAAGCATGACATCCCAGTGTATTTCAGACCCAGCAACACGCTCAGACAGAAACTGGTTCACCCGAAAGACAAAACGCCAAAACACAAACTTAGCAATGTGGTGTATGCTGTACAGTGCAGCGAGGAATGCTCAGACCTCTACATTGGAGAGACCAAACAGCCACTTCACAAGCGCATGGCACAACATAGAAGAGCCACTTCCACAGGACAAGACTCAGCAGTCCATCTGCATCTTAAGGATAAAGGTCACTCTTTCGAGGATGCCAATGTTCACATTTTGGACAGAGAGGACAGATGGTTTGAAAGAGGAGTGAAAGAAGCCATCTATGTCCACTGTGAGCGACCATCTTTGAACAGAGGCGGGGGTTTACGACACCAACTCTCTGCCATCTATAATCCAGTTTTGAGATCCCTTCCCAGACGCCTTAACGCCCACTCACATCCTGGGCCATCTGACCTCAGGAATTCGCATGATAAGGTGGGGCCAGGTTTCACAATGAACACACCCGAAACTCTGGCTGATTGGGACCCACACCCAGTTTCACACCTTGGCTCAGGCGATTAGAGGATCATCAGGGGGTCCTTTTGTCCCTCTGTGGGGGGTCACTCCCACTAGGTTTATATCTGGGACTCTCCACCATTTGACCTTAGAACTGAAGAAGCTTCTCGGATGAGAGGTGAAACGTCTTCAAGTAACTTAAAGAAGTCCAGACGCTTTTCTTTGCAAGCTCCTTTGACTACTGTTGCTCAAGCATCCCGGGCAGAAAAAAACGGATCTCGACTCTGATGTGGAGAGAATGCAGATGAAGGAAGAGGAACAATCAGAAGAGATGAGATGAGCAGGAGGAGAAATGAGTTTCAGGTAATATGAGGGGGAAGTTTCTTTTTAGTGTATATGTATGTGTGAGGTGAAAGAAAACATGTAAATGAATTGTGGAAAGTCTTGCTGCAAGATCAGACGAGTACGGCTGTGAACCCTCTTTATGTTGGGAGAAACCGGCTGGAAAATATAAATTAAAAAGAAAGAGCAGAAAAAAAGCTGGCCTGCTTATTTTTGTCTCCTTCAACAAGACTGGAGCTGACAGAGATCCGTGTTGGTTTAGTTTGTACAGCTGCAAAACTCTGTTTAAAATGGCTTTGATCATCATCTACTTGCATAAAAAATAAATGCATAAAGCCAAAATACACACTTGTGTATAAAGGCCTACTGTTTATCTCTGTCTCTATGCTGGCAAGAGATAACTCGTTGATGGCAACAACCAGAACCTTCATTTAAAAAAATTACTAAAATGCTGCAGTTTTCCTCCAGGTCCCAAGAGTGTGTCATTATACACTACACTGTCTATGAGCTACACACATTAGCAATATAAAAGATGGAAGCAGATACCATGAAGTCATCCACTGATTTCTTAAATCCCATTTTGAAGCCTTGATATTAGCATTTTCACCATCTCTGCTCCATAAAACTAGACTTGAGGAAGCAGCGCGTCTGACTGCAAAACTGCAAGCTCACTGCGTAATGACTTGTGATCGAAAAATAATTATTCATTGAGCCAATGAAACACAGTATGACCAAGACTTCTAAAACAGACAATTTTGTAGTCAATATGACCCACAAGCATGACAAATCCCATAAACTCAATAGGAAAGAGTACATTTGTATTGCCAAATGGTGGCCTTCAGATAGAATAAAGATTTGAAGGATGTTCGCATTGGCTTAATTCTTCTCACTTGGAAATAACATCATGTTTTATGCTGTTTGTTGCCATTTTGTACACTGTACAAGAAAATAGCAAGTACTGCTACCTAAGTAATTAGTTTTTCTTCATTTTTACATTTTAAGCAAGCAGCAGCAAGTACTAAGGTGCAACTCTGCAATGTAATATGTCAGATAGCCAATTATGTAATTTGTAGTGTCTGTATTTTCAGTATGATATCAGAAAGACAGAAAAGTCTTTTAAATGCCTTTTGACAAAAACATAGCATTAATCCCAGTGTTTAATTGCAAGCTAGTCTCTTTGGAATGTCATTATAGTTTTCCCTCTATATCTGGAAAACAGTCCATGGACTTATCCCACAGAATATGCAAACCCAATTACACCCTAACAGACTTCTCATTTACAACAGCAGAGAAGGACACTTGATTTAGGAGTTGTGGGCTGGGACAACCACCCCCACCATGGGTTGTGGTAAAGACCTCATCAAGGGAAACACTTATCTGAGGAGCACATCCATCTAAGTGCACTGATTACTGAGAGAGTAAATACAGTCCCTCAAACCAAACCACCAAGGGAGAGCAGAGACTAACCCTGCTTTACTCTGGCTCCATAATGTATGTATGCATAAAGGCAAAAAAGCTGAAAAAAGCTTTATTTTTTTGACACAACAGTGACAAAATATAATGCAGTACTGCAACTTAAACCACCCAAAAGTACAGTCATTCAAATAAACTCATCTTTAAACACTTGTACTTTTCATAGATGAGGAACTTGCATATTTTTACTTGAATTGAATTCCTGGCGGCGCAGTTTCTCTTCTAGACTGTTCCCCTACTATTGCTGGGATAAATACACTTACCAGTTACACACCAGAGGATCGCTGTAGTAAAATGATCCTATCAGCAAGTGGAAAAGTTGAATCTTTCTGCCATATTGTTCAAAACTCTTTCCAAAGTTATTACTAGTTTCACCTCAGATTTTACAGTAATATCCTCATTCAGCTGTGTGTCCATTTAATATGCCTCAGAGAACAGCAGCTTGTCAGGTGTAATAAGGTATAATCCTGCAAAGGCATAGCTCCACAGCCCAGCATGTAATGCATATTAATGCAGCTGGCTGAGCAGAGGAATATACATCTGCCTGCACAGACAAACAAGCCCTACAGCAAGAGCACCATGAGTCTTTAAATACATAACTGAGTGGCAGCCAAATGGGGTTTCCTAGCAGACTAACACCTGCAACAGAACACCTTTTGTTTTACCCCCAGTTGTGCAGGGACGCAATGTAGCACATGAGCTGTGAATGAAAATGAGAACTGCATGTTCAAGTGAGTTGCAGAGCTTACTAAAACTACTCATTAAAGACAGGACCGTAAACAGCACACGGCACACACCCGAGGGCATGCACATACACCAAACTTGCAAAGTGACACACTTTGGCTTCATCAATTCTTTATCAATTGCTCCAGCGCTGTATCGCTTGCTATAAGAATAAGCGCTTGAACTGGGTCTTGAGAAAAACCCTTAATATCAAAACAGCTCCGGGCTGCATTATCCAATAAATTTGCTCCATTGTTAAAAATGAAGAAAGTAATCTCCCATGGTGCTGCTGGCAACTAGGTCAGACACACTCAATATTCTCTGCCAATAAGCCAGTATGGAAATGAAACAGATCTGTTGTGCAGCGTGCACATGAACCAGTGTGAATGTACACAGGAGACATGCGCACAGCTGTACATTTCATATTACATAACATGTCAACCTTGCACCCTAGCAACTAAACACTTTACATACCATTCAAATCATGTTTACCCAAGTCACTTTGCTGCCCCTCCTTCATTTTTCATGCATTCTTCCACAATTATAAGACCCGAAGCTCTGTTAGACTGTTTTAAAAATAACAAAAATATTGGTCTTGGAGGAATGATTACTTCCTGGGTGTACTTTGGTAGTACTTTTGTATTCTCTAGTGAATCACCATACTCTGAGATCAGGTTTTAAGGTTTGAATTACCTCTGAATGACAAAACGTCATCTTGTTTTGAACCAAACACAGTGAATTTCTTGTTCACTTGTGAGAAGCACATAAGTAAACACTAGCATTACGAGTACCGTGTGTACCTATCTGCTTGGGTGGAATAGAAAAAACCCATAATCAGTACCTATGCTTTGAAAGAGGCTATAATTTTTGTGAAAATGAACCTGATAGCTATACAAATATATCCAGCACAATACGCTTTAAATGTAACCTTAAAGGAATTGATCCAATACACAGGCGATGGACAAGTGTGCTCTCAGACATACATAACTGCTGTATGTGGTTAGGTGTGTGTCCCCCACATGGCTTGTGGCAAACTGCAAACGGGACTTCTTATGGTTTTCTGTTAACAATGGCTTTCTTCTTGCCACTCTTCCATAAAGGAAGGGCAGTTATGGAGCTGTTTTGCAAAGAAGAATGGGCAAGGATTTCAGTCTCTAGATGTGCAAAGCTGGTAGAGACATACCCTAAAAGACTGGCAGCTGTAACTGCAGCAAAAGGTGGTTCTACAAAGTACTGACTCAGGGGGCTGAATAATTACGCACACCCCACTTTGCAGTTATTTATTTGTAAAAAATGTTTGGAATCATGTATGATTTTCGTTCCACTTCTCACGTGTACACCACTTTGTGTTGGTCTTTCACCTGGAATTCCAATAAAATTGATTCATGTTTGTGGCTGTAATGTGACAAAATGTGGAAAAGTTCAAGGGGCCGAATACTTTTGCAAGCCACTGTAGTAATCTCTGGATTGTAGGGGGAAATTGTTCCTTGGACATGCTAAAAGGATGCAGGAGCAGTGGCTTAATTTCAGTTAAAATAGGTCAGTGGACATTCTTGCTCCTTGTGCTATGGTTTGGGTTCAGTTAACAACCCTATATAAGGTATATGATATTTCATTTCCATGAAGTACCATAATTTAGCCACTAATACAGAATGCTAATACATTACACCTCTCTAAATTATCAGTCTGGTTACACAAACACATCATGGCAATCACAGATTATTTTCTCTCTTATGAAAGCAACGATTGCAACCGGCCTCCCATATCAATGGCGCAGCCACGACTAGAAGGATTTTACAAAGCAACATTATTTAAGTAATGTAATCTTGTTTACATAGGATAAATCTGCTTCCTAGTAAGGTTGACCTTCCGGATATGTTGCTCTGACAGCCAATCCAACAACTGTTTCAAAGTAGCAAGAAGCTGGGATCACACCGACAATTTAATCCAGCTAAAACGTTAATCCACAAATGGAGAACAGATATACCACTGAAGAGGCAAAGGAAGAGCCACATACCAGGATTGAAACACCTCTTAATAACAAAAAACATTATGATAGATCGACTAAGGAGACATTCCTTTCTCTTTCTTTTGTCTTCACTGAGTGGCGAGGCAGTCATTCCAAATACTAGAGGAAATATGAGACCGGTCACCAAAGGTTCACCAGCCTGGAAAACTTTTGTGTATTGCTTGCACAACTTGTGCTGGCTCATAACCTCATAATCAGCTCTTTGATGATGTGGAGTTGTCTAAGGAGTCTGCTGTGTGCACCCGTTTTTGCAAATCGTATTTATTTTTTAATTGTATGCTCTATATTTGGTTTATTTCATTTGTACTTGGGTTACAGCCTCGAAGGTAACTTACCTGGGTCATTTGTTGTGTATTTACTGTTATCAAGCAAAGACACAAAGTACAGTTTGAATGACTCATCTTCCACCAGCTGTTTGCTCACTCCACTTTCAAAATCGTGCCAGCAGCACAGCCTTGAGGCTTTTTCCAATCCAGCTGCTGAGGTGTAAAAAACAAAAATCAATTGACCATGAGCTACTGACCCCCTCCACTAAGTTAACTATCAAATGATTATTGAACTTGCAGCTACAGCTACATGAAGCCCGACTCTACTACACAGATGGAAAAGCTGTAATATTTCTTTCTAGCTTAAGAAGAGAGTTCAGTTTGTCCTCTCTGCAAATTAGGCATAAGATCCCAAACTCTTCTTTTAGGACACAAACCAGGACAGAAGCTACAACACCACGGACTGCTCTAATCAAACAAAACGTAACAGCCATGACACAAACCCCATCATCCATACTAATTAACTGACATTTTATTTGCTTTGATATTAATCAATATATCAAATAAGCACAGAAGGCATGGGAAAAATTACTATTTCATATGACCTGAATTGCATTTGCAAGCTTAGAGGTAACCTGACTAAAACACAAATGTATCTAAGCTACAATGTGACGCTCACGTTACTATCTCTGCTTCGAGTGCCTATGTAAATATCTTTAAAACAGTTATCAGCATTATTATTATAAAGAAGCGAATCATCTCCACATTCAACTACAGGCAAATATAGAAACAACGTGGGGAAAAGAGTTTTTGACAGCCACTCAAAGCATTTAAGGCACTGGAATAAAGGGATAAAGTTCTAATAATGTTACACTTTAAGTCTCACATCGTAGAAACCTCACATCCTTCTGCATCCTTGTTGGGCTGTTGAGAATCCAGAATTTGAAAAACAACTAAAATGAAAACCTAAAAACATCAGATCCGCTTGTTCTTTCCATGTCACAGATGCCTAACATAGACACACTGATCTGTTCATCCAAGACACTGTTATCCTGTTATCCTGGCAGTTCTTACAATGAACAGAGTACAAAGTCAGCACAGGATGGGATTTTTATTTGCATTCAAATCAGCGGAAGAGACATGAAGAGTTGCAAATGATAAAATGTAAATGAATGTGTTAAAAAGAGAAAAGAATGAGAAAATGAGAGGATCAAAGCAACATAAACAGCGTCTCCTGCTGATGCTCATTAGCTACAAGATGCATTTGGAAAGTATGCTCCTCGTCCATACACGTTCCAGTAAATAAACACTGAAACACCTCCATGTCAGACAATCACATGTCCTTGTCTATACAAGCACGCAAGTAATTCCACAAAGTCAAACTACGCTGCCTACAGATACAGATTTGTTCTCTTTCATTGCATCACAGATTCATATCCAAACACAAGAAAACTGTTCCAGGGCATGTGGAGGCAGCGACACCGTAGCCACAATCTGAATGCCACAATCATTCACCTGCCTGACTGGCAGCTTGTTCTTTTTAGCAAGAAATACATAATAGACCTGAAGATAGCCCTGAAGATGAGTTCCAATTCCAACTATGTGTTGCCTGGAGCATGTAATAAAAGCCTAGTTGTGCTAGATTAAGTGGTGCTGTCTATTGGAACCACACACATGCTACTTAATTACTTTAGTAATTAAATAGCAATCCTAGACAGGCTATCCCATCTGTCAGGGAAGGAAAGGGGTCAGGATTAATGTGTGTAGAAGAGTAGGTGAACTCCAGAGCTTGTCACACACTACTTGGCTGCCACCCAGCTGTCTGGGTAATAAAGTAGAAGACTGATTAGCCCAGTTAGCCGGTTAGCTAATGGGCTAACTACAGCACCCTGCTGCTGAAGACTCAAAACTAATGAGACGGGACAAAAGTTAAAGAAGTGAAATGCATTCATGTGCTACTACTGGATACTCAAGAACACAGCACACATGTGGCAGTCTGCACAAAGACACTTAATTGCATGCAGACACAGACACTTAGATTCGTTCAAGTCTAACAGACTTCTAATCTGACATTTAGCCAGATGGGTTATCCCTAAATCAAGGTACAGGGATGAGGGAAGTGTAAGTGGGGGTTGTTTTTAGAAAAGACAAGCTGAAACCAAGACTTTTATAGCTAAGCATTAGGTTTGGATTCTTCTGACTTAACTTTGGCATGCTAGAGACATTTCTTGACATACGCACTACACTTCTTTACAATACCTCTAGCAGGAATTATTACATAAAGGTTGTCTGAGCAGGTTTTTGCATAGATCTTAGTTGTAGCTATGGAAATTATTGTTCATCTTAAAATAGATCTAACTCTATAAGGGTTGTAGCAATGCTAGAGTTTCCAACTTGATGCCGAAACCCAGGAAATACTCGATATTCATTAGCATTTTTAAGGAAAATTCTGACACCATCCTTGTCATTTTTTGAAAAAGTTACATTTTTAATTTTCATCTAATTTAAGACTACATTTTAGAAAGATAGGACTCCGGAGAACAGCAAGTGAGAACGTCTGTAGTGACTGAAAACCCCTCTCTGCTAACTGGACAAATGGAAACCTGTTCACCTGGGGTGTCCAACTCCAGGCCTCAAGGGCCAGTGTCCTGCAGGTTTTAGATGTGTCGTTGATCCAAAACAGCTGGTTTAAATGGTTAAATGAGCTCCTCAATATGTTTTGAAGTTCTGCAGAGGCCTGGTAATGTCTAACCATCTGATTCAGGTGTGTTGACCCAGGGTGAGATCTAAAACCTGCGTACACAGATGGACAAATTTCTGGTACCATAAATTACACTTCAGTTTGCAGCCCTTCACGTCCTCAACCCTGCTCCTCAGGCCTGAACGACTAACATTTAACTATGAACTAACTTCTGATAACTGTGTTGTGCAAATTATTATCTAATCCTACGTTCACTTTTGGTAGCCTTTAGTATTTAGAGTTTTTTGACTGGTGTTTTAGGTATTTTCACACCTAACCTTTGCAGTTAAATATTGTAGTTAAATGTTAGGGTTAGATTGATCTGTACATCTGTAGGTTTAACTTTGTATGTAAAGAGCCAGTTTGACTGTAAACCAGCCCAGAACAAAAAAGAAAACATGTCAAAATGAGATGCAATACTACCAACAGACCTTAAAATAAGACCACAGTATTGACACAATACTTAATGAGACTATACTGTAGGTTTGCTGTGTGATGTGAAAGATGTGAAATCCCCACATTTGTTTAGAAAACTAGTGTTTAGAAATTATATAGTTTTGTAGAAAGGTCATTAATGATTAATCAGTAGGAAGCCTGGTATGAAGTGTGAACTTCTTTTTGTAGTATGAGCAGAATTTTTGAGCAAGCACCCAATCAGAAAGCCCAATTTCTTGCAATAAATTTCACTGTGCTTTTCCGCAGCAGAGAAACAAGTGGTCTCGTTAGCAGCCATAAAAATCTTACAAATCTTACAAATCTCAGTGGAGCGCACATAACTCACAAAATGTCACTGTTTTTATAGTTTTGTGTTAAAAAGTAGTTTGTGCAAAGTGGCAAACTTTCTATACTTCCACCTTCTAAAACATCAAGAATCACAACTTTCTTTAAAATGTAGTTTGTGCAATATTGTCTGATCTTATTTAGAGTACACTGAAAAAGATTAGATCATTTTTCAATAGCTTTTCAGCAATGTAGCTCACAAGCTATTTCTCAGCTTACCTTGACTTGTGCTCTAATACGCTAATATGCTTAAAACAGCTAATGTGTAGACAATATTTTTGATTGATATTTATTTCCACCTTTTGTTACATGGAATTGTTTTAATAAAATAAAAAGTGACATGTTTAAAAGTCTTTTAGTGTTTCATCAAATTGATTCTGAACATTTAGCCCATGAAAAAGAAAAGCGACTCATCAAATAAACACAGACCTCCAAAGAAGTCAACGTACACATTAAGGCAAGCCTTTTATACCACAAATAATAATAATCACAAATATTATTATTTTGGTCAACTCTTATCTTAGCTATGTGTTAACACTGTTAAAACTTAACGAACTTCATGTAATTTTTTGAACATCAGTCTTTTTACAATGGAATTCTTTCAACTTTAAATAACTGAAACACACAAAAAAACAGCTAACCCCACTAACCCACAGCCCCCATTATGGGTGAAGACGGCCCAGTTAGCAGCCTTGGGAGAGCTGACCGCAAACTGTTACACACTGCACAGAGAGGACCATGTCAGAGAACCTCTGTGATCATGAGCAAGTGCAATTAAATTTTACTTTTTCTACATACAGTGGGGCAAAAAAGTATTTAGTCAGCCACCGATTGTGCAAGTTCCCCCACTTAAAATGATGACAGAGGTCAGTAATTTGCACCAGAGGTACACTTCAACTGTGAGAGACAGAATGTGAAAAAAAAATCCATGAATTCACATGGTAGGATTTGTAAAGAATTTATTCGTAAATTAGGGTGGAAAATAAGTATTTGGTCACCTCAAACATGGAAAATCTCTGGCTCTCACAGACCTGTAACGTCTTCTGTAAGAAGCTTTTCTGTCCCCCACTCGTTACCTGTATGAATGGCACCTGTTTGAACTCATCATCTGTATAAAAGACACCTGTCCACAGCCTCAAACAGTCAGACTCCAAACGCCGCCATGGCCAAGACCAAAGAGCTTTCGAAGGACACCAGGAAAAGTATTGTAGACCTGCACCAGACTGGGAAGAGTGAATCTACAATAGGCAAGCAGCTTGGTGTGAAAAAATCAACTGTGGGAGCAATCATCAGAAAATGGAAGACATACAAGACCACTGATAATCTCCCTCGATCTGGGGCTCCACGCAAGATCTCATCCCGTGGGGTCAAAATGATCATGAGAACGGTGAGCAAAGATCCCAGAACCACACGGGGGGACCTGGTGAATGACCTGCAGAGAGCTGGGACCAAAGTAACAAAGGTCACCATCAGTAACACACTACAACGGCAGGGAATCAAATCCCGCAGTGCCAGACGTGTTCCGCTGCTGAAGCCAGTGCATGTCCAGGCCCGTCTGAAGTTTGCCAGAGAGCACATGGATGATACAGCAGAGGATTGGGAGAATGTCATGTGGTCAGATGAAACCAAAGTAGAACTTTTTGGTATAAACTCAACTCGTCGTGTTTGGAGGAAGAAGAATACTGAGTTGCATCCCAAGAACACCATACCTACTGTGAAGCATGGGGGTGGAAACATCATGCTATGGGGCTGTTTTTCTGCCAAGGGGACAGGACGACTGATCCGTGTTAAGGACAGAATGAATGGGGCCATGTATCGTGAGATTTTGAGCCAAAACCTCCTTCCATCAGTGAGAACTTTGAAGATGAAACGAGGCTGGGTCTTCCAACATGACAATGATCCAAAACACACCGCCCGGGCAACAAAGGAGTGGCTCCGTAAGAAGCATTTGAAAGTCCTGGAGTGGCCTAGCCAGTCTCCAGACCTCAACCCCATAGAAAATCTGTGGCGGGAGTTGAAAGTCCGTGTTGCTCGGCGACAGCCCCAAAACATCACTGCTCTCGAGAAGATCTGCATGGAGGAATGGGCCAAAATACCAGCTACTGTGTGTGCAAACCTGGTAAAGACCTATAGTAAACGTTTGACCTCTGTTATTGCCAACAAAGGTTATGTTACAAAGTATTGAGTTGTATTTTTGTTATTGACCAAATACTTATTTTCCACCCTGATTTACCAATAAATTCTTTACAAATCCTACCATGTGGATTCATGGATTTTTTTTTCACATTCTGTCTCTCACAGTTGAAGTGTACCTCTGGTGCAAATTACTGACCTCTGTCATCATTTTAGGTGGGGGAACTTGCACAATCGGTGGCTGACTAAATACTTCTTTGCCCCACTGTAGATCTTGTTGACCGAAGGCTCTTTAAACATCTTGGCTTGAGCTGAACAAGTCGGAACCATGCTGTTGGACAAACTAAATTTTACACCAATGATCTTTTTTTCATTATTATGTATAAGGTCTAAATCTATATTAATGTACCCGTGACAGGTCTATACCAATATAGTCAGTGTGTGGAGATTTTTGACCACATGCCTGCCAAAGAACAATCCACCCAACCTCACCTTGGTGATAAATATATATATATATATTCTAGGGTAAATATATAAATATAGGTTTCACTCTAAGATATAATGGTGGTATAATTTATTGCTGATATTTGGAGATTATTAGCTAAACTAGGGCTGGTCAATTAATCAAAAATGAGTGAAAAACAACCTCTAATTAACATAATCCTGCAACTTGCAGACTTTTTTTGGCATAATATCTGTTGGGTGAGCTATCAGTATATTATATACACATCTAAAAGTGCATGCAATAGCACAGTACCGGTATACTCTTTTGCCTTTGTGTTGCTGCTCTTTGCCCAACTATAACCTTGTATTTAGTACTTGTGACAAAAGGGTGGGCTGGACCAAGGGTCAAGATAAAAGCAAGCATGTGTTACAATGAAAGACATTATAATCATGGAGGCCTGTGAAAAACCTCTAGTAATAATTTCCAGGGTGAGGCAAACAACACCCACATAAAAATGACTTTACGGGTCAAGCTGTGAATCTGAGTTGCTACCCACAGCCTACAGCCTTCTGTGTATCTATATACACTTTGCTTGCAACAGCTAAGCAAAAAGAAAACGGCTGTGGTGATTCCAGCTAAATTGACTGAGCACCTAACCTGAAGTCAGCAGATGGCTGATCGAGAGAAGAAACCTCCCTTCTCAGCTCATCGTCCATCAAGACAGCCACAGTGCCATCGCTAATCCCCTTCAGGACAAGCCCTCACTGGCAGAGGTCCCTAAACCCAGCACTGAGAGAGATAACGCTGAGAGTAATGCTCATATTCAGACTTTTAACATATCTGACAAATGTTTTGAGATGAATCTTTGAATTTAAAAAAATTGAATCTAGTTAAACCACTGACTGCACCCACTAATAAACAGTTATAGCAGTAGCTGAGGCTGAGAGGCTGGGACACACAGCTCACAGAGGCAATAAAGCTATTATAATATCCTTAGCAGCAGATTACTGTAATTTGTTTCAAAACAGCACTGCTTTTCAGTCGCAACTTACTTAAAAGACATGATGCTTGTTTTGAGCTTCAGTGTTATTTGCACCAGGTCATTATTACCTCGTATGTGTATCGCTAACTAACTCTGAAAAGATATGTAAACAGAACAGCTTTAAAGCAGGATTCAGGTTTCAGCGAGGTCTGTGTGGAGGGCAGGGTGTAACAGCATCACAATATGAAAAACTCCTCACTCAAACTGTTTGGTCAACTAGCTGTCAGCTTCAAAGTGATGCACGACAAGCAAATTAATTCCAGTGTAGGCACAGCTTAAGTTGTACCTGTGTGCCCATTTTGGTTGCCAAACTCCTAAAGAATAACCAAAAGGAGAGAAGAGGAGACATCCTCCTGCACTGTTACAAACTAAGCACTTATCTCTTTGCTGAAAAGCAGACAGTTTATCCATTCTCCCTGTTTTGTCTTTCACTGTATGTCAGGTGCTGTTGCGTTAGTTTGTGTACAAGCTGAGGCTCGTTTGATCTGTGCAAAGGGGAAAAAAATTACACTTGTTGCATCTTAGTTGTGGTCCATTATTTTGAAAACTGTAGTGTTTAGTCCCTTTGCTTTTAGACAGAAATCTGACTCCATTGAGGCGCCAGAGCTCATCACACCCACCCATCTGTGTTTCTACCAGATGTATCACAGTGTGTTTTGGAACAATCCCATGATCAGTTCTCTGCTTTGCATCCATTTCTTTTACAAAAGCATTTTTAGGCTGCAGGGAGAAGTAAAAGTGAGACACAGGAACAGCACAGCTCCTACTGTGTCTTACAGTCAGATGAAGGATGGAAAATAACAGTCTAAATATAAAGTAAAAATGGCCAACTATATCTCAGAATTGCTACATTTGGTAAAAACAATAATCTCATAATTTTAGAGGGAATTAATATGATTGTCAAAAAGATCACATTGTACCCAGTATTTACTGGGTACAATTTAATTTTCTTTAATTAATTTTTTTTAAATGTTTCAAATGTTTAAAAAGGGAAAACAAGGAACACCATAAATGATAAAATAATAATGATAATCATAATAATGAAGACATCCAACCACCTCTGGCCAGGTTACCGGAATAAATCCAACTTTAGCCTTGATAAGATATATTTTGCTGCTGCAGACAAGTATAGAAGATGGAGAGAAGGACTTACAACAAACTGCACCACAAAAGTCTATATTTTGGAGATATTCCTCTCCATCATTAATATGATGGAGAGGAATATCTATTATACTGCATTAGGTATGCAGTGTGACAAATTTCACCAATGGTAAATGAACAAGTTCCTTTATAGTGCCTTTCTACTCTATCTGAGCAATCAAAGCGCTTTACACAACTTGCCTCATACATCCATTCGCACAAGCACTTTTCTCTACACTCTTCTATCTAACATTCACACACATTCATACTCAGATGGATGCATCAGAGAGCAACTTGGGGTTATTATCTTGCCCACAGATATTTGCCATGCAGACTGGAGCAGACAGGGATCGAACCACCAACCAGTTTGTAGGTGACCTGCTCTACCACCTTAGCTTCAGCCACCCAAGCAATTGTCAAACTTTTTGAAACTTGAATTCCAGCAGAAATGACCATTTTAATAAGGTTTATAGCAATATGTTTAAGTATTTTAGCATGAAACCTGAGTGCCTCTGATGATCCCCTGATTTACTATCCAGCACCAATGGCAACTATCTAATCTAGTATTATCATAGGGAGTTTCAAAGCAGGTCACTAAGAATTCAGATTGATTTGTTCATATCGATAAGCAGTTGTGTAAATGTTAGCTATTTCAGGTCAACATCAGAGAGCTCCCTGCTGCTCCAGGGATCTGCGTAGCTGCTGTCAGACAGTGGAGGCTCTGACAAAAATGACAAACAACTCCATCACTGATATTAAATTGTGAGTCCTGATCCCAGCAAACACAATTTTCAGTCCACTGGTGCAACAGATACACACTTTGTTGAACAGCAATATCACACTCGTGCTCTTGTTGTGCTGGTGGAAAGCATAAAAGTGTGCAAATTCTCCCATCAGGTCTAGTACAGCCTGAAGTTTTACTTAGCACACAAGCAAATGAGTAATGAGAGTATTTTTTTTTTCACTACACAAAACCAGAGGATATGCTGCAAAGAATACACGACACTAATACATTTGTAAAACCTAACTGTGCTTAAAAAAAGCATATACCAAATTAAATATTGCACATTAAAACATACTGTTAACATGGATATAAAAAGGTAATTAATTTGATCAATTTAATTCTACTTTTTATATACTCAGATTTACACCTCTGTTAATATACATATTTCTATGCATTCATACATTTGTTTGTCTTCTTTATATATTTTTGTGTCCTTATATAGAGTAGATTGCTTGTTGAACACTTATTCAGTATTTTAGCTAACACTTTACATATGTACAACTTCAGTTTGAAATTTGTAACTGCACATGTAGTTTAACGTGGAGTTTCTAAAAATTACATGAATACTTTCTTTCTCTGATGTCAGTTTAAATGCTGGATTGCTTTCACCTTTTTTTAAATACAAGAAATGAAAGAGTTGCCTCGACATGGACTGCCACATTCAGTCAAAGGAGTGTGCTGTTGCTTTATTGCTGCTGTTGTCTTTAAAATATTAATAGAGATGTTGCTGACAAAAGCTGTCCCGCTGTTTGCATCTTTTTGCTTTCACTCTCTGTGAACCCTCGCTCTCCCCTCCTCTCTAAATTAACCCCATGTTCATCTCATCAATGCAGGCAACTTGAGCAACTTTGCAACTTTCACCTAATTTTGCAACTTTTCAAACCCCTTTCGCTAAAAAAAAAACCATCTACTATTTTCAATCATCCCCCACGAGCACATGGTCGTTTTTAATGCCGGCAAACATCAATCGGCAGCTGAGTTGAAAGGGCACTTGAATTTTTCTCAGGGTGGTATTTATACACATATATATAGCATCTACAGATGGCATCACAGAATTTAACCATATACTAAATTGTCATAGAATTTGCAGTTAAAATAAGTTAATTGCAGTTCATTTAAATGCAACTGATTTCAGCATTGCAGGGTAGCTGCTTTGAAATGACTGGTTAACAGTTTAGCCTACATGGGCTGCTTGTATGTAACCATTTCATACTTCATAGCAAAAACAGAAAAATGTAAATGAACATCCACAGTTTTGTATTTTGCTCCAAAGCTGCATTTTGATAACAGATGCAGCACTTGCTACAGGCCACCCTCGCTGGTCGTTTAGAAAACAGCAGAGAACATTACTCATTCACTTTCCCCTGCTGCACTGCCTCAGCCAGTCTAACAGTCGCTGGTTTTTCATGAACAGAAATACACACCAGCACAAAGACAGACAATATCACTTTTAATATTCTCTACAAAGCAATGCTCGCTGCCTGTGTAGTGTGCAAAGTGTATAACAGGCTTTTTCCTGACAGCCACAGCTTTGTTCCCAGCACTCGTCACTGAACAGCCAACCATCCTGATGAAAGCCCAGAGCAGATAACGCCATGAACAGAGGCAGCTTCAGCTTCACAGTCTGTTTGGCCTCTACTCTCCCCAGACGTGGATAAGGGAGAACCCTGTCATTTAAAACAATGCAACTATAAAGAGAGCTTGCTTGTCGGCCAATTCAAATCTAAGCAGATAAGACTCAAAGAAAGCCCCGTAAACCCCACAAAGCAAGAGGCAGGAGCTGCTGGGGTCTGCATTTAGGAGATTAGCTCGTGTTGTGCCGCAGTTTGAATCCACTTAGTTTCAAATTGTCCCCAAACTAAATGCCAGAGGGAGGGCCACGCTTTGTGGTCTGCTGCTGAACTTGATCCTGTGATTATCACAAAGAGACTCCACTTGGTTTAGTAAGCAACAACACTGATGGCAGGAACTCCGCCATTGCTATCTCAGTTGGATTTCACAGTGTAAACAATATATATTCCCAGGCTCTGAGCAAAGAACAAACACAATAGTCATACAAAAGCAATCCCCCACCCTTTCCATACTTACTGCTTTTATTGCACTTGACTTTAGAGAGAAGCTTGTGAGCCAGCAGGAAATCTCCACTCTTCACGGCCACCAGCAGATCCTGTTCTTTTCCCATGATTACAGACCTAACCACAGACACACAAACTGATCGCAGGCAGCCGCCAAGGCTTTTTTGTCTTGTCTTTTCAGCTACAGGTAGCTGCTAATTCCCAGCAATGAGGTGAGGCGGGTGAATGCAGGACTGAGCAGCATCTAGAGGGAACAGCGCATCAGGTGAGGTGGTCAAGGACGTCTTCTTCCTCTTGTCACTAATGTTTATTTCCATTATCTCTGATCGCTGTTTGGCTTCCTGATGATGACCTTGATTTGAAGTTACAGTAAGCTCTGTAGCAGTTTTACTTGCTCGCAGGACTGAGCATAATGTTCAGTCTGTTTTTGACAAACTGGAAGCAGCTGCAACCCAACCTGCCATGACACTGCCAAGTAGAAGCAAAGGAAAGAAAGAACAGAATGAAATCACTTTGAGTTCACAGTAACTTTAAAAAAAATACAGCCAGTGAAAAGAGCATTACCACACAGTCCCAAAAAATGCACCGTTTCATATTAAAAACGGTCAATTATCAACAGCTTTCTGACATTGTTCTGTAGAAACCATCAGCAGTCGGGCCGATTCCCCCAGCCAGTGACACTGAACCACTGAAGAAGAGGATGAGCAGACTCGTATCATGGATGTTTTATAACACAGATGTTTACGGTAGTGCCACAGAGTATGCATTACATCTAAACAGACTGTCAAAGTCAAGCAGTGTCTACACCGGAGTTATATCCATGTTTTCGTTTTCCACCTATTATCTATTTCCAGGTTGTAGGTGCAGCATTCTGAGCAGAGAAGCCCAGACTTCTCTCTCCCAGGTACCTGCTCCAGCTTCTATGGGGCCATGCTAGCTGAGAGACATAATCTTTTCCAGTCTAACCAGGTCTACCTCAGGGTCTCCTCCCAGTTCAACCTCAGGGTCTCCTCCCAGTTCAACGTGCCTGAAACACCTTACCAAGCAAGGAGCCTAGGTCATGGGAGGGCTTGCTGTAGCTGGAGGCTGCTGTAGGTTTGTTAAAGGCTTGTTGGAGATGTAGGTTATTGTAGGTGGAGGGCTTGGCAAACCTTGTAGGGGGTGATGAACTCCACAGTAAACCAGTCCAAGGCAAGGTGATGCATAGGAATCTTTTGAGTCATGCTTAAAGTTTTGCCTTTCATTACATGCGTGAATTAGGTAAAACTGGAAAACCACAGCTATTCACCCCAAATAGCCAGTAATACAAATGGTAAATGGTAAATGGCCTGTATTTATATAGCGCTTTACTAGTCCCTAAGGACCCCAAAGCGCTTTACATATCCAGTCATCCACCCATTCACACACACATTCACACACTGGTGATGGCAAGCTACAAGGATGAGTAGAACAGGTAGCTGGAAATGAGTTAAAGCAACATATTTTCCCAATTTAGCATAAGAACCTACCAACACTTACTTTTCTCCAAGCCCTTTCCTCTCCTGTCTCTATAGAAATTCTGATCTGAACGATACAATCTGAGCTGCCCTCAAACAGCATCAGTAATATTGTCCTCCTTTTCCAACTGCTCATCACATCAAGAGAGAATTCATGGTCTCTGGGAAATCTAGCTGATGGATTTTTTTTTCCCTTAGTTGAAATATTATGACTTGTGTGAAAATGTATTTACCTCTTTGGAGACTATAAAAGTCCAGTGATGTGGCACAACAGATAAACATCAATGAAAACTTAAAAAAGCGCTAAAAGTGCTCAGCTTATACAGGTATCATGATAAGTTAGTAAGCATTTTGTGAAACCTAATAAACAATGGCACCATTATTTGATATCCTTTAATATAAAACAATTATCAAGCTCTAATTGAAGAAAGTTGTCTAATTCAACAGGCAAATAAAATGCAATCCCTTCCAAGAAATCAATAAGCAAATTTTCAGTAGTTAAATACAGTCAAGAATAAGCAAGTGACTTAAACTTGACCCAGCATTTGTTTGTTTTCTTTGATCCAGGAAGCCAGGTCCCTCTGGAGTGTGCAACTAATCTCCAACTCTTCCCGTGCAGCAACATGGTCTCCGTTCACTGATAACATCCCCCTGACCTTTAAGAGGAAGCATCTTTTCAGTGAAGCAATGCCAGGCATTCTGCCAGCTAACGTTATTGGGAGAAAAAGTTGTGTTTTTCTCTCTGAGAAAAAGCAGCAGGCTGAGCCACTTCAGAACCAATTTGTTCAAAATCACAGATGTGCGGGTTAGCAAGTGCAGACTAGGGGGACACAAAGTGACCATACAATTGATCTCAGGGAAACATAGAGACAGCCTCCCTGGGTTTCTACACTTACCACTGAGGCAGATTAAACAGGGTTTTTCACAGAGTCAAACAGTGTCCAATTAGATTCTGTCTGTATGCAAAACAAAACAATCTGAGTCTGGAGGAGGCTGTCTTGGATGAAATAGTGCTCTGCAGGCACGATGTCCACCTAGTTCAGCTATTCTGCTGCAGACTTCTAGGTGATGATGCAGCAGGGTAGCCCAGCAATAGATGCCAATGCACATGGTTTAAAACTAGCCATGCACCTCTACACGCAGAAACAACTGCACAGCCCATCACTAACATGAGCAATGCAGAATGTAAACAAGAAAGCCAAAATTGGCATGTTGGCCTAAAGTGGATAGAGAGCTTACTTCAGTAGGGTTACACTGTAGTTGATCGTGGATGACCAAAGTGATAAGTGACAAATCCTTGAGTTGCACTACACTGTACGAGAAATTCTTCAGTCTAATATAGTCTAATATACTACATGTATATGTTGTAGACCTAATTTTCTCTGCAATATTCAGCTCAATAGCAAGCAGACCAAACCTCTATTCTTCACTGGGACAATTTCATTTACATCCCACTGCAGCAAACGGACGAATGCAATATACAAAAAACTGAGAACTTTATGAAATCAAAACATCGGCATCTCATCAACATCACAAATCTATAACACCCTCTTCCACCACCGTGAAGCACAGATGGATGGAAAAAGCCCTGAAAGTTGGTGATTTATGAAAACAAGGTCCTTGCCGACCAGGGAAATTTACTGGAAAACGCCAATAGCTCGTTCAAAGTTATCGTACATTTTCAGCTGTTTGCCTGTAAGTGAAAAAAACATGATCATGCGACTTGTGAACGCATTTCATTGGGACTGCCGTCTGCTCTCATCGTTCAAATCTAGTTCGCCAAGTTACCAATCTCAACTATCAAGGTGTCCCAACTACTGTCCTTCCTACTATAATCCTGTCGTATTTCTATTAACCGAGTCCGTCTCTTTTTAGTCTGTTCACAATGAACAGGTTTAAAGAAGGGAAAAGGTTCTCACCTGCTCAACTACGGCGGTGTAATAGGATAGCTCACAACCGAGCAAGAAGAGCGCTCAGGGTAGCGCGAGACGGACTTACAGCGTTAAGAGACCCGCGAACACTGACACAACTTCTGGTAGAAACTTTCAAAGTAAAGTTGCGCAACAAGTCTTGGATTCTTGCTTGTCAAACTTCCTTTGTTTTTTGCTTGTTTTCAATATCAGATGGCACAGAGTTATGTTCGGACCGGAAAATTCAACGTCAGTTTCTGACGCCACTGAGCAATAACCCTTGGATTGTCTGACTTCCACTTCTATATGATTTTATTATGAAGGGAAAATTACACAACTCGATCTAGCGTCCTTCTTCGGTTTGGTTAACTTAACGGAGGTGAGTAACCAGCCTACTGTATGACCATCATATTGAAACAAAAGTTGTTTTTTATTAATAATTATGAAAACTAAATATTATTACTATTATTACAAAGTTCTCGCTACTAAGGAGCAATTTCCCCCATTTATATACTTTAATTGCTTATTTTAGCCATAGTTGTTTTTGTTTGTTTTGTTTTTCTTGACGAATTTAAATTTGACTGTTTGTGTGATGGCAGTGTGAGTTAAATCCTCAGACCATTTTTAGTCAGTATTAAGTAAGTCTTGTTAGAAGCTTATTTCCCTCAGTGGAACCTGCTGGTGAGAAGAGTGAGCGAGAGCTAGCAGAGCAGTGATGTAGTAGCGACATCTGCTGATGAAACACTGCTACTAACATTACTCCTAGTCAAATCCAAGGCAGCGCGATTTTCTGTTACCTCGCGTTTACAGTCTTGTATAAAAGTCCATTTCGGCCATTAAAAAGAAAAACCAAATCCAGAAATGTTAAAAACCAAAAAAGTTAGTCATGATTTATAGAAATTATCATGATTTGACTTGCATGTTAAAAGGATCAGCTAAAATGATCAGCGTTTTTAAAAATAAAACTATCATTATGAAATCACAAAGGTAAATGGTGAGAGTTTTGAAAAACTGAAAAGAAAATGAAGGTATGACAAATTGTTTAAAATTATGAGGGGAAAATCTAAGTGATGAGACAAAACATGCAGATGAGAAGATAGAATAGCAAATTGTGAGATGAAAAGAGGAGCTAGAAAGTTATAAAGCATAAGGTCAAAATAAGACGAGAAAAATTATCACATAAGAAGTCAAAGGCATCAAGTGGTCTTCAGACAACAGGTTCGGTCAACCACGCCCACTTTTTCTCTGCTCATTAGCCCCGGAAATAAATAGCTGTAGTAGTAGACTTTGAAATTCATTTACTTCTGTAGGTGCAGGTAACGCCTCATCTCTTCGCGCGCCGTCGGGGTATGTAACACATGCTGCGTTTTCAAAGTCCGTGTAATTCCTTGGCATTCACTGCTGTGGAAATGTCTCCCAGAGAGCCTGTTGGTTGCGTTTGTCTATGTCGAGGAAAGGTGTGCACACTTCCCTTTCTGTTAATTTAAGTGTGACATTGTACTATACTTTAATGTTATATAGAATATAGTCTTTAATAAAAATTAAAATATAACATTTTTTCACAACAAAGAAGGCTTCCACTGCTACTTCTCTTGGGTTCTAGTTACATTTTTATTTATAAGATTTTCGTTTTTTATCTAAACGATATAAATGTAAATGAGTGACAGCTTCCAGCAGTTTTTAGCTTTGGAAAGGAGACATTTGAAGATCAAATTCAAAAAGGTTGCTTTTGAGCTTTGTTTTTAAAAGCCCTGAGTGAATTCATCTGGGATATCTTTCACAATGTCACTATTTGAACTATTCTTAGTGGAGTTTGCTTTTGTGTGCAAGGCCTTGTTAGGATTATCATGCAGTATTCCCTTTGGGAAAGAAACAGGCTAGAGATGAACATAAACTCTTTATTTCCAAGGTCAGTCACTGGGAACCATGCAGACTGATTTGAGGAATGTGACTCATCTTGCTGGCTGTTCTAACCATGCAAAGCATGAAAAAGTTCTCTTGAGCAGTAAAACAGGACATAGTGCAGTTGTGTTTCAATTATTTGAAACCTAAAGTAAGAAAAACTCATTCAAACAATGTCTAGACAGACTTGTATACAGAATTCTGTGAGATGCTTCTCTCAGCAAAACAAATGAAATTAAAGTAAAGCTTCTCACAACTTTGAGCCACTGCAGAAGAATGACAAACTGATGCTAAATGACCCAATTTTTTTTTTTTTTTACATTGTTAGCATTTTAGAGGTAATCGGGTGAAGAGTGTTTTCTTGCAGAAATTTTTTTGCACATATTTTATGAATTATGACATGATGCCCAAGTTGATTCAATCAGTTAATCAAAGTTTCTCCACGGCTGTCTGTTACCCACAGCAAGACTTCTCGTGTATTGTATATTGCTGAAACTCTAATAGAGTTTGAGATGCCACAAGAGGGAACGTGAGACTCATTTTAGTTCAGTGGATGAATTGTTGGCATTAAAGTTTTAATTCTAAAAAATTTAATTGTCCCATATTGCTTTAGATTCTTTCAGTGCCCCATTTTGCTTTTGCAGTCTTATCTGAAACTGAGGCCTTGCAACATTGCATTGTCTTCATATTTCGTATAATCAATGCCAACTAAAAAAAGACAGAAATAGCCACTGTGTTGTTGTGCATTTGATTTTGATCCAGAAGTAACTGTATTTGGACAAAATTGTGTACTATTTAGATGCCTGCTAGCTTGGTTGGAAAAATTCACATATTTGCTCATTGGTGAAAGTAACCGACAAAAATTATTTATTTATTTATTTATTTATTTATTTATTTATTTATTTATTTATTTTTAGACCTTGCTAGATTTCTAGAGGAAACATTCCTAGAGTCGAACAGCCTTTATATCAGACCATAAACATGCTCCTGTTTATGGGCGGAGGGTGACTCTGTCAAAAGACTGCAGGATACCAGGAGTCTGTGGAAAACTGGCCCCGCGTTCCCTTGCTCTGACCTCTTTAAACATTCCCATTTGAGACTGGTTTCTACTTCCAGGCTGTTGAATAAAATGCAGTGCATTTACACATTTCTAGTCTTATAGTACAGAAGCATATCCAGGGTTTGTTCATTGGTCAGCCATTTGTTAGCAAGTGAGCATGCTCTTGTTTCTCGGTCAGATCAAACCTTCCATCACGCCTGGCTGCACAGTGCCAAGACTACAGCGAACACTGGCTCAAAGCTTAAAAATTGAACTTCACTAACAGGTGATGTCATGTAGCCGTGGTTTGGGGAGGAAACTACTGGAAAACGTTTACATATTGCAGGAAATGATTCACGGGCGCGTTAAATAAATGCTGAGTTTTAAATAATGAGGTGATAGGTGCTGGAAACGGGTTTTTTAGGTTTGGCACGTCTAATGGATACGCCTAAGCATAGGGTGGCGGTAAAGCGCGCATAAGCGGTTTAAACGCCTCCAATAAAGCCAAAAGAAGACAAAGCATTGACTTTTTGTTGTCATATTGGGCAGAGACCCTGCAGATGGCACTGAGTTAAATGTAATAAGCTGACAGTGGGATTAAGTACATGGTAACAGGCCTTGTTGAATCCTCCGCTTGCCCCCGCAGGTTAGTTTGCCGTCGTGTAACCGGACACATGCCTCTGCGTGCTGCTTTGCAAGTGGCTGCTGTTCGCCTCTTTAACACCATCTAATATTAACCGCGGCACTCTGGCCACTTTGCCTCTTCTCTCTCGGTTTCTGTCATCTCTTCTGCTCAAGACTTTATTCATTATGTGTCCTCTGCAGCTGAGGAAGTTGCTCTTTGTAGGGTGGGTCGTAGGTTACGTCGCCTTTCTGCTCTCAATCAAGAGGATGTGGACCGGGAAGTACATCCGAAATCCGGTTGTCCGCTCTCTCCTGGTGAACATGCTGAGCGACCTGGATACGATAGACGTTACAAAGGTAGGTTACCTGCGAATGGTCCTTGTCACGACTGCGGGGGTTCTGTAAAGGGTAAAACGAGGCTTTGTGAAATACTGAAAAGTTGGAATCAATTGTGCAGATGTTGGACTAAAAAGTGATCGTTTGCCAAAGTGATTTCCGGCATTAGCCCAAAGATTATTGCCTGTATTTAAGCTGCTGATCTATAATATGTGAACAGGATGTCAAAGAAGTTTCTCGTGGGTATGACAGGGTAATTTTGAGCCACGAACTACATTCCTGTCACAATGTAGACATATGTGCGTTTTTGGCAAAGTGACTTTTATATATAGCAATTATGTATCAGCTCAAGTGTCACTGACATCAAAAATGTCTGTTTTTGTTTTGTAAAGGGAGATCTGGCTATTTCAACACATACAACAGTTTTATAAACATATGAACTGCATTGATTTAAAATGTAGGTGCACTAACACAGTCATAAATATACTTGCAAAACAGGTCATTTCTTCATTTTATATACAACTTCTTCATAAATCTTGTTATGCCCAGCATATTCACCAGTATAGGCAAATGTATAAAGTATACATTGAAAACATCAGAAATTACTTGGCACAACACCGGGGTTGTATCGGTGGATGACTTGTAAGTGTTGCGCAATTATAAACAGGGCGAATAATATGGTTGTGGTGCTTGAAAGGAAAAAAACTGACTGTTGATAATAATCTTACTGTAATGAACAATGTGTTCTGAAGCAGAACATGTTCCTTCATTTAACATGCACACACCCCCCACTTACTGCACATCTTGCAAATAAAATGTAGTGTAACACTACTGGAACAACAAGATCTCCAGCAAATCAGCCCAAAGCAAGGTTAGCATGTTCACTCAGCAGGGTTGGTGTTGAATGAGAACTCAGAATGTGTATGACTGTGACTTATCCTCAATGCTCACTTGATTGTATTCAGCAACTGTATGTTTTCTGTACTTTTCAGCTGTGCCTTATTATTTCATATTTTCTCTAAAACTTGTTTAGTGGTACAGGTGCAACCCTGACCAACTGGAAGAATCACTGCAGCCACTGTTTATCCAAAACCAGCTGGATGCGGACACCAGGGCTTTTGTGGAACAGAGTGAAGAGAAGTCTACGTATCTCTTCACCCAAATCTATTATTCTCTCGTCTCAACTGTCCTCAGCCCGCTGGTATCACGTACCTCCATTAATGGGTGAGTTCTTTACACACTAGTCTTCCTTTCACCTGTAGTCCATCTTTGCCTGACTTGCGCTCCCTCTTAGGTTTCTGGGTCGCGGCTCTATGTTCGTGTTTTCCAAGAACCAGTTCCAGCAGCTTATGCGGATCGAGCCAGACTGGGTGGCTGACAGACTATTGGACCTCGGCGCGGGGGATGGTGGTGTTACAAAGGTGATGGCACCACATTTCACGGAGGTCTATGTAACTGAAGTGTCATTGACCATGAAAAGGCGTCTCCGCAAGAAGAAATTCAAGTAAGTGTGGGATTTTTGTTTTGTTAAACTAAATGAAAGTTCTGGGTGATCTTGGATGGCGGATGTAGCAGGTGGTGGTGCAGACGTAGCTCCGACTTTCAAACGGTCACGATTAAAACCAGAGATATATAAAACAACTGATGGAAGGGTAATTGTAGAGGATGAACTACTTAATTTCCTTGCTGTAAAAATCAAAACTTTAAGTCAGGATGAAATTGTGTTGTTGGCCACGAACACATTTGAATCCGAGGGGATTGAAGCCTCCAAGAAAGTTTTGTTTGAGCTCTGCCCCACTACCTCACAGCGGTGCGTTGGATATAAAGGACAGCATAAAGACGCCAACAATATTAAACTCTGTCTTAAAGTGCTGAATGAGTGTGGGGAGAATATCCCAAGATTTGTATCTCATCACCTGGATGATTTGCCGCCTGTTACATACTCCAGCATGGATGTGTGTTGTCTACTACGGCGAATGGACCAGCTGTGTGCTGAGGTGGGTGCTTTAAAACATGTAGTTAAACTACAGGCGGATGTCTGCGAGCAAGTTATGACCAATGCTGTGGAGGTCGACCAACGTGTGACTGCTCTTGAGTGTCGGCCTGAGGTACCGGCTGAGCCTGTTACGCTGAATGCTCAGGGGTCGGGGACCGCTTCCCACTTTCCCCTGGGGAAACACGCAGAGGAGCGGTGGGGGAGTCGAAGTAAAGGCGGCCCGCGTGAAAGGCAGGAAGCCAGAGCTTTGGCTGCTTCAAGGACTGGGACAAGCACAGTGTCAGCATTTTGTCCGGAGATGTTGCTATGTGGTCAAGATCGGGCTCCGACGACAGCCCGAGGCCGTAATATGGAAACTACAGCAACAACGGAGGATCCCGTTGAGACAGTGCTTTCTACATGCTCCCCACAATGGAGTAAAGTTGTGAAAAATGGCAAGCCTCGTCTCAAGCTGGAGAAGGTTAATTCGGGTTCAGGAATGCATGCTGCTACCACTGGACACAATAAGAGGCCTGGACCTGTATCGATTATCGGCACTGGAGCTGTGAGTACAATCAGAACTGTGCAAACTAAATTGGTGAGCGTGTTTGCCACTAAATTTGCCCTGGATGTAGATGCAGAAACTCTTGCTCTGTATTTGAGAGAGAAACTCAAAAGAGATGTGACCTGTCAAAAAATTGCTACTAAACGTAGCAGGTTCGGCTCTTTCAAGGTTACTGCTGAACGTAATGATGTAGGTGAAATGTACAATCCTGAACTCTGGCCTGAAGGGGCTCTGGTCCGGCGTTTTTATGAACCTCGTAAGCCCGGTACGGTTGTGCCAAGCTCAGTGGATCCAGCAGGGGAGATAACTGCGATACCAACGTATTAACATGAAGATGTCTATTAGGATATTATCATACAACTGTCGTGGTCTACGTTTGGGACAGAGTGCAGGGGACAAAGCTCGACGGATTGTTGTGGACAGTCTGCTTGCAGAATGTGACATTTTATGCTTGCAGGAGACATGGTTGTCCAAACAGGACCTGGGAAAACTTAACTGTCTAAATGCAAGTTTTTTGGGAGTGGGGGAATCAACAACTGATCTCAGCACAGCCATAGTCAGAGGCAGAATACCTGGAGGGGTTGCTGTGCTTTGGGACAAAAAAAATAGACCCTGCCCATTAGACTGGATGTAGACTGGTGTATTGGTATACAATAGTAGTTTTATCATTCTTAATATTTATACTCCCTATGAATCTTGTCAAAATGAGCAAGAATACCTCAGTAGGCTGGCTTTTATTAATGCATTTATTCAAGACAACGATACTTACAGCATATATGTTTTGGGTGATTTTAATGCTGATCTCACAGACAGCAGTTCTCAGTTTGCTAAACACTTAACTCACTTTTGTCAAGTTAATAATCTTATCTTGTCTACCAAAGTGTTACTGCCTGCAGATAGCTATACATAAGTGAAGCCTGGCATAGTACATCATGGCTGGACCACTGTATCTGTACAGCTGATGGACATGCAGCTTTAGCAAACATGACTATTAGGTATGAGGTAACTGTGTCAGATCATATACCTTTTGGTTTTACTGTGAATGTGGAACAAATGCCAGCAACTACTGGAAATAATATTGCTACCAGTGTAAAATTAGACTGGTCAGCATGTAGTGAAGATGATTTCTTAGCTTATCATAGTAATACCGATATACATCTGAACAACATTTCTTTGCCCAAAGAAGCTATTTTGTGCAAAGATGTCAACTGTAAGAAAGCTCTGCATAAACATTTACTCTGCTCAATGTATGATGATATAGTGACTGCTCTGTATAAAAGTGGTACACTGCTTGATAAACAATATAAGCATAAGAAACCTAACATCAGACCTGGCTGGAAAGAACATGTATCCATGTACCATGATGAAGCTCGCATAGCTTATAAATGTTGGGCCATGGCTGGAAGACCTAAACAAGGCCCAGAATTTGAACAGAAAAAATGTGCGAATGCCAGATATAAGTACGCTGTTCGCTTTATAACTAAAAATGAGCAAATGCTGAGAGCAGATTCTTTGGCCAGGAAAATGCTGTGTAATAATACGGCAGATTTTTGGAAAGAGGTGAAAGCTCTTAATAACTGTAAACCATCTCTACCATCAACTGTTGAAGGTGTTTCTGGGGCAGATAACATTGCAGCATTATGGAGACAGCATTACAGTGCATTGTTTAACTGTATAAAAAGTGATCCATATGAGGACAATTTTGACAT